>NC_140827.1:3835000-3870000 GCF_050613455.1 Vespa mandarinia | reverse complement strand
ATACGTTCTTCCATTATATTATTATTCTAAATTTTTAAAACATGCCACTTGATCCGTGAAAAGAAATTATTTCTACAGTCTCGCAACATTTTTGTACGTTAGAAACTAAAATAAAAAAGAAAAAAAAGAAAGAGAAGAACAAAAATAATAAATAAAATAAAATAAAAAATTCCAACGCGTCATAGGACTCGGGAAAGTTAAATTAATATTGAATGTTAAATTAAAATTGAAAATTAATATTGATGAAAATGTTTCGAGATAAACGTTTAATTAAATCGATGAGAAAAAATAAAAGAAAAGTATATCGTAATAATCGATCGATCGATCGATTATTTTTAATGAAAGGCTGATGTAGGATAGGATCAATATGGCCGTATAAGAGGAATGACATCTTATCTTGAACAATATCTTGGCGCGTCGTGATTCAATCCTCGTCTGCGGAGGCCAACAGGCTTGGTTCACGAGAAATAATACGCATGCGCGCAATCGTGCGGAAAAGGACACCGATCCTATAATATATGTCCTGTGCTTCGTCCATTCGTCAAACCCCCTGGAGCAGTTTCGAAATGACACGTTCGCCAAAATCTATTTTAAAATGCTTTTTCAATATTTCACATTTAACATTTATAACGAGTTCATTTCGAATCACCTGATATATAAGTGACTCTCTAGGTTTATTATATACAATAATAATTTATACAACAGGATATCCCAATATCTCAATTCATTTCATTTCCTTCATTTTCATTCGTCAATTATTTTAATCAACAGAACAAATTTTAGAATTTAATTATCTTTTTAATAATAAATGTTTATACTTATATATATATATATATATATATATATACATATATATATATATATATACATATATGTTGAATATAAAATATATTCTATGTAAGTTGCATATACACTTAATGATGTAATACATTTCTGAGGGCAACCATAAAAGTATGGAAATTAGTTTAAAAATTAGTAGATTAGAAACGAATTAATTAGGATAAAATGGTAATACGTTAAATATATATATATATATATATATATATATATGTAATAATAGAACGAAGGAAATGGAACAAGCTTGAAGTATTATAAATAACACGTTTAAAAGATAATATCGGTATGAAACGAGACGTACGTATCTATAGATTTCTATTTCAAGAAAGACAGCTGATAATAACAATGTACCATTTTTTTGCGCGATGTACTTAATCGATAACAATTGAGTTATACTTTATCACTTTAGAACGATCCTAATATATATACATATACATAAAAAATTCATATCACGTATTCGTTTATTTCCAAATGATATCAACCAACACGTGCGCATTCACCAACATAAAATAATTACTTCGATCATTATTTTTTTCTAAGAAAAAAAAAAAAGAGAAAAAAGAAAAAGAAAAATAGAAAGTAAAATAGGGGATGAAAAAATCAAATCAAGTCAAATCAAATAAATAAGAAATGTTCGAATTGTTCAATGATGTCAAATATATATATATATATATAGATACATGATAAATAATTTCTAAACTAAAATCCATGATCGACGAAGACAATACGATACGGATCGGGAGAAGCGCTCTGCTGTCATTCGATGTGTACGCGTATGTAACTGCGGCAGCAGAGCTGCGGAGATGTCGACCACTGGTGGTGGGATACCAAATGGTGGGGGTAGAGCGTAAGGTGGGTGGGGAATAGGTGACAAGAGAAAGGATTCCTGTAGGGGAAGATAGGTGCCCGGTATATGTATATATGTGAAAGAGAGAGAAAGAGATAGATATGGATCCTGTGTGTGTATTGTCTGTGAAAGAGAGAGAGAGAGAGAGATACGTATATTGTATACTTGTATCGTGTACGAAAGAGAGGGATGAAAATATTGTACGGGTATATAAGACAAAGTGTAAAAGGGGTGAAAAAGAGGGGAGGTTATTGGAAGGTGGTAGAGAGACGATTTCTTATGGAAGGGATAGGTACGTGTAAGGGGTATGTGTGTGTATAGAGTAGAAAGAGAGAGAGGGAAAAGGACAGTGTAAGAGAGGGTGAGAAATCGGGTCCTTCACCCTTAGGAACGGACCGTATAGCTCATTGATCTCCTACTCCTACTACTTGCATTACATTTCTAACTGACTATACTGACACGACGTCATACATATTTATCTTGAGACAGATATATATATTTAACAGTATTTGTGTCAAGTTTCGATCTATCGATTTTTCTTAATCATTGATATTTATCGAAGAGGTTTTTTTTCTCTTGATTTTTTTTTTTCTAGAAAAAAAAAAAGAAAAATTCTATGTGTGTGTGTATATATATATATATATGCATTTCGTTTTTTAATGGCGAACACCATGGACCAACGACAAAGCAGACTCCTTCTTATCAATGAGTAAGAACGACGGGACAAAACTAATGAGTCTATCGAGACCGTCTGAGTGCTTCTTCGTTTCTCTCTCTTTCTCTCTCTCTCTCTCTCTCTCTCTCTCTCTCTCTCTCTCTCTCTCTCTCTCTCTCTCGTTTGTATTTTATGTTAAATATAAAAGAGATTACATGTAGCGTACGTTGGTATGAATATTATGGTTCATTATTTATAACACATTCATAAATTTTCTTGTTTCTAATCCGCAAGAATTCATTAATATCGATTATTACCATGATTCTTCCAAAAATCTATATGTATATATATATATAGATCGCGTAATCATTCTACAATCAAATATATGTACACATTTATTTTTAAATTATAAATTATAAAATATATAGTAATTTTAAATATATAGTAATATTAAATATAATTTTTCGATTATATCCATATATATACCTAGCATAATATAACCAAAAAATTATATATAACTAATTATTATCATAATTCTTCAAAGATAATTATACAAGACTTCGAAACTATAAATCAAATATGATATATACCATAATTTTTAGTTTGATTTTTTAAGATTATATAGATATATATCAAATATGATATTAGTATGTAACGAACGATATGATAAATTACTTTCCTTCGAAATGTGCACTTCTTGATTCGATTCACTACAAAGAAATAATAATCATATATCTCTACGTATCTACATGATTGCAAGACGTTCTGAAGATTATTCCTATACGATAAGGGTTGAAAAGAGGAAGAAGAAATTGAGGGAAGAGACTTTGTATATATATATATATATATATATATATATATATATATATACATATATATATATAAATATATATGTATATATCTATCTATCTATATAGATATATGAATAAGGGGGGCAGATGCACGTGTGTACTTTAATTCGCGGCTATATTTGCATCCGGTACACCTGGTAACGGCACCGCAGTAGTCCTCCATCGAAAATGCTCGCGTAATCATTGTACAACGTTTGCCTCTCTCGCCGTGGTTCCTGCCATTTTATCGCCAGCCAAGATTCTATGTATGTATGTATGTATGTATGTATGTATGTATTCTTACGTATATATATATATGTATTAACGTAAATAAGTACGTGCGTACATATCTATGTGTATGTATGTACGTACACGTATGTACTTTCGAAAGATCCGCCTCTCTTGGACTTTATTGTGCCGCTTCGGTGATCACGTCTTGATAAACTTTCGACATACGAATTTCAAGCAACTTTTTTTCTCTCTCTCTCTCTCTCTCTCTCTCTCTCTCTCTCTCTCTCATTTTACATTATTTTCTCAATATTTATTCTTTTTCTTTTCTTGATTTTTTTTCCCTCTTATATCCATGTACAGTAATTTTCTATATACATATGCAAATTTATTTATGCAAATTTGTAAGGGAAAGAAAATTTCCATGAGCGAGAACATTGACCTTGATTATCTTTAAGTTTATTATATAAAATGTACTATATTAAATATTATAAAATATTCTTAAGACGCGTTAATTATACACGCGTTATGTAACAATATTCAAAGAAAAATAAATAAAGAAAAAAATTTATTAATTAATTACTACAATAATTCATTGGAACATATTACGTATTTGAAACGTATTATCCATTGAAACATTTACAGCCTAGAATAGAGAGACCTATTCACATAGGGAGAGATTTCCTATCAATGATTTCTGTTATTTCATCGGTCCAAACTTTTCTTTCCTTAGTACAAGTTTACCGTGGTAACAAGTGCTTTTTTACGATATTCAATTGTCGATCCAACACTCAACCACTTCTTCATTACACCCTCTTTAATAGTCGCCATTTACGACAAGTAAAAGATACCATAGGTATAATATTCTATTCCCTTTATCAATAGGGATACAATAATTAAGATGATCGAAATTAGTAAATGTCTTGAATAAAAAGAAAAGTAGAAGAAAGGGAAAGAAAATGGAGAAAAGAAAAAAGAAGAAGGCAAAGGGAAAAAAAAAATCCGTCAAGGGCTAACAATTATTTTTTCAAATTCTGATCGATGCAGAAAATCTCATTCAATCGGTTATTCCATTTGAAAGTCAGCGAATATGAGCAAACCGCATACGAGAGAGACAACATTCTATCTATCTCTCTCTCCTTCTCTCTCTCCCTCTCCGAGAGAAAGAGAAAGAGAGAAAAAGATAGAAAGAGAAAGAGAATGTATCTTGCGCGTGCGCGTTCTCTTTTCCTCGGGGTCATCAGAAATTCGCATCGGCCATCAGCCGGTGCCAATAACGTACCAACCAAGGCAGATGGGAGACGAGGCGAGGGAATATATAGCGGTTGGCCGGACGAACAGAGAGAGATAGAGATAGAGACAAAGAGAGAGAGAGAGAGAGAGAGAGAAAGAGAGAGATACAGCGAGAACATGGTAGGGGCCGAGGGGGTGACTTTGCAGTCTGCAGCCTCGTACCAGCCTATCATCAAGCCCCCGTTACTTTAGATCGGATTAAAAACATTTTCTCATCGCATTTATACGATCGACATTATTATTTCTCTAGTTCGTAATTTTCTTCTTCTTCTTCTTCTTCTTCTTCTTCTTTTTCTTTTTTCATTTTTCTTTTCCTTTTTTTGGTTTCTTTCTTTTCTCTCTCTCTCTCTCTCTCTCTCTCTTTTTTCGATCCACCCAGATATATAATAAAGAAATATTTCCGGTTTATACCGAAGAGTTTGCGTATCGAGACGATGAATCATCTTCGAGAAATCATTTCGGTAGAATGATTACACATACTTTTGACTCATCGCCTCAATGCGACACGTATGTGTACGTATGTATATATATGGTTATTCGGAGAAAGTTGATCATTTGCGACGGCAGTATTCTCTGTCTATTCAAATATATTAATAATATTATTAATCAAAACGTAGTTAAAACGTTATTGGAATTTTAATATAGTATTATTATAATAGTAATGCCAATAGTATTAATATTGTTATCTCCTATTTATTATTATTATTACTATCATATGTGATATGGAGTAAGAATATTACATATATATATATATATATATATATATAATTAGAATCCTGCTAATAGCATTGCTAATACTATTAGAATATCATCCAATGCCATATTTACACATATACGTAATATAATCCTAATTCTTTTTCGTGGTATAATGAATTTATAAAAAAAAAAAAAAAAAAGAGAAAAAAGAGAGAGAGAGAGAGGGGTGGGGGTTGGGAAGAAAAGAAAAAAAAATTAAAAAATTGCTTTTATCAGGATCAAAAGATAGTTGAATGTTTTTGGTAAAGGTATTAGAACGAAATGGTTGATCCAAGAAAGGAAAGAAAGGAAAAGCAGACGCGAGAGGAGGTTTGGGTTCTCCAGACTGTATAGCAAACTCCTTCGAAATTCCCCGCTGAGACGTCTGGCCAGACTCGGCCGACGATTTTTATTGTTCGTCGCCTACGTCTCATCCTACCACGCGGAATCGAGCCTTCCATGTCGATACCTCCACCCACGGACAGATTCTCTATTCTCTTTTATATAGGCCGAACCACCTAAAACGTTTCCTTTCGTCTTCCAGACTCCAGATTCATTCTGTTGTGTCCTTTCTTTCTTTCTTTCTTTCTTTCTTTCTTTCTTTATTTATTTATTCTTCTTTCTTCGTTTCGACCTTGCCTATACATTTTTACTTCTTAACGAGGAGAAATCCTGTCAGATGAGAAAGAAAGAAAGAGAGAGAGAGAGACAATGAAAGATAAATATATATATATATGTGTGTATGTGTGTGTGGGGGGAGGGGGGATTTATATAGGAACACCTGAATATATCAATTAATTTACATGGTAAATTTTTCCTTTTCTTTTTTTATCTTAAAATCACTTCAAAATGAATGTATTAATACATGCCTCTGTATAAGATACAAAGGTATGTTCTGTTCGTTTTGAAATGAGTCACCCAGTATATATATATATATATATCCTTATATATACAGTGTTGATACATCAATTGTAATACAGAATGTAGTAGTTTCAATCTAATAAAATAGAAAACAAAATTGTCCAACTTCAAACAACTGTATTAATAAATAATATCAAATATAAAAGTGTGTCCTACTTGAAATATGTAAGTCATACAGTATATATATATATATATATATATATATATATATATATATATACACACACAAACATACACACATACGCGATATACATTTACATACAGTTTGAATGCAGTAATTGGAATATATGTACTGCAGTGAAGTTTGAATATAATACACAGTGATTTGAAAACAAAATGTTTGACTAACTCTTTAGCACCTGTTCATTTCCAGTTGATTAAAAGATCACTCTATGGTACTTTGAGATCATCAGCTCTCTGGAACACCTGCTCTTGCATGTACCAATTGTAAAACATTGATAGATCTATATATACATATGAATACATAGTTAGAATTTCAATCGAATCCCAGTCGATATCTTTCATTGTGCATTCGCTGCTTCAAATTTCTCTCTCTCTTTCTCTCTCTCTCTCTCTCTCTCTCTCTCTCTCTCTCTCTCTCTCTCTCTCTCTCTCTCTCTTTGTTGTCTTCAAAGAGAACATTTACGCAGGTGATACGTACAGATCTCACAAAGTACATCGTGTTCTGGGATTGACATTCAAAGGGCAGAGAATTTCGAAACTCACGAAATTTCGAACATATCGTTCTGATATCTACGCTCCTGGTTGCGTCGACGGATCGAACGAGCAAATGCGAATGAACGAACGAACGAACGAGCGAACGAACGAACGAACGAGCGAACGAACGAACGAACGAACGACCGGAACGATGAACTCTGAAACAATGGAAATGAAACGACGTTCCACAGGATCATCATGCATTTTTTCATCGCGCACAAGCATGCTTTCCATGTTAATTATTTTCATTATCATCATTAACTATTATTAACACGTTTCTTATTTATCGACATAATTAATTAATTATCGATATCGAATATTGATAATTGTTGATGCATTTTTTGTAAAATCAATAAGAAAAATTATTTATAATTTATTTATCATTCGAGGAATAATTATTACGTAGTTCTTTCGTTAATTTGGCAAAAGACGATACCTAGTACATGTATCTACATTTGTGTACGAGGAGAGTTATTCGTTGGAAGAACGAGAATAGCAAATTCTCTCTTTCTCTCTCTATCTCTTTCTCTCTCACTCTTTCTTTCGCAGTCTTTCACGTACGTATAGCGGTCGTAGGAAGTCGTGCATCACGTTCAGAGTCTGAGAAGCGAGCAAACGACGGACCGTTGCAGCCGCGCTGCATCGATTTTACGTACGATCGCGGAACCGGAAGCGAACGTCTACTAACGTGGATGTGAAATCGGTCGAACGAGGGCCAGTTTTACGCTCGTTTATTCGTTTTGCTTATTCTTTTCTTCTAATTTCTTTTTTCTCTTTTGCTTTCTTTCTTTCCTTTTTTTCTTCTTCTGAAAACATTTTTCAACTTTGTTATCATTAAATAGTAATAATAATATAAGTATAATATAAAGAAATAATATAATAATAATTATTAATTCGATCGAATTTCGTACAGTTTAAGATACTTTTTCCAAGCATAAAAATCATGACTGCTGACCCATTCGAAGTGTCATTAACTCTTCATGAAAGACATCGTCCGAGAAAAGAAATGCATCCCATCCGGCTTTCGCATCATACGAGACATACAAATTGTTGTTGACTTTCGGACCGACATAGGAGTTGCAGATTGCACATCTAACTATCCTTTGCCGCAAGCTTAGTTGCTTATATCATAATATATGCGTATATATACATACATGCATATATATATAATAGATTTCGTATCGTTGCATGCCCAACGTACAAACTTCTTCGAACTTTCCTTACGACGTTTATCGGG
The DNA here is from genome assembly GCF_050613455.1 of Vespa mandarinia. Lineage (NCBI taxonomy): Eukaryota > Metazoa > Arthropoda > Insecta > Hymenoptera > Vespidae > Vespa > Vespa mandarinia. The sequence goes on along the minus strand of NC_140827.1, from coordinate 3,861,700 downwards.
AATCGTCTCGACAATTTCCGATTATTTACCAAGAACTTATTGAATCGTACATTGGAAATGGCCAATCGATGCAGAAATTGTTTGATACTGTAAAGAATATAATGTCATTGTGACATTAAGCAGTACTCTTGTTTTATCTCTCGATGATACGACGGTTCCTTTGTCATGAAGAAAAAAAAAAAAAAAAAAAAAAAAAAAAACAAAAAAGAAGAAAGGGAAAACTATTTAACGAGAGAAAGGATATGGAATAGGAATAGTAATAATAACAATAACAATAGCAATAATAATAATAATATAAAAAAAAAAAGAAAAAGAAAAAAGAAGAGAAAATAAGAAGAAGAAGAAGAAAAAGAAGAGGACGAAGACGAAGAAGAAGATGAGGGTGGATGAAACATTGGCAGAATGCAGTGATACGCAGTGGCGGCGGCAATGGTGGCGTTGGCATGCAACGAAACGCCGAAAATGCAGTATGTGTATATATATATATATATATACACATACTGCATATGTGTATATGGCAAAGAGAAAAGAAAAGAGAGAGAAAAAAAGAGAGAGAGAAAGAGAGAGAGAACGCACGACGACATCGGCGTCGGGCGTGGCGGATAACTGACCTCGCCTCGTCTGGCCCCTCTCGAGGCATCGTTTGTACCATCCCCACTACTATGGCTATCGTAACGTTGCCCTTCCCCTCCTCTCACTCACTCGCTCGCTATCTCTCTCGCTCTCTCTCTCTCTCTCTCTCTCTTTCTTTCTCTCTCTTTATTCTATCCCCACCACGTGACGTCGGAACGCCGACCTTAGTACCCCCACTACCGACACAGCCGTTGTCGCAGCCGCCGCAGCCTGCACCGGAGACGCGCCGCCACACGTCCCGACGTAGCTGCAACCGCCTCCTCCACCTCCGCCGCCTCCACCTCGCACGTCTCGTTCGCGGCCTTCCGCGCCCCCGGTAGATTGGCAGACGGCAGTCTGGCTGTCTGGTTGCCCAGCAACGCCGTGGCTGCTCGTCGCCGTCGTCGTCGCCGTCGATGCTAGAAGGGTGGGCCTACTGATGGCTTTAAACGACTTCTTCTAACGAACAAGATCTCTCCCTACTCCCTTAACCACCCACCCATCTATCCACCTTATCATCTCTCTTTTTTACTACGAGAAGATTCTTTCTTTTCTTCTTTTTTTGTTTTTCTCTTTTTCATACCACTGCAAATTTTTTTTTTTTTTTTTTTTTATATCATAACACGTTTCTTTTCTTTTGTTCTCTTCTAAATACATCACATCTTTTCTTTGCATATATATATATATACCGTTATATATATATATATGTTTGTTATCTTCTCGATTAATTGATTCTCTTTCTCTTTGTAATTGTCATATATTAATGAAGAAATATCTTTGTTTTTTTTTTATTTGTAAATTAATTTCTCTCCCTGTTGCACTTTTAAATATTTTTTTGGTATATGAAAAATGGGCCTTGGGTGGTCCGGATTCGAACCTGGGAATGAGGTGGGCCAAGGAAGGAGAGGAAGAATTTGAAGATCTTCGGATTTGCATCGTTCCATGCTTCAAACACCTACGCTAATCGTCCCCTCTTGAATGTATACTTGTTTTTTAACCTTCTTATGTTAATCTCTGGAAATATATTATAATATTAAAATTATTTTCATATGGATATATTTACTTTCTTTTGCATTACTTGATTTTGATAATAGCTTCAACACACTCTCTCTCTCTCTCTCTCTCTCTCTTTCCTCCTTGAAGATTTCTGATTTCTGTACGTTTCAAATAAATAAAACTTTTTTTTTTCTTTAAACTAGTATTTCGCGTGCGCCATATAGCTATCGCGCCATACACAGTCACTACTATATCTCGTATATATTTGCATGTGCGAATTTACATTACATACGTGTTCGTAAGTCATGCCGATGATATTTGAGGAACGCGTATATGAGTTGGTAACACTGATAGTACCAAAGACTGACTGCTTCGAGATTCCATACCGTTTATATCTATCTAGGTAAAGAGAAATATATACAGTTTAAATTTATAGGATCCTTGCAGGTTAATTAGATAAGGTAGACAGATGTAGTGAAACATTGGAGATAATATCAACAATTTCAATATTCTAAACAAACAAACGTATCCACGAGTATCATCGAGTCGAGCGCCATATTTGCTTTGTCAAACGATTGATCGATATGTTTCTCAGACGATTTTTCACATCTTACGCAAAATCATTTCGTGTATATATATATATATATTCACAGGGTGGAGCAAAAGTTCTTAGGCTTGTAGTTTAGACTTTTTAGACTTTGTAATAGAAAAGAAAAATAAGCTTATGTAGTCTCGAAAAATGGGAACGGAGCAATCGATAAAAAAAAAAAAATCATTTATAAACTTTCGACCCACCCTGTATACGATACAAAGAAAAATAAGAGTTTAACGTGAATATATTCAAAAGTTATTATTTAACATTGATTTTTATCAGGATTAATAATCCTTACATGGTAATTGTGGTATATATTATATATGTGTATATATATATATATACATACACACATGTAATATAGGTTAGGTATAGTTAGTAAAGTAAAAAAGAAAGAAGAGAGAGAGAGAGAGAGAGAGAGAGAGAGAGAGAAAAAGAAGAAAGTCACTTATAGGTGCATTTTGGAGAGGGCTGCGCGTATGGCAGCGACGTGACGCGACGCGACGCGTCTCCCTTCAAGAGATATCCACTCGTTAGTTCACCGGTAGTCAGGTAACGAAGAGCCCTTTTATTGATGGGCCGCATTCAACGAGTGGACGTCAGTGGTATTCCATACATGACACAACACGACTTGCAATACCAAGTACACATCAATTGTAGTACACATTATATAATCGATATAATCATGTACTATCAATTAACGATGCCAAAAAACAAAATTGTGAAATAATTGTCTTATTTAAAATATAATTCTATTAAAGATTTAAAACTAACAATCGTTTCATCTAAAGTTATAAGGTCAAACAACGATAAACTCTATATTGTGTTCTTAGTAAATGTAGGTATAGTATGTATTCTCTCTCTCTTTCTCTCGTCTACTCTCTGCAAAAAGAGTTTTCTCGGTGTATCACTACTACAATACAACCTAACCTTTATGTTTCCTACCCTGTTCTATTGGGGTGAGGTCTAGACACTACTCTGCTCTCTCGAGTCCTCATAGCAAATCGTAACTAGTTTAAGAAGTTCATCCTCGTATGATCGAACAATATGCTTGCTTCTCTCTCTCTCTCTCTTTCTCTCTGTGTAAGCTGTTCTGCGCTAGTTTACCGAGGACCTTTCACAAGTGCTTTCTTCGATGCAAACGATGAATAGAGAACGTCAACGTGGCTTTATTCGATATGATCTCCAATATTTCGCATATGTATTATTCGTATGTGTATTAGTTAATACATTCGAACCCTCTCCCTCTCTCTTTACACCAGCACCCAATTCTTAATACGCTAATTCTTTATTCCAATCAAAATTGCATTCTACTTTATTTTTATCTTTTCATATAAAATGTGTTCCTCTTCTTTTTTTCTTTTCTTTAAAGAATAATTTGGAAATATTACAAGAGATATCTAATACGACTAAATGACGCGACGACAACGACGACGATGCAGACCGCCCACCTGTTCGCACATTTCGATACATACCATCTCAGTCAGAATACAATTCTTTAAGCAATAAGCTAGCTCCGCCTTTTTCTCTGACTCATAGCTTAACCGTCGTCGAGTGACTCAGCTTCTGAGATTGTCGACAATGTCTTCGGAGGACGTGGCATATCTTGAAACGTCGAGCGCTACTAACGCGCGATGATCAGTATTCTTCTTTCTTTTTTCTCAAGATGATGCACTTCGAGAATCGCAATCGTTCCAAGATGGCGCAAACGAATTTCGATAGATCGAATAATTTTTTTTGTTTTTTTTTTTGGCTCATAACCCGACCAAAACTAATACAATTATTGTTAATAGTTTAACTCTAATGTAATACGATACATATATATATATATATGTATAACAATGATTAAGAAAATATTTTTCTATGAACATTAATGAAATTTTTTATATATCTAACTTTTAACTAAATAATTATTTTTCATTCTAGAAAAATTCAAACATGAATGTTTAAAAATGGAGATTGAAATTATCAATAAAATGAATAAATTTAAATCATGATTCATTGTACTTTTATAATAAAACGATTATATGAAATAGTATTTCTCTCTATGTGACGAGGGGAATTAGAAAAAGAAGAAAAAAAAAAAAAAAGAAAACAATAATAAAATAAAATAAAATAGAGTAATAAAGTAAAAAACAGGGTTGAAATTAAAAATAGGTTAGAAAAGCGAATATATAAATGTAAGATGTGAAATAAATTAAATTCGTTATATATATATATATATATATATATATATATATATATATATATATATAAATTATGCGTAAAAATGAAAAAAGGTGTGAATGCACCGGTTGCATCAATGTTTCACTCGATAACGAGAGTAGCTGCTTTTCCGCGTTGCGGTAAGAACGCGTACTCTTTATCCGTTCAATACCTGGATCAAAATTCCAGGTCACGACACCGCGATCACGTGCGCCGTTCCGCAATGCGAAAGCCGACATAACCTCGAAGCGTCGAGAGGCACCTGCCGCCGGTCTGCATGCGACCGAGTACACACACACGTATATACACACAACAGAGATGTACCTACATACATATCATGTGTGTGTATATATATATATATATAACATATACATATACATAGAACAAGCTCAAATATTTTAAGCTCACCTCGCGAACATTCGCTTCCAAAGTATATATCTTGTTCGTCTCGAGGATGTATCATTATTTTCTTCGAAATCTTTTTTCCCTCATTTCAAACTCTCATAATTGATATATTGATTTTATCTTATCATTGATCCTTTCTACTTGCAATATCGTATAGATTTGTTTAATAACATATAACATTGTACTTATACTCAGTAATTTTTTTTTATGAAAATCATTCGATATACAATTTTTATCCTCCCCCTCAGTCCTACAAAAAGTAAAAAAGAAAGAAAAAAAAAAAGAAAGAGAAACGTATCCAAAAATAAATCGACTTAGTTCAGACTCGTAGAGCAAAAAAAAAGAACTAATAAAATCCTATAAATAATATAGTTCATGTGTGTGTGTGTTATATATATATATGTATATGTATATATATATATGTATAGATGCACGCACACACGTATATATGAAAACTATATATATATATATATATATAAAAGAAAATACTCTTTTCTTGTTTTTTAAATAGAATATATATATGTATATATATATATACATAGTATATAAAATTTTCTGATAACTTTTTTAATGAGCATAACTACATTTGCATGGCACGTTTAGAATGAAACGTTTTAAGTCTACGAGCCAGTCGTTCCATAGATAGATGAAATGATCGTGAATCACCTCCTGAGCTTGGAATGTCGGAGCCGTGCATCGTGCCACTCTGCATTCTTCGCGTGTTGTCTGCAAGAAACCGTGTGCTGTTGTATCGTATGAGAGAAGTGTACACGTTGGCATAATGTCCTTAAATTCGTTTCATTATATTCTATTTTCTAATTAAATTAATCAGATTAATAATTACATTCGTTGTGAATCGAGTAAAAGTTATTTTACTGATTGACTCACTGATTGATTGATTGATTGATTGATTGATTGATTGATTGATTGATTGATTGATTGTTTGATTTATTTATTTTTTATTGATTTATTTATTTATTTAGGTAAAAAATATCGCTTTATTTCAATTATCTTCATTATCTGTTATTACAAAATGAAGCAGCGTTTAAACTGTCATTGATAAATGCTAAATCGGTATTTATATATATATCGATGTACATCACAATTGAATTTCAGTTTAAACATCAATGATAGTATGTTAAAGATAGTCCTGCATAGTATCTTAAGTTCCATACTATAAAGTATGCTATATGTACACAATAACATTCCATGACAAACTTGAACTTTATCTTTGCTTTCGTAACCAATCTGTACAATTTAAGAATAGTGTGCTCTTATAGCTTGTTAAATTAAATATATCAAGAATGTAAGCTTCTAGACTTATTTTTATATATCTATTATATAAATGTGTATTATATTTATAATTGCGTTATCCTTATATAAATATGATTTTTATTACACAGAAAAGCAGTCGTTACACATACAGATTTTATTTCTGTATAGTAATAGTAATAGTAATAGTTTGGAACTAGAATACGAAGTTGTTATATTAGTATAATAACATTTTTATACACCATTAAATTAAAACTTTTCTGTGTAGATTTTTATCATTATACCCCATAATTGTAAAGAAACAGTACGGAAGAATTTTTTCTAAAAGATTCTCTCTACCGCATCGCTTTGAAATTTTTATGAAATAGTTGTTGTAGTCATATAGAAAGAATAAGCAGTTTTTTTTCTTTTCTTTTTTTCTTAAGAAGTTCAATATGTTTATATGAAACGTCAAAAAATTTTTTTTTTCAATACAATCTTACATAAATTTTCAATGAAAGAATTTTCACTCGAGTATATTCTTCAAAGAAAATTTTATATAAATTGATTTCAATATCATACGCTTGTACATTTTCAATCCATAGTTTTTCATAAATATAATAATGATATAGAGAGTTAATAAATTCATAACTGAGATACTCTGCAATTTATGTATCATGTTAATCGTTATATTATAATTATAAAATCTTTGTCTCCAAAGTGTAAAAAATTAAATACGGCTATGACTTTTTCGAATTAGATGGAAAATAAAAAGAGATATTGCGTATTACAATTTGATTTAAAATGTTTCTTTCTTTTTTCTTTTTTTCTCTTTTCCCTTATAGTTGAGACAAGTTAGACGCATGTATACATAAATTTCTTACTTTCCATCCCTCTTTCTCTAAAATATTTTTATAAGAAAATATATGTTTATGTATGTTTATTACAATCAAATTAATAAAATGTAATTATGTGTTTCATAATATTAATAAGATTGAAAGAAAATACAAAAATTTGTCATTAAACGTCCGAAGTATTCTACTAATTCCATATCATTTTACAAAGTATGTATTTATATTTTTTCACTACTAATAGCTATATTGATCTGATTTATTAACCAAAAAGAAAAAAAAAATCCGTAAGAGATGACTAGATATTTATCTATTACATAATAGGCAATATAAAAAAAAAGAGAAATATAATTCTGAAATAGTTAAATGGTTAAAAAAGTTTTTATGCAAAAAAATAATTCACCTATTTGGTGGTTCTATCAAAAATTATATTTTATCATTTATTCTTTTTCAATTTTTGTATACGTATATTTGTGCGATTATATACACATAAAAACTAAAAGAATAAATTGTATCTTAAAAAATTCTTTTTTAAAACGACATAATGCTTGAAAAAAAAAAAAACAAAGAAAAAAAAAGAAAAATAAAATAAATAAATTCAAATGTTAAATGTTAGTTTATTATAGAAATAAAATTTGTTTACATACTTTGCAAATGATTATTTAGATAGAATAAACATATATATATATATATATATATATATATATACATACATACACATATATATACACACGCACACACAGACCACAAATGTATGTATGTATGTATGTATGTATGTATGTATGTATGCTGCATGTATGTACGTCTATTATATAGATTTCCGCGAAACTGCTTTTTTTTTCGTAACAGTTATATAAAGTTAACTTACCAATTAACAACACCCTTGTAAGTTCTCATCACTTTCAATTGTAATTGCATAGGGGTATTGCATTTTGGAAGAACTTTACTAGTTATTAGTTCTTGTTAATCATTGATAAAAAATCAAGTTGCATCAACGATATAAACGCGCGAAGTATCTTAGGGCAACTGTCACAGGTTTAGCTGTATCAGCTCTAAAATAATAATAATAATAATAATGAAGATTACATATATATACATATATTACATATATACAGATATACGTGTAAAATTTGGTTGTTTTCATTAATTTGATATTAAAAAAGTAACTTTATTATACCTTGTAACAGTATTATGGAATTCAACAAGTTGTTCGTTCGTCGCCGTAGGAGATCCATCCGCATTTTGAGTTGGCATTGATTTTATAGCTTCTTCTAACCATTTTGACGAAAGCTAGAAAAATAAAATTTATTTTAAATAATTTAAGATTTTAATTAAATAATTTTAAATGCACAATTTTTATTATACGATAACGTACCTGCCTATCGGCTAAATTAAGTTCAACCATAACGTCTGCAACATCGGATAACATGTACGAAGATAAAGAGAATACAGAAGCATGAAGAAGTCTCATAACTAATGTTTGACCTTTTTCTAATATTATTCCTCTCACTAATTGTCGTCGTATCGAATAATCAGGATGTGACTATAAATATTAATTATAAAAAAGAAACAAAAAAAAAAAATATATATATATGTATATATAATTTAAATAATAAGAATATTCTAAATAGAGATTGTAAATATCGTGTATATAAATACCTGAAGCATTCTACCACTATATAAAAGATCATAAAAGAATTTCATTACTGAGGCATTAGCATCCCTATGATCTAAACTACACGCCATCAAAGCACAGTCAATTACACTGCCGATTATTGATGAATGTAGAAAAGGAATAGGTACTCTTTGTAGAAACCTATTGAAAAAAAAAAAATAAATAAATAAATAAAATTGTGTTACATTTAAAAATTAATACATTATATAGTATCGTCGAAATTTTATATACCTAGCACATAATCTGAAGAGATCATCTATAGTATCAGGGTGATCTTTCAAACCGTCATCTTGTTGAAGAATTGTAAAAGTAGGTCCAATAAAAGCTTCCAACATACTTAATAATCCTGGCAAACAATCCGTTTCAGAAGCATATTCGTCAACTAATATGGAACCAAGATATAAGAAACAACTATGCTGATGAGCGGAATATAATTGTACAATCTGTAAGTATATTATAAAAATAATTACAATAGGTATATGAAGTATCATGTATTTTAATAATATTATTATGTACCTGTTTTACAAGTGGCTCAAGAAGATGTGCAGAATATTTGCCTACACATCTAACAGCGAACCTTAAGCAACGACAACATCTTTCCATAAGTCTTGCATCGTGTTGATATTCTGTACATACATTTGACAATACTGGCCACATCTGTCAATAAATATTAATTATATGACACGAGTTAACTCTCCCCCCCCTCCTCTCTCTCTTATAATAGAAATATATTCTATTCATGACTTACTTCAGTAACAACATTCTGACAAGGATGTGGTTCGTTTGTATCCCGGATTAGAGGATTAGTGTACCTAAATATTACTGCTAATCTATCTAACCATATCACAGGATCAGTCTTTGTTCCCTTTTCTATTGATACTTTATTTTGTAGAATTTCACAAAGTGGTATAGCTTGAAACCAACATAATTCTTTCATTGCTGGGGTAATTTCTGCTCTTGGTAATCTTGCCAGAACTAATGCCGTACCTATATAAATCATTATATATTATTATATGAATTATCTTGATCATTATATTCAAAGTTTAAAAAATTAATATATAATAAATATAGAATTACCTTTTAGCAGTCCAATAGCAGAATCGTTACTTATGCCAAAACTGTCAAGAGAGCGTGCAATTTGCAACAATCCAGGGAAATGTGGTCCCATACGTATTGCACATGCAGTGCAAATGCTTAAAAGTGCACCGGATGCTGCAGTTCCTAATCCTTTCTGACTTAGACAGGCCAATAAAGTATTTAGTATTGGTTCTGTAATAATCATTTAAATGACAATATATAAGATATTAATATTAATGTAAACACATTATATTTACCTAACGTTTGTGGATGACTGTCTATCCATTCGCATAACTCTCCTAACAAAAGAATACTTGTATGTCGTACAGCAATATGAGTGTTTTCTGGTAAATTAAGGATTGCTTCAACTACTTTTGGAACAACGTCATTTTCCTCTCTGTACGATCAAATGTAATGATTATTAAAAATACTTTTTAATAATTCATTAATTATTGTTGTGTGTGTGTATATATATATATATATCAGTATAACTCACGGTAGAATATTTTTAGCAACTGCTTGCATTACAAAAAGGGCAGCCTCTATAGAATCCCATGTAGGAGTTTGAACGGGTGGTAGTCCTTGTGGACCAGGACCACCTGTTAATGAAGAAAACATTTGTCTGAAACAATGACTGCTGCCAACTACAAATATTACGTCTTTTATGAGTTCTGATACGCGATTTCTAAATTCTGCAAACTCTTCTCCTCCTCCACCTTCTTCTACTAAACCAAGCTATAATAAATTAATTAATATATTAGTATGTTTATATACACACACACACATATATATATATATATATATATATATATATACATATATATGTATATATTAGTTTTAAATTATAAAAGATATACATAGATAAAAGGACACACTCACGTGATCTGGTTCCATTTGACAATGCCTACAAAGAGCACCGATTAATCGTTCAATGTGCGGTCGAAATACGAGATTGAGCTCATCATCATTTTTTTGATAAAGAACTTCCGATAATCGATACCAAAGATGGAAAGTTATTTGTGCGACCTAAAAAGCATGGTAAAAATAATTAATACGAATATTTATCATCTAATATATACGAATTACTAACTTCATAATCGTGATGCCCAAGACATATGAGAACAAGATCAAGAATCTTGATAGCATAATGACTTTTTCTATCCACGCTACCTTCTATAATAGTATCGATAAATGTTTCGGCCAATTCCGTAAAAACGCGACAATAATTAATAGATCTGTGTAATAAAAAGATTTAATATATTAATTGCTGTAATAATGATAAAATATCTTAATAATTTTTAATTTACTTTTCCATATCTTCGTGAACGACAGATAAATGATATGGTTGTTCTAAATCCATTACATTACTAAAAAGACACATTTGTAATTGTTGAAATTGAGCACTTGGTTCGCTATTATTATCTCGACTATTATTACTATCTTCTTCTAATGCTTGTAGGATAACACACATACAATCAGCAGCAGCTTCATGTAATTGAGAACCAGCCATATGATTACCCAATACCTACAATAATTTATATATCAATAATTCAATATAAATCATTAAATATTATAAATACTTACTTGAAACACGTATGTCACAACTTCGCTCGTTGGTATAGTCTGAAGAGGTATAGCACGAACAGTAATCCAACTAGTAAAACATCGAAGAATAGTAACCCGTATTTGTACATTATCACCCCCATCTTTTAAACACATTTTCTGAAATAATATAATACAATATTTATTTTTCATTTATCAATCTATAACTTTATTAAATTACATACCAAGAATTCTGTAACTGTATCAGCTGTTGCAATAAGTTCTACCAATACGTGTTGTCTTCTGTTGGCTCCTAATCTAAATCACATATAAATCATATTAATAAGAACAAAAAAAAAATAAGATATTACTAATATACAATTAAGGAGGATATTTTATACTTTATAATGTTTTTTATACCTAAGAGATTTTGACTTTACTTCTTCTGGAAGTACAGTCATAATCTCTAGTAATGGCCAAAGACTGCTGCTTGTTCCTCCGAACCTGTTAATTAAATCTATAACAGGTTTCTGCCAGGATGACATTTGTAACGCAAGAGCAGCCAATGCTAAGCATAACTGTAAACAATAAGAAATATTATATACATCCTCTCTCCTTAGGATATATAAGAGAAAAAATTTATAATAGTTTTAATTTAAGAAAAAAATATTTAACTTATATATATACATATATAACTTATGTATATATATATATATACATATACATATATAAACCTGTGTAACAATGGCAGAATTGGTGTGTTCATTAATTTGTGATATATGTTCCATCAAAGAATCGCGCAAAGAAGTATGAGCTTCTAGGGGTAACTCATGAAAGGATAATTGTATTTTTGTACGCATAGTTTGTGCAGCAAAATAACAAGACTCTATGTCTCTCTTTTGCTGCAACATTTCGTCAGATATTTTCCATGCAAATACCTAAAAATAATAAAATAATAAGATGCTTGTTTGATGTGCCTAATAGATACATATACATATATATATATATATATAGATAATATATATATATATATGCAGATATATATTAGAACTATTATACATATAGATAGAATTAACACATGTAATGATCAGTATCAGATACTATAACAATCTGCACATGCCAAATTTATTATAAATACAAGAGTTTTATTATATTAAAGTAAAAAAGATTTCACAAAAGTTAGAGGTTAAAAAGTGTTATTAACAACATGTTTTCTATTAGTTGCAATTGAGCATTAATATGTACCACACAGATATCTAATATAATAAATAAGAATATTAAATTAATAAAGATATCAATAATATTATTGGTAGTACAATATAGACTTTAGGTTGAATTAATAACTTACTGATTTTTGCAATTCTCCAAGCCATAATGATGCTTTCCCAGAATCGGATGGATTAGAATTATTGTATAAAGAATATACAGCTTGATAGACAGTTTCCAAAGCAGGTGGAGAATCCATAGTTCAAATAATAATTTTTCTCCGATAAATCTCCATACAGTTGATAATTCCTACTAACAACAGATCTACTACTCGCGTTTCTGGATGATGATCTTCCAACCTGTACAAGCCGCGAAAATCTACGTTCGCATTGTCGGTATGTACATTACGAAAACGTAATTTTTCCTAACATTTTCTGTTTTATCGACTAACTAAAGGAGATTGAGGAGATTAAGCGAACTGAAAACGAATGAGGGGATGTAACCGGTCGTCCATAATTTTACCACATTATTTTTTTGTTACAAACAATTTTCTTTCTTCATACAAATTATTATTATTATTATTAAATATCCTGAATCTCCATAGTCACAAATATTGTAGACAAAAAATTTGAAGTCGCACGATAAATCTTCAAGTAACACTACACGTTCAATCTTTTTTTCGAAATATCGACAATATCACAGTATCGAAATCATAGTTGCCAACCTTTGTATCAACGCCATCTCGATCGTCTTCCAAAATTTTCTCTCTCTCTCTCTCTCTCTCTCACTCATTTCTTTTTTCTCTTTAACAAATTCCATTCCTATATACAAATATTCATATAAAATAAATAATAAATAATAAACAATATAAAATGATCATTTAGGATTTCTTCTTTATCTGAAAAAAGGGGGGAGGAAAAAAAAAGAAAAGATATTAGACGCAAATCAATTGAAAAATTGAATCATAAAATTTATCCTTTTGAATAAATTGCAATAGGAAGGGCCCCACTCGTTAAAAATAACCATGTAGCTTGATGCTTAAACTTTTTATCGCTAAGATGTCACTAGTGGTCAGTGGGAAACTGAGGAGGTCACGTGATACGGACGTTTCATAATTTTCCGTCGCTAACGTAACAACGCTGACTGCAGCCGACGCGTTTCCATGAGGCTTATAGAGTTCCTCGTTGTCATCGTTGTCGTTGTCTCGTGACGTCCTACAACGTCCCTACTATTTCTTAACAATCTGTTTCTTATATATTTAGCTTCAATAAATCGTGATATATATATATATGTGCATGCATATATACATATGTATATGCATGCATACGTCGTCATAGAAAAAATAATCGTTATTCTTAATAAGAAAAGTGTTTTATTGGAAAAAGTCGTTTGAACAATTATTGAAATATTTAATATTAGAGATGTGATAGACACACCAAAAGGTGGATCGATCGCATCCTTCGTGAAAAAGGGACTGAGAAATCTTTTCACGATGACTAGTGTAAGCTAACGCAAATGCATAGATATTTTCAAGAATATCGTCAAACTCAGCATCGTAGGAAGTTTCAATGCGCGGCAAAAAAGGAAAAAAAAGATATACAAGTGTTTAGAAAGTGAAACGTTTTCTTCTCATATCCAAGTGAATTTTCTAAAACATTTTGTATAACTGATTTCTCCCGAATAAAACTATATAAAATACGAAACTTTTGTTGCTACGAAACGATTGTCAAACTTTTAAGTGTTTCTCTGTGTGTGTATATGTGTGTGTGTCTAAATCAAAGAAAAAGAACATTGGACTTTATCGATGTTTGTAAGTAAAAATTAAGCTTTCTTACCTTGTAAATAAATAGATAAGATTAAATGATATCTAAGTGTATGCGTACTATACACATGTGAACAATTTATATATATATATATATATATATAATATATATATATATAATATTGATAGAAGTAAAACTTTGATGTAAGAAAATTTTATATCAAAGGTAAAAAAAAAAAAAAAAAAAAGAAAAAAAAAAGAAAAGAGAATTAGAATTATTTTTTTTTAGGACAATAATTTTCTTTATTGCGTGTAATTAGGTACGGGCACTTTGCCAACAATATGGTTTAACGAGACCACCGCCTAAATCGTTCGACCAATCATAATCGTTCGTTCACGTAGGAGGGACACGTATCGTTCAAAAGTCAAAAAAATGTTGCATATACGTATTTATGTTTAAATAAATGCATTACACGAAAATATCTATAATGATAGAGATTGTTGTGTAAAACAAACGACGTGTATATACGTGTGTGTCTGTGCAATTCTTTTTTTTTTCTTTCTTTTTCTTTTTTTTTTTTTTTTTTCTAAGGAAATACGAATACTCTCCATAATACTGCAGCAAAAGTCTCGAAATAGAACGGAGTGTGATCGATTTCTTTCTACCGATAGCTACTACTCGCTTTCTCGTTTCAACCTCTCTTCCCGTCTGCAATAAAATTCTGTGCCTGTGTACGTGCATCCCCCACCCTTTCTTTTTATGTTAATACTTCGTATAAATTGGAATTTTTCATATTTAAAAAAAAAAAAAAAAATACTATAATCGGTGACGTACGTAATTGTTCGCTGCAACTCGTTCCACATTTTTTGTTTCTCGATCTTTTTTTCCTTTCTTTCTTTCTTTCTTTTTTTTTTTTTTTTTTCCAATGTATTTCTTATTTTTTTAAATTATTATTACTTTTGACTCGAGTAGTAAAATTTTCTACCTTACCAGGTTAATACGTTTATATACTTTTACTTTTTAGATAGGGGAAAAAAAAAAAAAAAAAAAAAAAAAAAAAAAAAATTGAGATCTTGTATGAAATAATACCTTCAAACATATGAATACAATCGTCTATTCTATTCTATTCTTTATGTTAGAAATGTTCTTTCTAATCTCTCACGTAATTATTTAGCCTTGTGAACGTATTTAATTAATGGTTAAAATGAAGGAAGAAAATGGACGCTCTTCATATTGTTTTTCTTTTCTTTCTTTTTCTTTTTTTTCTTTTTTTTTCTTTTTCTTTTTTTTTTTTTTTTTTTTTTTTTTTTTTATAACTGCATCGCGGTCTCAGCCTTGTAACTTAATTAACGTTCAACGAGTTTAACAAGCCTAACAGACGCGCTCTTACACATGTATATCACATGTATATCAAATAATATCATGCAATTTATAAGGAAAAAATATGTTAAAATCGTCGATTTCTTCACCATTTTCGTTCCTCCATTTGAATTTCTTGAAGGTATGTTTAATCGGTTAATAAACACTTTTCCATATCTTTCTATTCTTTTTCTTTTTTCTTTTTTTTTTTTTTTGTTTTAAATAAAACTAACGTAGTCACTGAGCGTGTTCCGAAGTCAAGATACCGCTTTAACATAGTTACGCTTTGATAAGCATAGCTTTATTTATTTTTTTTTTTATTTCTATTTCGTTACGAAACGAATAAAAATAAAAAAGAAAACCGAACGAACAAAAAACAATAATAATAAAAAAAGAATTTTATGTACCGTTATATAATCAATTTTCTAATATAAAACAAAAAGAAAAAGAAAATACAACATTAAAAACGAGACACAACCTGTTAAAAAAGAAATACATTAAATAGGTAACAATTATATTAAACAGGGTGGGTGCAAAGGTAATTTTAGGAATCATTTACTTTAATTATTTTTCTTATATTTTCTTTTTTTCTTTCAGATTGTAAAACTACAAGCTGGACTACAATACAAGAGCAATTGATTTTTATAATTGTTTAGGAACTTTTGGACATACCCTGTATATTGTAATTCTCTAATTACATGCAGTTAAAGGTTATATTTCTTTGTAATATATTAAAGTATATATAAATTCTATTTTTTTCTTTATACATAATGAAATGACGTGTGTGTGTGTGTGTGTGTGTCTATATATATATATTATATGTATATTAATCTCTATTCTTTTCTTTTTTTGCATCCATCTCTCTTATCATGTTCCCCACAAGGATATTATCCCATTCGGTGAAAGGGAATTCTCTTGTGGTGAACGATCATGCGTGTAACGTTTCCATATCCGATATCTATCTATCTATCTATCTATCTATTTGAAATAAAAAGAGAAAAATATAAATATAGTTCTAAATTGGTACACACACATATATATATATATATATATATATATATATATATATATATATAACTAGAAAGAGTAATTCAATATCTTGCCAACGTTGCTTTCCTATCAAAGTAAACATTCTGTAGAAAACTGAGGAAACAAAAAATAAATTTCTAGTTTGAATATTTAAAAAAAAAGAAAAGTCGAAGAGATAAATAAATTTGAAACAAAGTTTTTCAATAGTCCAACATATACGGAACGAGAAACTCATGAATTTCAATACTTGAACTATATTCACATAAGCATAATTAATTTCTATCTCTCAGACTTTCTCTATACCCACATAAACATGTATATACATAGATTGCCCTAATCACGGGATTGTACAGAATAGAAAGAAAAAACTTTCTATTTTCTAAAGGATCATTAAAAGAGCCCAAGAGGATCTAATTTTATCAAAATATTTGTCTGTTTAGCGATCAGTCAACAATAGTATCGATTGACAGAAGAATGAATTGGACGAACAGGATGGCGCGTCACGGTAGCGAGAGATCCCTTCATACTTTACATTCCATGCATCCTGTTCGTACTTCGATTATCCACAATAATAACAACAACAATAACAATAACAACAACAATGATTCAACAACAATGAATCATTCAAGAAATATGGTCAGTCCAAGCAAAGCTATTTGCAGTAGTCCAGAAATCGACGCTTTAGTTGATGATTCTATCGATGGTGTTTCAATATCAAGTACTATGAATTCATCGAGTAATACCACCATAGTTCCTGGTTCCTCTCCGTTAGCTTTGGACTCTCGTATACCCAGACCATCACCTAATAACGTTCTGCGCCGTTCCTCGAGCATGCGCATCCGTGGTGAACGGCTTCCAGCACATCATTCTCGACCCACTACTACTACCACCACCTCGGCTCTTCTTGGCCAACATCACCAACACCACTACCGTCGTCACAACCATCTTTTGCTACAGCAGCAGCAGCAGCAGCAGCAGCAATATCCTGATCATCGTATTTTTCCGGTCATCACGGAGAATGGAACCGACTCGCCAAGACAACGATCTCTTGTAAGTCATTTTCTTATTTTTATACATATAAATATATGTATGTGTATATATATTATTTTTTGTTTTTTTTTTTCTATTTTCATTTTATCCGAAAATTTCGGCCAATTGATTGGTGTGGTCGAATATTTCGTTTAGCATTTTAAATTTATCTACGTACAAATGAACAGCAAACATATTTCATCATTATTATCATTTTACATATTTTATAATAATTTGTAATACATTTGTTTTATTTTTTTTTTTTTTTTTTTTTTTTTTTTTTTTAATACTTAATGCGAGATCCAATAATTCTTCCTACTACGTATTCGGAAACCTTATCAAGAGAATCGGTAGATCTCATTGGCCTAAACGCCTCTTCCTACTGTCTTTTTAGTATACTTTTCGTATATTTTGCATAAAAAGTTTAGAATATTTTCTTGGTGATTATACTTGGAATTCAAAAGATTAATAATAAAATTCATTTTGATTATAAACATCATTATCTTTGATCAAGAAAGCTAAATAAACGTTCTTGCACTATTATAAAATTTAACATACACATATACAGATATATGTCAGCTGATCCATAGATTTATATTACGTTGTTGTTCTTGATTCCTTTAACAAGAATAATAAATCATTATTATTATTTCTTTTTTTTTCACGTGATCATAAAACTGCAGGAAAAATTAATTGATATCTTAAATTATAGATTATTAAGTACATGTACGTGTATATATATATATATATATGTGTGTATTGCGTGTTTCATAAACGATATAAAAACGAATATCATTATTTTGAGTACAATTGAAAAATATGAATTCATAGTATTTTTTTTTTCTTCTTCTTCATTTCTGTATCGTAATACTTGCTTTTTGACTACGTGAATTTCTTTTTAGTCGTCCATTGCTTTTAGTCGTCCAACAGGTAGATATTTACACACACACGTAAAGATCGTATGCTTCCAAAGAGAGACATGAACGTTTTAAACGTAAGAAAGATCTTTCAAATCGATTAAAGAGGTCATAATTATTGCTATTATTAGTATGGAAAAATTCAAGTATTATAACAGACATAATTTTAACTATGTAGACGCATACACTTGTATGTATAAGTGTACTTAAAAGATTAATACCATCGTATCAAGAAAGTAAGAACGCAAGATCCAATTTATCTGACATAAGTATACAATACTTATCGATCTTATCAATGTTATCTTTGTCCATGAAATTCCTATATTTCTTCTTCATTCTTCATACGTAAAAAGACGTCGAGCGTATATGTATGTCTGCGTGTATGTGTAATTGATAGCTTATTATCGCTATTATTATTATTATTTCTCTTCCATTAATATCTATCTCTGAATTAATTTATTGCGTATTTTCTATGGCTATGATCTAATTAAACGAATTACATAATAAATTAATTTTTGAAGATTCTTCACTTAGACCATTTTTATAATCACTATAATATTAAAAAATGTCTTTCTTTTTTTGTTTTTATTTCTCGCTGTAAAATTATCTGTAATAGAAACGTCGGAATAAATTTTTCCAAACTTTTTTCTTATTCTTAAAATAATGTTCATTTGAAATGATAAAAGAGAACGATGTTGAATAGTTGGTAAAAAGGAAGAAAAGAAAAAAAAAGAAAACACTAGCAGGTAGTATCTTCCACCTTTCTGAATTATCTATCATCTTAGAAGGAGAGAAGGGGAGAGAGATAGAGAGAGAGGGAAAGAAAGAGGGAAAAGGAGAAAGAAAAGGAGAAGAAGAAAAAGGAGAAGGAAGGAAGAAGAAAGAAAGATAGGGTGGGAGAGTAGTAAGGGAAACACATAGAGGAAGCCACGGAGAAGGCTCCCTGACCTTTCTCAACCAACGCGTCTGCGCAGATCGTTTTTCTCCCTCGCACTACTAGACCAGATTCAACATCCAGAGTTGACCGTGCTAAAAAAGCTTTGGGTTCAGGAGCCTAACGTCATGTCAATTTCATTTTTCAATTATCTTTTTATTTTTTTTACCATGGATAAGATTATTAAAATTTCTTCAAAGATCCATTCAGTTTTCAAACTTTTATCCGAAAATAGTATATAATAGAAAGAAAGAGAGAGAGAGAGAGAGACGTATGGATTCACAGGATTATAGGAATTCTCGTAGTTGTCCATCGGTTGGTATCTTCTCATTCTGATCTATAACTATGTTGATTAAATAGAGAAATGGATGGAAAGATTGTTAAAAAAAGAAAAATTTTGTTTAATTGCAACCTACGAAAACGAGATAAATGAATTTATCTGACAAGTTTTCATTATTACAATTATTGTTGTTGTTGTTAACTATTACAGAGCCTCTCACTGACACCAGCTAGGCCGCGAACAGGACACGCGGCCTCAGGGACAACACCAGGAGCAGATGACAGTGATGCAGAGAGCGTGAGAAGTTACGGAAGTGCATGCAGCACCGCAAGTGCCTGCGATCATGCTTCCTTTGCTTTGAACGGTACTACTTGGTCTGGTCGATCACGAAAGTACGTTGTCCATTGTTCTAATCATACTGGGGACAATGAACAATATCTTACACCGACGCAAAGGGCCGCCAGACAAATTAGGAAATTTCAGGTAAATTCAAGTTTACTTTGAAATGAAAAGAATAAACAAAAGAGAGAAAAAAGAAACGAAAATGAGACAAATTATAATGATAATAATTTTTGTTATAGGCCCTTTTGAAAGAAGCAAGAATAGAGATCGAAGAAAAGAATCGAGAGATCATTCGATTAACTAAAGAGGTCGTTGAATTGCGATTGTATAAAGCATCATTGAATAGTCCGGATGAAAGAACTGACAGTAGCGATGCACTTACTGTACGTGAAAACAATCCTTTTTCACCGGAATCACCATGCAAAGATCTTTTAGACGACGGTAGTTTCGAGAAGGTCGCTAGTCCAGAAACTTCGGATAAACGTGCCCAATCGGATGTACCATCCTCTTTGGCAGATTCAGGACATTTTGAAGACGGCTCCGTCCACTCGAAAGATTCTGTGTGCCTACCGGAAACGGTACCCGAACCTTCTGGTAATAATCCTCCATCCAACCTAAGACAAGATGAACCTAAAGACGATAGTAGATCAGTCTCTGTTGTGGATAGTAATAGTCCTGAAAGAGATGAAGAAAGACGTCGATTGGTTAATCATTATGAAAGCAGAATCGAAGAAATGCACCGAAGACATATCGATGAAATGCAGGAATTGAAAATGAAGCACAATGATAAGGTAATCGAATAATTTTTTTTTTTTTTTTTAAATCTCTTACGTTTTTTTGTTGTTTGGCATAGATACGTTCATTCATCCATCTATTTATTTGTTTGGTGATATAGGTAGAGAGCTTGTTAAATCAACTATCTGATATTAATACTCGCTATTGCGAGGTAAGGCCGTCCGTTGATGCTGCGGAAGCTCGTATTGGAGAATTGAAAGAGGAATTGGAGGCTGTGAAAAATGAACTGGATAAGAAGGAAGCTTTAATTAAAGAGCAAGAAGAGAAGGATAAACAAATGTACCTGAAAGTGCATGCGAATGAACAAGAAGCTGCACGCACTGAAAAAACTGATCAGGTGATGATAGGACATGTATTTTGTTCTCTCCCACTTTTATTTCTCTCTCTCTCTCTCTCTCTCTCTCTCTCTATATATATATATATATATATATATATTTTTTTTTTTCAAATATCAAATTTACAGATACCTGAAAATGCACAGCAGAAATCATCTTTGGAAGTTAATGCCACCGATTTACTACAAGAATTAACAGTTACAAAAGCAGAATTAGAAAAAATTAAGGTAATCTATATTATATACCTGTTATATTGTGAAAATTGTGTAGATGTATTGATCTCTATTTGATACATTCAAGTTGTTTCAGAATAAGAACAAGTCATGATTCGTTTTGGTTTTAAATAATAATATGATGGAAGCAATGAGAATGTTTTAGCAAATAGAATTGAATCATAATTATATATAAGTGTAATGTAGACTTTTTCAAATCTCCTTTGAAATGCATACGTCAAAGAAATTTATTTCTATATTCTTTAAAGATTGAAAGAAATATTCTTTATCAAAAAAATTTTGATAACTTTTTATAATACATACTTGTTAATTTAATAAAATCTGTATGTATTTACAAGGAGAATAGTAAAATCATTTCACTTATTTAGTATCGTAATAGTGAAGCTTTTTGTTTCACATATTGAATTTCACTGCGTTAATTAGTTCATCAACATCTGCATTGATCGAATGCATGCATCGCTCTCTGCCAACAGTATTTTATTATTCATAATTCACTATCTTTTTGTACTAACGATGTGTCACTTTTTTTGGTCGCCGCTCACACTCCAGGATACAAGCTACTCGCCTGAACCTCACATTTCAGCCGATCGTAGCCAAAATTTATTAAGCGCTCAGGAGGCTGTTTCTCTCTGGGTCCTTGGCACACGTAAGGTCTGTATTCTTGTTCGACTGACACGTGAAGAATCTTCATTCATTTTCTCTGTTGTGCAACTGCGTTGCATTTGCTCGCATATAGTGCACAGATCTTCCTATTGTTATTTTATTTTGCAAGATCGTTCAATTTTCCATCGCTTGAAAAATTTCATTTATTAAAACACATATATATATATATATATATATAAAATTATGTTAAATTTTTTTTATCTCCAAAACGTTCAGTAAAAATTCCGACAATTATTTTAATCCTATAGAGAATGTGCGTTCCTTATTTTATCAAAGTTATTTTATTTATTTGCACTTTCATGCATATACATGTAGCTTTGTTAAATTTGTAAATATGTTTAAATAAAAGCATGATTCTTGATGATAGTACATTGTTTATCATCATAGACATGTTTATTCTTATATATTAACGATCTAAGCAAACTTCTAATTTTCTTTTTTTTTTTTTTTTTCTTCATCAAATAATGGTGGAATATAGAACAATTTTGTATAAAAAGATTAAAGTACATTTTCTTTATGTGATGGCTTTGCTCTTAAAATCTGCATGTTGATTGTCAAGCACAAATGTAGATGGTTCACAGTTTACACTACAATACATCGCTCTTAGATCGGGCCATACAGTGCACTTGGAAGAAACAGCCTCTTATAATTCAATAGATGTAAGTCTGCACGTGCTTAGAGCAATGCACGCTTCCAATATTTATATTTGTATAGAATTTGCCTGCAATTTCATCATATTGGATCCAGAAATAATAAAATTATAAAAGATTATTATTATATATGAATATAATTAATTAAAAAAATTAATGTGCTATATGTGTAAAGGTAATTTTCATAGAATGTATCCTGATATTACTGGATTCATTTATAATAAATGTTATTTTATTTTTTAGAGAAAAATATTCACTGTTTGATAATATGCACACAACGCATAAAATATAAAATGGAATAACATATTAATAACAAAATATATTAGCATTTTTATTATTTTTTTTTTCTTCTTTTTTTTTTTTTTTTTTTTATATATATATTAGGCAATGTATCGGAGTATTGTGGAGGCAAAATACAAGAAGGATGAATTGGATCTTGCAATCACCTTGCAGTTTTTAAAATCAGCATTTTATTACTTCCTGACTGATAAAGAAAATCATCGTGGACATCTGAATGCTATCGAAAGTATCTTGGGTTTTACCGAAGCTGAGAAACACAACATTGATAAGATTTATGGATCTGCTAGAAAATAACTTAAACAACTTTATAAAAAGCGATGTATATGATTGTTAGAGACATACGGTGAAACGTGTTCTCCATTTATTACTTTTCTTGATATAATATTTATAATTTTATATACACATTGATATAAAAAGACTAAATATGTATTTCTCTCAATGTTTAAAAAGAAACATTATTTTCTATTTACATACGTTCGCATTGAAAAAGTATATATATTGATCGTACTTATATTTTCAATAATTTTTTTTGTAATGGATAAAATGAACACTGTATGTCATATACTTTTATCATACTGCTGCTGGTTAGCAGACAATTTTAATGATTTTAAACATTTTTAATAATAATAATATGTATTTCAATTTTTGTTATGCAGTGAGAAAAATTTTGAAATTGTAAATGTATATGCGTATGATACAAATTTAATAGTCTTCATATTATACGGTAGAGTTCTATGTATATTGATTTCCATCAATGGATATGTATTTCATAAAGAACATATGGCATAAGTTATTAATTAATATAGAAACTTCAATAGAATTTTCCTTATGTTCTAATTAAAACTACATCGACTATATTTTTAGATACAAATTTCTAATTAATATTTAACTATTATTTATCGCGATACGATCATTAATATAATATACTGGACTCTAAGGCCTATTTATATAACTGTTTGAAAAAAAAAAAAAAAAAGAATGACAGATTATTTTTCATATTAATATTTGAAATACATATCCACATTGTATATTCATACAAATATTAGTATATAAAAATAACTACATATATTATAAAGCCACAAAATATTTCTATTGGGGTATAGAATGTTTTACATTCGTATAGAATTAAAATGTGTTAGAAATTAATTAGATTGATAAATAAAATAACTTAAAGTCTTATTAAAATCAAAGAAAAATCTAAATTATAGTTATACTTAAATTTGGTGGCACATTACACATTGAAGTAATAAGGAGACTGAGAAGATTGCCTTTTTATCTGCTTATCTGCTTGATCTTGCCTTTAATCTGTTTATTATCTAGTATTATAGAAAAATTCACAGTGAAAGTGTTATTAAGAAAATATATTATAAAAATTAAGAAAAAAAATATAAGCATATTACCTATATATATATATATATATATATATATATATAATATAGTAATATATATATTACATGTACTTCCTGGATAGATTTTTTTGCACCAATAACTTATTTTAATGTATTCTTTACTGCCAATATTTTATTACTGAACACTTCCATCGGTAACAGTATTCCACTGTAATATACTGACTTACTTTTAAATTATTTATAATATTACAAGTATATAAATTGGTGGAATATTCCTGAATAAATTTAATAAAGAATGATATGGATATAATCATTAATGATAAAAAGGGATTACATTCACATTGTGCAATAATTTATAAAGAAAACCAAAGATATTTAGCAGAGCAGCCTATTTATCTGATTGTATCACAATTTGATAACTTCATATTTTCATTTAACTATTTAAATTAAAATATCTTGTTAAGATAACCAAGGTGAGCTCTGAACATAAAATTGGCATTAAATTAAAATTTAAACTTTTTCCTATTGCAAATAAATTTTCAATTTATAAAATTATATGTTCCTATGGTGCCAATGCTGTGAAAATTAATTAACCAAACAAAATATTTTAATCAAAGCAATGCTGTTTTTATATATAACCTTAAATGGAAGATTAAGTAATTAAATTATTATTAATATATAATGTAATTCGATTCATTTTGACATGCACATAATATAAGCTAATGTAATCAATTATAAATTTGAAATGATCTTTTATAGAAATAAAATAGTTACTACAAAAGAAGGAAAGTAATCATATCTATAGATAAATAAAATATAAGAAATATTCCCTTTGCATTCATATATAGTTTCTTCACTCATCATTAATATACATTAATATTTGTTCAGAGCTCTGATATGAATATGTGGAAATGAATGTAGAGTATGTAAATAATTCTATAATAAAGATATGAATAAAATCTAAATAAATGTTTAGCTACATACTACTTTTTCATTAATAACTATCTAAAAAGAAAAAGGAATGTCATAAAGACAATTAAAAAATATCTCCCACATGTTAGAATTTTTTAATATGTTTTATAAAATAATCGTAAAATACAATATTTGTACATTACTTTTTCCCAGCAATTATGATACCATCATATTTCTGTTGGAACCATTTCATTGCATCTTCTTTAGTTAACCTATGAGGGAAACCAACTTTCCCAGTTTTCCTTCGTCTGTGAGCTACATTGAAACCTACAAATTTATAAATATGTAAAAAATTGAAATGTTTCTGTTGTATAACCAAAGAAAATTTTAATATATATATATGATATATATTAAAATGTAGATTCAATTAAGTAACACACCCAGTATAAGAAGTGGGCATGAGTTGCAAATATGAAACATTTATTTTAGCACATGTTTCACAATAATAGACATCGTCAATGAATAAACATGATATCTATGATACCAAATAATGTGCAATCTTAATGAGTGTGTTATTAATTAATAAAAGGTAACTAACCTGGACGTCCAAGTACAACATAGAAGTCCAAACCATAAATACCAATGCTAGGATCATACTTAATACCTAAATCAATGTGTTCTTGGATACCAAATCCAAAATTTCCAGTACCTGAGAAGTTTTCTCTTCTCAATTCGTATTCACGTACCTATCACAATGTAATGATACAATATTTATTAATGATACAAATAATCGAAAAGAAGAAAATAATAAAAGATACTACGTAAACTAACTTTTAAACCACGCTCAAGAATCTCTTCAGCTTTTACTCCACGAACAGTACAGTGTACAGCAATCTTTTCATTACGACGTATACCAAAGGAACGTACGGTGTATCTTGCTTTTGAAAACACTGGTTGCTGACCAGTTAACTGTTCCAATACCTATGCCATCCAAATTGATAATCAATGTTATCCTATTATTATTTTTACTTAATTTACAAATTATTAATAAATTATTTTTACTTTTTAAAACAACATACCTTTGCGGCTCTTGTCAATCTATCACCCGACTCACCAACGCAAATATTTAAACATAATTTGCGAATTCTGACTTCGCGCATTACATTTTTAGACGCATCTTTTGGTTCTTTTTTCGCCCTTTTTTCTATTTTCTTCTCTGTTGCCTTCTTTGCATCCTATAATTAAATACGTATTATGATTAATATTCATAAAAATACACCTTCAGATAGACACGTGTAGTGGCAGCAGAATGAAGGTTATAAAAATTTTATTACGATTATAAAAGTAATAACAACTTCACATTATAAAAAACGATTAGATCGAAAGAAGAAAGAAAGA
>NC_140827.1:3785000-3827500 GCF_050613455.1 Vespa mandarinia | reverse complement strand
TTAACTTCGTGCAATTTCAAATACTGTTATACATTATATACATTATATATCTGAATATGTTTCGATATTATCTGGTGTAAGTTAATAATAAAAATAAAAGAAGAAAAAAAATACCTGAGAAGCATTAGCATGATGATGAGCAGGTGGAGGCAATGGAGGACTCTGAGTACGATGTGGAGGCACAAGTCCATATTGAGCCCCCGGTGATGGAGCAGTACCTGCACTCCCATGCTAATAAAAAGCAGGCAAGTTGTTTGTTTTGTATCGTAATTTTTTATATATATTATGTGATAAAGATTATTATTATTTTACTTACCATTGGTGCATCATAAGTTGGTATTGGTACTCCACGACTTTGAGGACTTGCAGTGGGTACCATAATGCAACCAGACATAGAGACTTCTACTTTAGGAGGTTCCATAGTACCAGTTACCTATAAGTAATTCGAATACGCATTTAACTAAACGTTCTAAATATATATATATATATGACTTTAAAATAAGAATAGACGTACTTGAGGTTTAGGCCCAGCTGGACGTGGGCAACCTACAGCCGCTGCAACAGTTTGTGGACCAACGAGATGTGGTTGCGTTGGAGGACTTGCAACTGCTCCAGTTACCATTGGTGGTACTACTGCTTGTAATAAATGAGTTTTTGGATTGAGCGGATGTGGTTGCCCATTTATACCTTTTGCTGTTACTGGCTGTGAAACTGGATGATGTATTCTCTGAGTTGGTGCAGATACGACACTAGCTGGATGAACATTGATTGGTAATTTTTGAGACATATTTATTATGGTGGATGGTTGTTGTTGCTGCTGTTTTGCTGCCTGTAGCAGATGTTGCTTAGGATTAGGTGGTACACCTGTATTATTAAGTACTGGTGACATTGGTTGTCCTTGCTTTCCATTCCCTGTACTCACTTGTGCCTGTTTTGTACATGGACTCAAATTAGGTGAGACCACTCTACCACCAGGAATTTGCAAATGGAGACTTTGTATTGCTTGAGTCGGTTGTTTAATGATATTTTGCACTACTGTCTGACTTGGTAATATTGGAACTACAGGCTTCGTAATAACGATTTGTTGTTGAGATTGAGGCTGAGATTGAGATTGTGGCTGAAGTTGAGATTGTGGCTGAAGTTGAGGTTGTGGCTGAAGTTGAGGTTGTGGCTGAAGTTGAGATTGTGGCTGAAGTTGAGATTGTGGCTGAAGTTGAGATTGAGATTGAGATTGAGCCTGAGACTGAGACTGAGACTGAGACAGAGATTGAGACAGAGATTGAACTTGAGGCTGTGGCTGTGGCTGCAGTTGTGGTTGAGTCTGAGCCTGAAGCTGAACCTGAGTCTGAAGCTGAGCCAGAGGCTGAACCTGAGGCTGAATGTGAGGCTGGACCTGAGACTGAACCTGAGGCTGAACCTGAGGCTGAATGTGAGGCTGGACCTGAGGCTGGACCTGAGGCTGAATCTGAGGCTGAATCTGAGGCTGAACCTGAGGCTGAACCTGAGGCTGAACCTGAGGCTGAACCTGAGGCTGAACTTGAGCCTGAAGTTGAGGTTGCGGTTGAGGTTGGGGTTGAGGTTGAGGTTGAGGTTGAGTTTGAGATGGAAGCTGAGGCTGAGGCTGAAGCTGAGGCTGAGGCTGAGGCTGAGGCTGAGTAGATAATTTGCTTGCATTCAATACATGAGCTTTCAAACTCGTAGGTTTATTCTGTATAGTAGAAGTTGATACTGGTTGTGATGGAGCTACACTCGGTATTGTTGACATGGTTGTAACAGTTGTACATGTTGTAGATGATTGCACGACTGTAATGGTAGAAGTGGCTTGAATAATTGGAGATTGAGGCTTTGTAATAACACTAGCTTGTGACGATATCAGTTGATTTTGTATTGGTTGACAAGGTACAGTTTCCACAGGCTGTTCTTTTTTCGATTCTTCATTAACCGTCGCAATGGTATTATCGAATGCCGATTTTGGTTGCATTGATTCATTGATTGAACTTTCATTGACTGTTACATTAGCACTTCGAATTTCGCTGATCGTTTTAGTAGCAGTTTGTTGTTGATTAGCTGGTGTACTAACTGGTATATATTGACCTTCCTCTGACTCTCTCATTGGTATTAACATTCCTGTAACTGGATCAATCAATGTTGTTGGTTCTAGAGATACAGATTTCTGTTCAGGTGGTGCCAACGTTTGATTGGTTTCTTCCACTTTTAGATTAGATTCTTCAGTCACAGTGTTTTCATTCTTATTCTCAAGCTTTTTCGATGTGGTAACAACCAATTTAATAAATTTCTCCTCTCCGCTATCGTCATTATTTTCAGAAGTCCTTCTTGTCACTTTACGACTACCCCTTGGTGATTTCCGTGGTTCGGTAACTTGTACCTTAGGTTGTGTAGTTTGTACATTGCGTGGTGAATTGTTGTGTCTAGTACTTCTTCTAGTAGTATGTATACTACCAACATTACCGCTCGATAAGTTCTTATTTGTCGATGCACGTACTACATCTTCGATGACGTCATCAACAGTATTCCTGCTGCCATCTTTTTCTGCTAATCTTCTAGACTTCCTTGTGTTAGTAGCTGGCGAAACTAATTCTTCCAAAGGTAATTCTTTAACAGTAGTATGTGGTCCAGATTTAATAGTGAGAATTAGACGAGGTCGACCAGGATTGTCTTCTTCGCTGTCGTCATGAAATTCGTAAACGTCGGCATACGGTAACTTATGTGCAACATGATGTTTGCTTCCCCTAGACGTTCTTCCACCTCTTTTATGTCCAGCTGCTGCAGTAGTGGTTCTACCGCGTCTAACTCCACCTCGACTGCTAGCACCTCGTTTCGCTTTTGATCTACCACGACGACTCTTCGTTAATTCTGCCTCGCACGTCTCCACACCTTCGTCTTGATCGTCATTAACTGTTGTATTCTTTTTATTTTCCTCCTCAGTTGTTTCAGTTTCGAACCAATCGGATTCACTCTTTGCCGTCTCCAGAGAATTATTGTGAGTTTCTTGACTTTGTTGTAGATCTTCATCGCCATCGTTACCTTCGCCATCACACAAGGCATCCACTTTCTTTATTACACTTTCTATATTTACTTCCTTGGCCGACCAATAATCACTATCTTCTTTGCTATCAGTTGGATCTTCTTTTGACACATCTATAGCAAGCGGATCTGTACTTGGTTCTTTCAATGGATCTTCGACCGGTTCTTCATCCAATTCAACCTCTTCATTTTCTTTTGTTACTACTTCTTCCTCCTCTTCTTCTTCCTCGTCTTCTTCCTCTTTCACTTCACTTACAACTTCAGATTTTATAGTTGTCTCATTCTCAAGTTTTGGTACAAGAATATTTAATACTTCTGTTTTTGGAACGCAAGACGTTAACTTTTCCGATTCAACAAATTCATGTTTCTCTTCCTTAGGTTTTATATCCGTCTCACATGACTGTTCTAAAGGTGGCTCTGTTTTTGGGATAGTAAATTTCATTTCTTCCTTTAACGTTGTATCTTCTTGCTTTATAATAACAGCTGGCTCTTGCTTAATAATTTCAATAGGTTGGGTTGATTGTATCGGCGGTGTTAATTGCATAGGTTGAGCAGTCTGTCCTATTTGTGACTCAGAATCTGCTGCTGATTTTTCTGTCTGTACTATACGTGGTTCTATGGATTCCCTTACATTGTCAGTCATCGAAGTAGTTGAAACAGTCGTTGATACGGTCGTTGGTATGACTCTAGTTATTATTGATTGTGAGACTGCAGGACCAACAGGTAAATGAGACTTTGCAAGTGAAGCCGCTTGAGGAACAGGTGACATTCTTTGACAACTAGAGAAAGATACAGTTGTTTGTGGAATGATGCATTTGTCACCGCTCGTTGTGGATTGTACTGTTGGTGTTAATTGTTGGGATACTATTGGTACCACCGTTTTAATTAAGGATTGATTAGCAGAAGGAACTGTTGGTGGACCCAGACCATGCATCATAGATTTATGAACTATGTGAGATTGTCCATGTGCTATGATCACAGGACTAGGTGTAGAACAACGTGGTACATGAGTGGTTAAGAGTTGGGATAATTCTTGTTTAGGTCGTGGAGAAAGAACATTGTTATCTCCCGTTACGGACACTGGTATTTGTTTCTGAGATCTCGATTGTAAAGGACAATTTTCTGTAATGTTAGATGACTTTCCAAATGCTGGACTAGACGTGCTTGCACTAATTTCAATTTTAGCTGTTTCAGGTATATACGTAGGTGGTTGATTAGGCGAAGGAACCTTTGGAGAAGTTGAGGCCTTGTTTGTAGATTCTGGTATAACAGCAGGTGATAATTTAGGCTCTTCTAATCTTTGCGGTGGTTCATTTGGATTAACTGAGAGTAACGTTTCTATTACAGACTTGTTCCCTAAAGCAGCGGAATCTCTTGAACTCTTGACTTGTATGCCCGGTGCCAATGGTGGTACTGGCATGTAAGGACGTGGTGGAATATTTAAAGTTAATGGTGGCAAACCACCTCGAGGATAACTTGGAGTAAGTGGTCTCAAACCAGCAGCATGTTGAATCACTGGTTGTTGAGTTGCTGCAGTTGAATAGATCTGTTGTACTGTTACTTCTGGTCTATGCGCAGAAATGGGAACACTCACTGCAATTCTAGTTGGTGGCGGTGAAGGCTTTCCAACGGTGGACACATGAGGACTCAATGCAGAATTTCGATTCCATTGTCCATTTGGTGAAAGAGGTTGTGGAATTCTCGGAGATAATTGTGATGGTATCAAAGGTGGTATTCTTGATGGAACGAGTGGTGGTAAAGGCGTTATACTCGATGGTGAAGATGAAGATGGTGTTGAAATATTTTGCATTCTTGGAGAAGCTTGACGCATTGGTACCATTTGAGATTGAGGTGAAACTGGTAGTCTTTGATACAAAGGTTGTACACTAATCGTTGATGGTCTTGGACTGGCTGCCGAAATTCGTGAAGTTTCATTTGCGATCGGTACGTTACATGATCCCAACATCGGTTGTTTGTACGTTGGTGGCGATGATGTTGAAGTTCGATGGGATTGAGAAACTCTCTCAGGACTAGCTATTGTAACACCGGATTCGACCGTATCAATTTGTACAGTTTTTGTTGTATCACGAGATTTATGTTCATTGAGGTTCCAAGAATGTGCAATTACTGAATTCGGAGAGTTCTGCGATTTCGGAATTACAGGATTAAGTGGTAAACGAGCTTCCACCGGTTTCTCTGCTGCAACAATAGCAAGTGTCATCGTAGTTGGTGTTGTCTTTGTTGGTGATTTATAAAACGACGGAATATCTGGCGTTTTTGGTGGTTGAGTTAGATCGAAGTTCTCGTAATTTGGATCTTCTTCAGTGTCTGTATCTATTTGAAGATCATGCTCGCTTTGAGGAGTATCAGGTTTTAGATCTTCGCCTTCGACTGCTGATGCATTCAAACTTTCAACTGCTTGTTGCATTTCCTCAACATCCTCTTGGGGTGCTTCAGCTGGAGGACCAGTTGTACCATCTACCTCATTGTCCTCTTCCTCTCCTTCGTAAGAGAAATCTTCGGTAGAACCACCGAAAGTTTCTTCTAACAACGCTGCAACAGCATCTTCTGTTTCTTCCTGAGAAATAGCGACTCTTGGTTTATCCTCATTTTGTACAGGTGGTGTTGTTGAAACAGAGACTTCCGTTTCGTCTCTACTATTACGAGATTGGCAACCACTTTCACGTTCTTCAGGCTCCGAGATACTTTTAACTGCATTCTCATGAATAGTTTCATCAATTTCTATTCCAAAACCGGGTATAAATTTCTCTTTCTTCTTTTCAGGCTTCGGCGGTTGTTGAATGACACCGCTTACAATAGGAGTACTGATAGCTGAGACCGTTGATGTATTCGATGTTACGACTTTGGGTATGGGACTTAACAGTGTATCTCTAAGAGCTGGCAAAGTTGGAGACAACGTTTTCGGAATCAAAGGACTACTTGCTCTTGGAGGACTTGGGTCTGCACCAAGATAAGGTAATTCACCGGTCTTTTCATGATGGTGGTGATGATGATGATGATGGTGATGATAATCTTTCCGACTACGTTCTTCCTTCGATTTCTTACGTTTCTTTTTCTTTTCCTTAACCTTTTCGGGTACGGTAGTCGGTGTAGATGGTTCAACGCTATCATTATCATCGGTGAAACGGAAAACGTCGTGTTCATTGGACTCTGTACAAGCAACTGCGGATTTTGGTGAATTTGGTAGGCCTAAAAGTTTAGCCTCAATTTCTCGTCCAGCTTCAGCAAGATCAACGCTATTCTCATCTTCCTGATGATGTCTCTGTCGTTTCTTTTCTGTTTTTCTTCTAACCCTTTCAACGTCAAGAACTGGACTACGTCCACCGTCGCTGTCAGAAACATAAGCATTATTTTCAGATGTCATATTACTGAGTCTATCAAAGAAAGTATCTGAAGGTGGAGGATCATCAACGTCGTCAGAAAGCGGACCAAATATATCTTCCATTCTTTGCGAATCTCTAGCTTCTTGCCTATTCAATCTTTTCCTTCTTGCTTTAACCTTGTCTTCTCCGTTTCGTTCTCTTCTTTTATCTTTCTTCGTTCTCTGCTTCTTATCAGCACGCATCCTTTCTTCGGCATTGTCAATGGTTGTCACTGTTGTCGCCGTCGGTGTACTGCTACTACTAATTGTTACAGATTCAGTTGCATGATTAGAACGACACTCTGAATCAGTCGATATAACGTTAGCTTTACTTTTATGATCTGTAGTTTCGGTAGATTCGAGCTTCGAATTCTCTTCGCTGGACACTGAATTTTTCTGACGCTTTTGTTTCTTTTTATGTGATTTCTTACGCGAATCTCTTTCGTGATTATTGACGACAATCGTTGGATGACTCGTTTGGTATGCGACTCTTTCGTCATCGTCAGAAGTACGTACATCCTCCTTTGCATTGGTATGTACACTGTTAATAACAACGTTGGTGGTATCCAATGGATTTTGTTTCTCTTCTGTATCGGCAAAGCCAAGATCCACGTCACTTTCAAGAAATCTATCCGTTTTAACATTCTTTCGAACTTTATTGTTAAAGGATTCCTCTTCCTCGCTGGTGTCAGAATGAATTCGAGACCTTGATCCCTTTCTTGATAAAGACTTTGCTCTAGCCGAGTCTGATTCGGACGTAGCCTCGTCCTCAGTTAAAGCTTTGCTACTAACCGAATCACCATCCCAAGATGTACTTTGTTTCTTTTCTTCTCGTCTGGCACGGCTTTGCTTCAGCTGTGAAAACTTATCTTTCAAACGTACTTGACGTTTCTCCTCTTCCAATTTCTGCATGTTTTTCGTCGAACGTGCCTTCACTTTATCGTACATACTGATGTAAGCTGGCTCATCGTCCACAATATCAAATATCGAATGTTTCTTGGGTTCGTCGCTATCTGTATCGGTTGCCGAAGGATGTCGCGCAACTTGCATATCGTGAGTAGGACCATCGTCAACGTCACTGTGTTGATTCGAAGAAGTCTGCTGTTGATGGAACTGCGACGTATCCCTCGAGTGATTAGAACTCGTAGATGTTTGTTCGTTCGGTGAATTTGATTCATTACGTTTAGAGAGTTCTAATCTCGATAAAAATTCTTTGTCGGCTTCCTGACAGACCCTAGGACTACGTTCCCTCGATTCTTTTTCAGATCTTCTTTTACTTCTTTGTTTCTCTTTAACACTTTCTCTATTGTTTTCTCTATTCTCTCTATTGGATTCCCTAACATCGGTATGAGTCGTATCCCCCCTAGTATTATCTTGTACAGTACCAATGGATTCTTTGCTCTCTCTACTTTCCCTACTTTCTCGACTAGAACGATGAGAGTCATTGCGATGTTTGCGATCCTCCGATCTTCTATTTTGTCTAGGCCGATCTTTGCTGTCTCTACGATGATCAGAGATCTTCATACGTTTGGTATCATCCTCGGTGGGGCAATCTTGGGACGAACACCTACGTTTTATAGGAACCGGGGCTGGAGCAGCTGCAGCTGCAGCAGCAACAGCAGCAGCAGCAGTCTGCTGTTGGATCTGAGACTGCGTTACCGATTGATGTAAATGATTATCAGTAGGTTGACGCCTACTTTCTTCGCGTTCACGTTTTTCCTTATCCTTTTCCTCGCGATCCCTTCTCTTCTCTCGTTCGACCTTTTCCTTCTCACGTTTCTCTTGATCTTCTCGCTCCCTTCTCTTCTCCCTTTCGTGTTTCTCTCTCTCCAATCTTTCCCTCTCCTCCTTCTCACGTTTTTCCTTCTCCAATCTCTCGCGTTCCTCCTTCTCCTTCCGCCTCTCTCGTTCCAAACGTTCCTTCTCCTCCCTCTCACGTTTCCTCTCCTTATCAAGACGTTCCTTTTCCTCCCTTCTCCTCTCCCGTTCCAATCTCTCCCTTTCCTCTTTCTCTCGCCTTTCCTGTTCCTCCCGTTCCTTCCTGAGACGTTCCTTCTCCTGTTTCTCCCGTTCCAAACGCAATTCACGTTCCTTCCTCTCCCGTTCCTCCCGATCCCTTCTCTCTCTTTCTTCGCGTTCCCTACGTTCCTGCCTCTCCTTTTCCTCCCGCTCTCTCTTCTCACGTTCCAACCGTTCCTTCTCTCTCCTCTCCTTCTCCCTGAATTCGTTCTCCTCCCTCTCCTTCTTCTCACGTTCTCGTTCCTCCCGTTCCCTTCTATCCTTCTCCTGACGTTCCTTGTCCAATCTCTCTCTTTCTCTACGTTCCTCATCCTTCTCCCTTCTCTCTCTCTCCTCTCGTTCCTTACGTTCCTGTCTGTCACGATCTTCCTTATCTCTTCGTTCCTGTCTTTCCCGATCATCCTTCTCCCTTCTTTCCTTATCCTCTCGTTCTCTCCTTTCGTACCTCGTTTCCTTGGTCTCTTTGAAATCTCTACTGTGATTATCAGTTTCATTGACATCATTGTTGCTTAAAGCTTCTTTATCGTCCCTGTCTTTGCGATCAACTTCCTCTTTTCTCGATCTTCTCTGACAATCCTTCGCTTTACTGTGTTTAGAATCTCTACTATCCCTACCCTCTCGAGAATCTCTTCTCTCCCTACTATTGCTACTACTGCCAATCTCCTTTCGTAAACGAGCACGAGGTACATCGACCGAGGAAGAGGATAACGAAGACGTGCTGAACGTGGACGATATCGTGGAAGACAATGGCACCGAAGAGGAAACGGTTGTCAAGGAAGATTGATGATATTGACCGCCGCTCGATAAAGACTGCTGTTGTATCGTGCCTGACGAGGTAGAGGGGATCGATGTTGTAGATGTTGCTGTCGTTAAAATCATCGTCGTTGCCGTAATAACACCGGATGCTGCTGCTGCTGCCGCCGCCGCCGCCGCCGCCGCCGCGGCTGCTGCTGCTGTTGCCGCTGCTGACAAGGAAATTGTAGACGCTGCTGATATCGCGGAGGATGACGAGGAGGATGATGACGTTAAACACGTTAAAGAAGAAGAAGAAGAAGAAGAAATGGTAGAGGAAGAGGAACAGGACGAGGATGATGTTGACGAAGATATCGCCACTGACGACGACGAATTATTCAAAACTGTATTACTACTAGAAAGTAATCCTCGATTCGTCGAGGCGCTGAGGCTGTGAATACTACATACACTACTATTACCACTAAGAAGGCTACTGGCCGACCCTAAACCGCTACTATTACCACTGCTTGCTGCCGTTCCGCTACTTGCAAGACCGATGGGCAAAGAAACCGGTGGTAATTCCGGACTGACGGTTTTGATCGACGTGCCCGGAGTGATCGGTGTCGCTGGGGTTGGGTGTACACAATTGTGCTGCATCGTCGAGCGTGGATCAGTCGTTTTTAATACCAACGGAACCATGCTCGTCGAGAGCATCGTGCTACTACCACCGATGTGACTGCTCACAGAGGAGGTACTAGTCAGTTGCACCGGCGGATGACTAGGAAATGGATACTGCAGGCAAACTTTGCTGGTGCAACCCCCGCTAGAAGTTAGCCCAGCCGTGCTACCGATCATCGAACTGACGCCTATAACGCCCGTAAATTCTTTCGGTTCGTATTTTTCACTGAAGTTCTCCAGTCGTTTCGAATCCTCGTCGAAAACACTTCTTTTCGCGAGAACGGATTTCACTATGTCCGACGGTTGCACTTCATGTAGATCCAAGTCAAGGAGTTTATGTCGGAATTTAAAACGTTCCGAAGCGCTGGCGTCGAGTTTTGCCAAAGCATCGCCACCGGCTGCACTCAGAGCTCTCGAGCCCGACCACTTTTCATATTTCTCGTCGAGGGAACGTATTCTCTCTTCGAGACTAGGAGACTGGGGCGCCGTCTCGCTGTCGGAACTCGTTGGACTGGGGCTCAAATGTCTAGGCGGTGGCGAGGCTGGTGGCTGTGGTGCCGTACAAGGGCTGGCCGCAACCGAGAGCCCGCTGGCACAAGGTGGACTAGTGACTTTCAGACTGCTGCTACTCGACCGAGCATTACTGCTGTTACCGTTATTGTTGTTGTTGTTGTTGCTGTTGTTGTTGTTGTTATTGTTGTTGTTGTTATTGGTGTTGTTGTTGTTGCTATTACTAGTGTTGTTGTTGTTCAACATCTGAGTCGCAAACCTTGGTAAAGGTAACGACAGAGGACCCTCGTGACTCCTTTCGCGAAATCTTCTTGGCTCGCTCGGCACAAGGTTCTCAGGTCTTTCATCGACAAGAGGCGTTCCTGGTCGTGATCCATCGTGATGCTCATGATGTCTAGACGTCAGAACGAAGAAAAACAAAAAGTTAGAGATATCGCACATAAATCTAAGACGATACGAAAAACTCTTTCTCTCGTTCTCCCCATTCTTTCCTCTAACTTATTCAATCTCACCTGCTAGAAGTATCTCGGCGACGCTTACAAGGTCCAGGACCCCTGCCATCACAGCTACTTCTTCTCGTACTATGATGCACCACCACTTTGCTGTCACTTACGCGTCTAACGTCCATGCCTTTTCTACCGGAATGAGAAGTTACCAACAACGATGCGATTTCAGGTTCATCGTCCTCGCATAATATCGTCGTTGAACTTCCATCCAACTTAACTCGTTTCTTAGGTGCAAAACCAACTTCGTCGCCGCTACTGTGACACTCCTCGAGCTGTTCCAATAAATGAACTCGCTCCTTTTGAAGATGCCTGATGTCGGGCGGAGGTAAAATAGGTGGCGGTGGAACAGGTGGCTCCACGCTGGTAACGACACTCTGGACGGCATGTCGTCGAGACGATGGGGGTGGTGGACAATCATCATCGTTGAGTTTACCGTCGCTCAGAACGCTGCTCTGATAATCGTCGTGGCTCGCGCCGCTTCCCTGGCTGAATTCGTCGTAACTTCGAAATCTACGTGGCGTTGGGTCGTTGTAGTCGCCGTCGTAGTATGAATCTTGATAGGAACGCCTACTGCTACGCGACATCGCCGTTGGATGAGCAGGACTGGCCCCTGGAGTGCTACCACCACCGGAAGTACGAGAGTAACTACTAGTTGTCCTTGATCTTGGGGGTGTATCGTAACGCGTAAATCGACCGCTCGAATTTGACATTGTAACTGCTGATTCAAAGCTGCTACGCTCCCTCCTGTAATGAATCCTTTCAGTAACGCGTGAATTCTACTTTGTGCTCTTTATTTGGGGGTGACGATGATACTTAAAGCTAGATATGCATACATTAGTCATTATTAATTATACAATTTATACATTATAAAAAATATTTGTGAAAAAATCCACATTAGATATAGTTGCAAATATTTTTCTTTAAACGATTCAAGTCTTTTAACTTTTAATTGTATATACAATATTACATATATATATATACATATATATATATACACACACACACACACAAATAGAATATATAATTATACATACGCAACATCGAAGGTTGTCGCCGGCGAAGGCCTGGTGTCCCAAGGTTTTTCACCAGCAACTCCTTGTCTTTCCAGATGTTCATAAAAAGTTTCCTGGCATTCTCTGGACGCGAAATCCACTTGAAGACGACGTCCACGAAGCGCGGCTCCTCTCATTTCCTTCACAGCAGCCTGAGCGCAGCTTATTTGTTCGAAGAAGACTAACGCATGGCCACGTTCACGATCCACCACGATTTGCGTTATAGAACCGAACTGATGGAACTGCATGTTCAAGTATTTTTCTGACATGCAATCTACAAAACGAACACCGTACACATAATTTACTTATTATTATATTACAAATGCATGTGCATCATCAGCATGACAGAATGATCACAGATTTAATATGCAAAATGTTGGGATTACCTCCTATACCATCTACCCAGACGCAAGAGGTGGGCATAGATTTTCCAAATCCAAGTTTGATACGATTCGCACCTAGATGTTCGCCATCCATAGATCTCATGGCCTTAACGACACTACCGATATCTGAATACTGACAAAATGCATAGCTCGAAACAGCGCCTTGCTTTTTGATGTCAATTTCCTGCGAAGGCAAACAAAAAAGGATACATTTATATAAGATAGAACTTGATGAATAATGAAAAGTGCGACGATGCAAACCGATCCTCCTGGACTTACTATAATTTCGCCAAAAGGCTCAAAGTGTTTCCTGAGTTCAGACGCAGTTACATCTTTTTCGAGATTCCCAATAAAGAGCGTCCTCGTTGCTTTGGGATGATACTCGTCTAGTTCGGCCTCGTACGGCCTAAACTCGTTGTCCTCGACGTCGTATCCTTGATAAGGCGCAACTTCGATCTTGCAACCGAAAAATAGTTTATCATGAGAGACTTCCAGGGCTTTCTCAACGTCCTCGGGTTTCTTGAAGCAGACCAGAGCGTATCTGTCGCCCGCTGCACCGACAACCTTCACCCACGTGACCTTCCCATGCTTTTTATACTCATGGAAAAGGCCATCCTTGAGGGAAGTGTCGCTGCTACGAGCAGGAAGGTTCCGTACGCAGATTGCCAGTGGCCTGCGATCTTCGGTGACTGCAACAGCATTTCCAGCACGATGCGGTGAACTTCCTGGTGACGTGCTTGCGGCGGACGTGCTACCGGCGGAACTGCCGCTTCGACTACTACTGCTGCTACCGGAACGACTGCTACCGCTCGGTGAGCTACTACCGCTTCGAGATTTTCTACGTTGTTTCTTGTGTTGTCGGTGGACACTGCTGCTACTACCACCTCCGCCTCCGCCACCTGTTCGTATTATAATAAAAGAGATTAACACTCACAATAAATCAAAGAAATACATCGGTCTATAAAATAAACTCGAAGAACATTTGATTTATAAATTTTACCTGGCTCATCCTGGTAGGAATCATTGGTAGCCGGCGAGGGTGGTGGTGGTGCATTACTATATCTCGATGAAGTCGTCGACTCGTAAGCAGAGGACCAGGAAGACGGTGCCCGATGACGATCTAAATGGGGCGGGGGTGGCGGCCCGGAGCCGTAAGGGCCTGTCCTCGGGTAAAGCCGATCCCTCGCCCTGCTCGACGTCACGTGGTAAGAGCTACCAGGTGGTGGACGTCCACGTGGTATATAGCCACCAGGTTCACCGCTGTTAGGATCCGATGGATGGCCTTGAACGACGACGACGCCGCCTCCGGTGCTGCCGACGCCGCCACCGCTCCCGGCATTGCTGCCACCGCCTCCACTGCCGGCACCCCCGCCGCCGCTGTAGAAACCCCCATGGGAACCTCCGTGCGAGCTACCGTGTGAACTTCTCGACTCGACGAAGCTACTCTCGCTGCCACCGCCACCGACAATGACGCTGCCGCTGACGCCGACGCCAACGCCGCCCCCGCTGCCACTGCCACCGCTGCCGCCGACGCCGCTGCTAACGCCAACTGCGTTACCACCACTGCCTCCGACGACTCCGCCGACTCCGCCGACGACGCCGCCACCAGATCCGACGATACCCCCGCTACTTCCTCCGACGACGCCAACACCACCCCCGACACCACCGACGCCTCCTCCACCTCCGCCTCCGGCACCACCGCCGCCACTCGAGCCATGATCCTCCGAACTTCTGAAACATACCAAGTCGAACTTAGTCTAGCCTGATGCTAGAGATTCCTCTTGTTTTGTTTCCTTGCTTGCACGAACGTGATCGTTATGCCTAAAGTGTTTGTGTGTTCACGTGATCACGATGCCAAGTGTTTCGTTAAACGAACCAAGTCTTTTATTCCCTACTCATAATGTTTATATCGCCTAAATGAATTTTCCCATATGCATTTTTAATCTTCATCTTTTATACGCATATTTCTGTATGCAAGAGCCAATGCTAGTACTAACGTAACCTCGTCAACTATAGAAAAAGAAAAAGGAAAAAAAGAAAAGAAGATGGTCGATGCGAGATGCGAGTCATGTTCGAAGGAAAGAAAAAAAGATCATCCGCCTGAGATTATCCATGGCGATGCATCAAGAGGATATCCGCGATGGGACAAGTTCTTCATTGTAAAATCCAACGCCGAAGGACAAAACTTTGCGCGTGTCACGTCGGTCACGCCAAAGAAGATTCCAAATCGTGACACGGATGTGGAAAGCCCCAAGAGAGAAGAGATTTCGAAACGTTCTCCTGCGGCTACTGATCTCTAACCAATCATCAGGGAGACACGTTATTCAAAGAAGGCTATCGATGTTGTGGTTTGTAAAAGAGAACCAGATAGGAGGTTAGGATTTGGTTAAGGAAAAACGAGTTCTATGATTACCCTTGGCTACTCCTAACCTCAAAGAATCTTTTAACAAATTCGTTATTCGTTCTTTCCCATTAAGGTTCTCTGAAAAAAGAAAAAAG
Organism: Vespa mandarinia; assembly: GCF_050613455.1. NCBI lineage: Eukaryota > Metazoa > Arthropoda > Insecta > Hymenoptera > Vespidae > Vespa > Vespa mandarinia. The sequence goes on along the minus strand of NC_140827.1, from coordinate 3,812,694 downwards.
AAAAAAGAAAGAAAGAAAGAAAAAAAATATCACATTGAAAAAAATGTTCAAAGAATACCGTCGAAAGGATAGAATTTCTCTTTTTCAATCTTAAGGGATATTCCCACTGAATCGAAATATTTCCCCGAAATATACATTCTATCGCATATAATGTAGACGCGCGTTCGTGTTGCACTATGCATCTACGTTCAATATAGTATACAGAAGAGAAGGGGCGGGGAGCAAGGGTTAATCGTAGCTTCTTGCATGTGTCGTGACTTGTTTGGCATGCACGGTATGGGCACAATAATATACTCGATAAGATATTTCTAGAGTCGTATCGGCATACCTCTTAGCGCATGCGCATTGACGAAAGAAAGGCAGGGTCACGACAAATTAGTCTAACGCCTTATTTATCTATAGCCAAGTTCTCTCTTTTAACCTATACTATGATTCTCTTTCTCCACCTTTCACGAGCGTGTGTCGCCGCCACCACCGTCTCCTCTTCCTCCTCTTCCTCCTCCTTATAATACGTTTCACTCGATCGTATCAGAAAAATTTCGTCGAACTATCGATTCTTATAGAGAAATGATAAGCCTTATATTTATAAACGTCTGATTCATAAGTGGATTGTAAACCTTGAATGCGGTGATAAATATTAAACAATGACGTCATCCTCTTAGCGAAGTTTGCACGAATCACCAATGATTACGTTACGATCAAAGTTCGAATGTCTCTTGAAAGAATAAACAGACCTACACGTATTCCGTAAATAAAAAGAGAGAGAAAGAGAGAGAGGGGGGAGGGGGAAGGGATCGTACATTCCTAACTACGGCACTGACGGTTCTCCCCTCCACCTCCACCTCAATCTACTGCTCCTTCTCTCTCTTTCTCTACTCCCTCCCACTCTTCCCACCAGGCCCCGAGCATCCACCATAACGTCGTACGCCCTCTCCCTTGTCGTCACGCTTCGACGTACCGTCACTCGACAACGAAACGCGTGGCAACGTCGCCTTCTTCGTCGTCATTTTCTTCGACAATACTCCGTCCGTCTATTCGTCTGTCCGTCTGTCCGTTCGTCGGTCGTCGTCGTGTCTTCGAAATCGTCACGGTCGTCTAACTTTTCATGGAAATGCAACCACCATTACTACACTTCGGCGAGACATTCCTCTAAGTACGTGCAATAACCTAACTATGTTTCTTTCCCCCAGCCCTTTCCTTCCTTCCTTCTTTCCTTTCAGTTAAAAGATATTATTATAAGATCTCTAACTAATCTCTATGTGAGACTCTTCTCTTCTTCCTAATAGTTCTCAATTTACGAATTAATCATTCCACATGCAAAAAGAAAAAAAGAAAAAAGGAAAACCTTAAAAAAAATTTGAGTCCATCAAAAATATACTACGCGAGTCAATATGACAGTGAAAAATTGGAGTAACTACCATAGGTATCTAAAAAATTATTCATTTATAGTGAGGAAAGTAATTAATAAAAGAAGCTCTTATTATTACGTATCACAATGTGTGGTATAACACCCACTAGGAAAAAATATCGCAGTATATACACAAAGCAGTATATATACATATATATATATATATAACGAAATGGTAGGTAAGACAAACAAATGATGAAATTTCTTTTATAGAACGAGATATATCTCGGGGTCGATGTTAAAAACGATAATAAAATTCATTACTTGTAGGGTACCGACGGTCACGATAAAGTCGAAAGCTACAATTTTTTCCAGGAAATACTTTCACGAGAAATCGATTAGTCCGGTGTTGTCCGTGACGCAGTCCAAAAGAGAAAAACATATTTTTATCGAATTCGATACAACTCGATCGATATGTCTTTCCCCAGTTTGATAAGGATTATAATTATCATCATAATCATAAAAATGATTTGAACATTATTATCTCTATCTACTTAAAGATGTCTCAACGTTTCCATGAATTACATATACATATTATGAGCTGTCCGTATGGTCCTATGATAGGAAAAGGATAAATGTTGATAAGGTCATACAATTTTTCACAATTTATCTTTTCAATAACAACAATTCGTACTTGCTTTTTAATATACACGATGCACCGTCTTGCGAACGACGACGACGACGACGACGACGACGACGACACTTAGCACTTATATTTAATCCAAATTCACTGTAATCCAGCACTGCATCCATTGGGTAAGTCGCCGACATGTCGAATAAATGAGTTTCACTACATTTCCTTTTTATCGCACTGGCATTGTTTTTACACATCGTATTGCGATATTTTTAGTCTCGTATTGAATATTATGAATATCCAAAGTTAAGGTATATCAATATAATTAAATAGAGGGGATTAAGAATATAAGGAATTATACATAAGGATGGGCAAAGACCATATGACAAAAACAAAAAAAAAAAAAAACGAAGAGACACCTAATACGTGTAATGACGTTTCAATGTCGTTTTACCTGCTTCCGGTATAACATGCGATTTAATCGATTCCCTGCGACGTGACTCATCATAAAGTGGTTTTTGCACATACATACCGAGAGAGGGGACCGTACACATATAAAAGCCATTCGAAATGTACAAAAATATCGTTATCGGGTTCTCTTGTCACAAGAACAACACGTACAGCGATAGGAGACATTGCTTTTAAGATTTTACGTTCACGATCCATGATTCTTATCTATATTTGGTTATAATGATACGTTGATCATTATGAATCATCCATCATGGATCATTATGGAGGATTAAAAATTCTGATCCCGCATTCATGTTTATTTCAAATTGTCTGCTGAATTAACTAAACTGAGAGAACTTAGGTATGCCTATATTAAACATACCCATAATAGGTATAAGCATAAAACGGATCCATATATATTATCCTAGGGCATTGCATAGTTTAGCAAAAGAAAAAAATAAATGAACAAGATCCCGCCGTATCTCACCCGTGCGAGGGAAATCTATGTTGAAGATGCTGGGGCTCGTAGTACTGTGTCGTAAGGGCTCGTTCGTCCAAAGTGTGCTCAGTCGCGTGAGCCTTCGCTGCGGACTTGATATCCATGAACGCCACCGTCGCGGAGGCGCCCCCGGTGTTAATCGAGGAACCGCCGCCCCCGCTGCCACCGCCGCTGCCGGAACTGGAACCGGAACCACCCTCGTTGCCCTCCCCGAGGGAACCACCGGAACCTCCGTCCACAGGGCACACCTCGCCCCGCGGCAGCAGCTTGACGCTCTGCACGCGTCCATACCTATAATCGGAGAAACATAATTCATTTATTTACAATCATTTTGAACAAATAAATATTATTTCATTTTTTTTTTCTTTTCCAAGACAAAACTTGTTGGTTTGTCTGATCAATGGACAATAAGTCGAAATCTTTCTCACCGTTATTCGTTAATTTTTCATTCGTTACAACAAAAGCAAATGTGGATCTACAGTATATTTATCCTAAACCTTCCCTCCCCCTCCCGTACCAAAGTCATCCCAACAATTGTTCATCGTTAAATAATCTTTAGAAGAAGGAATCAGTGATTTGCATATTTATCAAAAGAAATCTCATTATGTCGTAGTTAAATGATAGCGATTAGCAGAGCGAGAGGTTAGTAGATGGGAGGAGGGTAGGTGGATTGGGTTGGGTGGAGCAATGAACATGAAAGCAAACGTTCTTCCAACGATATATACGATCGGTTGAGTCATCGTACGAGTTGAAGTGGCATATTCCAACGTAAAAGTTCAAAGGAACTCGAGAATAAACGAGGATGTAGGAGGAGGGGGAGGAGAGATGGGGAATAGGAACGGGGGAGAATGTTTTTCTACAAATATGTCGCATCAATATTTCAGCATCGAACAAAATAGAGTAGGCAACGAAATAAAAGAAAAGAAAAGAGGAAGAAGACAGGTACAAGCAGCAGGCAGGCAAGCAAGCAAGCAAGGAAGGTAAGGCAGGCAAAGTCCGTGGAGCGTTTCCATAGGAGTAGAGGATGCGGAGAAGACGACAGTGCACGACGAGATCTGGCAACGTTGGTTGGGGTATAATACTCTGGTCGGCGAACGGCAACAGCGCAAAAGGGATCCTCGTTGAGAGAGATCGTTTGGGATTTCGAAGAAGGGAGGAGACCCTGTAATCCTCTGCCCGTAGAAACCTCTCGCGATACCCGACACGAGAGCGGAGGAAATTAAGTCGAAGGAAGAGAAAGACGGATAGAGGTTAGAGGAGGTAGAGATGGCAAAGAACGAGGAGAGAGGAGGAGGTAGTGGTAGAGGTGGAGATATAGATGGGAGAGGCGAGGCGGGCAAGGTAAGGGGGGAAGGGGAAGAGAGGAGGAGAGGAGAGAGCGCACGCGCGCAAAAGCATTTGCGCGCGGGTTGAAAGAAGCCATGGAGAAGGGCACGGAGGGGTAAGAGGAGAAAGGAGACACCGAGACGAGACCTCGATCGAAGTCTTCCTCCGGCGGCGCATTCAGATCCGTACGGATAAAAGCCCTTGCGGATGTTTTTGCAGAGCGGCCATGACAGCACCAGCCTTTCCCTCGCTTCGTAGAAAGAAGATAAACTTATATGTATATATTTCATGTATTTTACCGAGTTGAAACGTGCGTACAGAAGAAGGAAGTATATCGAAATGCTCGAGGGGATATATATATATATATATATGTTTGAGAAAAGGAAGAGACTACTTCAAAAAGAAGGTGCATGTACGTAAGAGACTAAAGTATAGAGAGAGAGAAGCAGAAAATGGCGTCGGTAAAGGTTACCCACCATTAACGTTTAGTCACCGTCGACGTGTACCTTCCAGACAGTTAGTTCTTTTTATTTTCTTTCTTTCTTTCTTTTCCTTTTTCTTTTTTATTTTATTCCTCCAAAGAGAGCTCGCAGAATATTGTATCTTGTATAAAAATGAGAGAAAAAAAAAAAAAGAGAATTTGTAGAAAGAGGTTGGTTGCTCTCGGTGAGAATAATACACGAGTATGGGTATAACGTCCATCGATGATGACGAGGTGGTGGAGAAAGAGAATGGAGAAGAAGGGGAAAAGGACGAGGAGGTGGGAGGAGGAGGAGGAGGAAGAAGACGAACGAGAGAATGACGGCGTAGTTCCCTCGACGCAGAAATAAGGGGAGATTCGGGTGCGGTGGTGTGGGGTGGGCTGGGGAAGAAGCAGGTTCTCTCATTCTTTCTCTCTTTCTTTCTCGAGAAAGAAAGAGAGGGAGAGGGAGTGCGCAAGGAGTGGGGATAATCGTCGATAAGAGGATGAAAGGGCCACGGTGATTGGTCGAACGGTAAGAGAAGAGCGATGCGCAGACGCAGCATCGAAGGCTCGACTTTTCTCAGCGAGTCGATCGGCCGATCTCGCGCGAGTTGCACGTACTACTCTGTTCGCTCTCTTTAAAAAAAAGAAAGAAAAAAAAAGGAAAGAAACCGATTATTTGATCGAGTAAACTTCCGATATATTCTTTTCCCTTTAACAACAACAACATCTACGACGACGACGACGACGACGCACGAAGATATTTTATCCATACTTTTTTTTTTCGAAGTATCGATAATAGCGCAGTCGTATCATAATTAAAAAAAGTCCGTCGAAATTGTCGTTTTCATTGCATCTTACGGTATTTTCTTTTGTTTTGCATTTTGTTCTTCTTGATAAGGAAGAAAACAAAAGATTTAAAGAAAGAAAGAAAGAAAAAAAAATGGGATTAATGAGGGACACGGATAGAGAAGGAGAGAACATATGCCTTGTTGGAAAAGGGTCGAGAAGAGGGGGAAGAGAAGATTTGCGAGATAAAACGCAACATATTCGGATTATTTCAACGTCCGTAAAGAACGAGAAAAAGAGAGAGAGAGATCATTTTCTCTAAGGTTCTTAGAAAAAACCGGAACCGAAAGAGCATGGTGGATTTTTTTTTTGTTTTTTTATTATTTTTTTTTTTATTTTTTTCGTTACACATTTCTTCTATACACATCCCTGTGCTATTTCGTAATAACATTTTTTAAAAGGGGACATTGCTACGGGTTCTCTCTGACACCTTCGAAACGAGACATCGCGAAAAATAGCGCCGGGTTCATAATCTTTTTCCCCATTTCTTTTTTTCTTTTTTTTTTTTTCATATTTTCTTTTTTATTTCTCCCTCTCTCTCTCTCTCTCTTTCTCTCTCGTTCGTACATCTCGGAAGTCCGTTGTTAATGATCGAACATCGTGGGCGTGGTTCCTCGCTAAAGCGTGTGATCCGATTCGCAGACGGGCCGATGCGCAATTACGTCGTTGCGTCGCAAGTTTCTCTCTACGGTTCGGCTTGACGACCGACGACGACGACGACGACGACGATGGTTAAAGAGGAAAAGAAACGATTCTCTAAAAAAAAAGGGCGAGAAAGAGAGAGAATTTAATTAAAAAAAATCATAGAAAGATCTTTTTTGAAGGTCTCGATGATAGTCTCATATCTCTCTCTATCTTTCTCTCTCATAATATATCCTCTTTTTTTTCGAAAAACAAGAAGAGAGAACATAGAAAAACTGTTCTATTCCCTTTGCTCCTCTCTAATATAAGCTAAAAAGCTGGTAATAATAATATAAAACGTCCTCAGGAAGATCTTTCTATATCGATTGAAGAACGAACTTATCATAAAAATACGTGCCCTTAACTAATTAAAAAAACAAAATAAACTAACAACAACGTACTTCAGAAATGTATACATATATATATATAGTTCTCGTTTATGAGTTTAATACCCACAAACTGAGAGACCTCGAATCGATAGTTCAAAATCGTGCGATGTGTATGCAATAGGAGTGTTGATTAAGATCAAAACGAAATAGAAAAAACGAGCCCTCACCAACCCTACCCTTCCCTTTTCCACCGAACAGCCCAACTCCTTCCAGATAAAAAAAAATTTAAGCTTCTTTCAATCGTATTTTCGAAAAAAGGGGATGATTATTAACGTGGGGGCGGGGAAAAAAGGGAGGACTAAAGTCTGGAATTTTTTTCGGTTTCATTGCTACGACAACAATTGAACAATGTGAAAACTCTCCAGTGTGCTGCTGGGCGCTGTTGTTGCTACTGCTACTGCTGTTTCTCTCTCTCTCTCTCTCTTTCGTCGGGAAAAATTTCACGCGAAATTCTTCAAAAAAAGAAAAGGAAAAAAAAAGAAAAAGAGAAGCCGTTCGATTCGTCGCAGCTGCAGGGTTCTCGAACCGCACCAAACGAACGAATGAACGAACGAACGAACGAACGAACGAGAACGAACGGTTAGAAGGAGCGATAGCGTTCTGCGTCGCGGTCGCGTACCTTCTTTCACTCTACTCTTCTCTCTTCTTTACCCCTCTACTCTCCCCATCACACAATCCCAATCCCTAATCCCCTCTGAACCTCTCACGTTCCGTCAGCAAAATAAGAAGGCATACAAGGGAGCGGCGGTACATACGATCGAAGGCACTCGAGGAGAAGTTTCTCTCTCTCTCTCTCTCTCTCTCTCTCTCTCTCTCTCACACACACAACGAACGAAGGAGAGCATTTACGAACACGCACGAACAACACACATCGGGCGACGTCGTCTTTTTCCGTGGTGCGTCGTGCGAATACGTAGAAGAGAAGGAAAATGGAGGAAGGTTGCTTTGCTGCTGCTGATGATGAGGCGGCTGCTGCTGCTGCTGCTGCTGCTGCTGTTGGGGTAAAGAGGGGAAATCGAGTGCCACGGTGGCTGGCCGACTGGCTGGCGAAGCGAACCGTGAACCATGTCCCCCCCCTCTGCCTCTTCATCCACCCCCACTTATCTCCCATCAAACAAAACCTTCTCTCTCTTTCTCTCACACCATCCTACTCTCTATCTATCCATCTATCTATCTATCTCTCTTTCTCATTCTTCTTTGCTCACTGCTCGCGCGTCAAGGAATTTTACTCGCACGGCGGACTTGCTCTTCCATAGCAGGGCTTCTTTTCTCTTTTTCTTTTTTCTTTTTTCTTTTTTCTTTCTCTCTCTCTCTCTCTGTTCGACGAATGCAAGACGAACTCTTGTCCTCGGTTTAACAAGACAAGAATATATATAAATATATATATATATGTATGTATATATACGTATATATATATCCTGATCTTTGTATAGTACCATGTTCAGATATATTCTCTGTAGGTCAGAACGGGTATGCTGAATTGAGGATTCAAACGGATTATTCTTTCAACCATTTCTCTTCTTTTCTTAGATGATACATGATAATATTACGATGTAACGAGGTCTCTTTCAAATAGGAAAAAGAAGAAGAAAAAGAAAAGGATGGATTTGGATATAAGAATTCGTAAGTTTAATGTGCAAGAGTTGTCTTGTATTTGTGTATGAATTTTCTTATATAGTTCAATCTTGTTTGCAATTTAATTATTTTACACGCGACATAATCTCCCGCCGGGCCGCCATTTTGTGTTGTGTTCCGTCTAGAACGTTGGAGACGCGGCTTGAAACGAGTTGAAAAAAGAAAAGAAGAAAAAGCACGCGCTTCAAACGAACGCACAGTGCGAATAATTTTATTTGAAAAAGATGAATGTCTGTTTTTTTTCTTTTTTTTTTTTTTTTTTTTTTTTTTTTTTTTTTTTTTTTTTTAGATATATACATATGTTTCATAAAACTACATAAAAAAAATGGGGAAACGACGAACGAGCGTTCGTTAACTTTTAAGAGCGTTGCTCTCGTCTTTCACGAGCAAGCATAAATCATAAATCTCTTCACATCGAATATGTATGTATATATGTCTGTACACACACACACACACACACACACACACACATGTATGTATGCGTGTATACACATACACATACACCTAGAAAATAAATTTCCTAGGAGAATCACAAAACGTGCTATGATCGAAAACGTTGAGAGTGCTTGGACCAATCGTTCGTCTTTCTACGTTTGAAACAGGAGACGAACAGGAAATCAATACATCGGCCCACGGTTAAGAGTTGAGGGTGAGGGGGGGTGAGAGAGGGGAGGAAAAGAGGCGCAGGGGATGAAGAGAAAGAGAGAGAGAGAAAGAGAGAGAGAAGCGTATACGACAAAGCATACAAGAAAAAAAAAGGGAAAGAAAAATCTCCTTCCGTAAATTTATCAATGTTAGGCAGCACACAATTGTAAAAGTATTATATTATCAGTAGTACGTTCTCATCCTCTGGTTAATTTCAAATACATATCGTACTTTAATCATCGCACGTGTGCGCTTTCATATCTCATATAAACGATGATAAAATATATTCCGATGACGCGTCAATAAACTTTCCTATACGCGGCATAACCTCAACAAATATCATTTTCTTCCTCCTTCTATATATATATATATATACTACTCGACCCAAAAATCTAATACCTTTATCGATTGAATTCATTCGATCCCGTTAATGATACTTTACTGTTATATTTCAACGTATATTATTCCGTATGGAAAATATTCCGTAACATTCTCGAGGATTTATTTTACGTGACTCTTATCCGACATTATCTTTCATCGAAGGGGGAATCCATTTTTGTTCGAATTATTAATTACAAAATGGCGGTTAACAACATTCTTGCGCAACGTTAAAAGAAGAGAGGAGAGGAAAAAAGAAGCAAAACATGCACTACTTTTTTTCCTCGTCGCATGTAATAGAAATACTTGAAATGGGATGGATGATAATAATAATAACAACCAACAATAATAATAATAATAATAAAACAAAAGCAAAAGAAATATTCGAGAATCAATGAATTTGGAAAGTTCTCGTTTGAAGTTTCCGATGTGAGATGCAATTCTCGTGGTGAGTTTACAACGGATGAATGGTTAGCGATTCTACGAAAAGAAATGTGGATAAAAAGAAAACAATGCGGGAGCAGCACCACGCAGCGACAACACGTCGACGACGACGACGACGACGACGACGACGATGAGGACTACGAGAGAGAGGGAGAGAGGAAGGCTTTTGTTCCCTCGTAGTTTCCCCTCGATGCTCCTCGTCTTATTCTCGTATCCAGCGCTCTGGCTCTTTTCAACCGAATAAAAACATCGTCCGGTACCACAAAGACGTTGGTACGATGGGCCCCCGGAAACGTTAAGGGGACGAGAGCTGGAAAGGACGGGGGGGAGGAGTAGAAGGAAAAGGAGGAGGGAGAGAGAGAAAGAAAAGAAGAGACCAAAGAGAGAAACTCAGAATAAAACCTATCGTGCTGGGGCTACGTCATTTTTTCACATTGTTTCTCTCCCACGCCCGTAAACTTTCCTATTAACCTCAACGTTACCTAACAATATTCTTTATAAATTTCAATATACATGGAACTGAGAAGCCCCGAAGAATAGGTTTTAAAATAAAAAGCTTACTTTTTATTCGAAGAAGCTCGATAGAAAAAATGGCTAAAAGAAAAACGTGGAAAAACAAGAAAGAAATAAATTGAATCAAGTATATGAAAAATGATGAACAGAGAGAAAAATAATACGAATGACGCGATCGATATATATATATATATATCTACATATTCATAGTAAATTCATAGCGAATTCCGTATAGAACATAATGTACATTGCCAACAATTACCAAAGATAAGTTGATTTTCGTTCGTTATCACGAAACGGTTTCTCTTCGTGTACTATTACAATAACGTTACAATAACATACTACTATTACTACTACTACACCGTGAGAAAGAAAATCGGGATGAGTTTCTCGAGAAGGCTTCTTTCTTTTTCTTTTCTTAAGGCGGACGAGACGAGACGAGACGAGACGAGACAAGACGAGACGAGACGAGAAGTAGAAGAAGAAGCAGAAGATGATGAAAATGAAGAAGAAGCAGAAAGCAGCACCAATGTAAAAGCCGCAAACGTCGCAGAAGCAGCAAGCAAGCAGGCAGGCAGGCACAGCACAGGCGGCACAAGGCAGGCCAGAAACGAGCAAACGAAAATGAAGAAGTGGCAACAGCGCTTATCCAAGCAAGCAGCATCGAGAGCGACGGTGGGCGCCTCAACGAGGCCAGCCGAGGACGTGGCAACAGCGCTATGACTCAGCTCTCCTCGTTCCGAGCTCTCTTCTACCCTCTCTCCTACTTGGGCTCCTCCGTTGCCGTCCCCGTCTATCCCGCACGCCACTACGCAGCTGACGCCCTGCTATCCCCTCTCCTAAATCCCCACTTTAGTTGCTTGCTCGCTCGCTCGCACTCTCTCATTCCCCACCACCAAAATATCCTACCTACTACTACTACATTAACAATGCGCGCGCACATATACACACCACCACGTCGCTCCACTCGCCGTACTCCCTCCCTCTTCTCTCTCTCTCTCTCTCTTTCTCTCTCTCTCCTCTACCATAACCAAGCTTCTCGTTTCTTCGTCATCGTACTAGGGCAAACCGAGAGCGATTCCTAACATCGCCGACCGTCGTACGAAAGAAACGAAGAGGAAGAGAAGAGGGGGAAGGTGGACACTCTCTTTCTCTCTCTCTCTCTCTCTCTCTCTCTCTCTATCTCTTTCTTTCTGTTGTGTGCTAAGCCAGCGCAAAATTCTCTCCCGATGGAAGAAAAACACCTTTACCAATCCCCCTTCTTTTTTTTTCTCCTTCCTCTTTCTATCTCTTTTCTAAGGATTTCCTATCATTTCATCTTTTTTTCTCTTTGAAATTCCACTTTCAGATTGAAGTGCTAAGGAGAAATATAAATCATTGAAATGCCTCATATATGAATGATCGTTATCGTAGGATATAATAAGTAATTCTAATTTTATAGATATTTAAGTAGAAGAATCGAGGCTAGTAAACCTTGGAGTTAGTTTAATGTTCGTCAGTCTAAAGCGAATCTTATCGTGCAAAGATGGCGATATTATGGTACGGCAGGAAAGGGACTTCCTGCAATTGCGGGATGGACACACACGTTCGCGAACCGCCTCCTTCTTCTTCTTCTTCTTCTTTTCTCTTTAGCCTTCTCCTCTTTTTCCCTTCTCCTCTTGCATGACTAACCTATAGTCGTATTCGTCTTCGTCATAACGCAGTGTCGCGTGGTTTTGCTTCGTATCTTGTAAGCTTAAGTTTTATTAACGTTTCATTTCTTTTTTTTTTCCCTTTTTATCTCTTCCGCTTATATTTTTAAGTTAGGTTGCTTACATATGACAATAATACGTATATATCTACGTAAAAAGTGATTGGTCAGGTTGAAATACCGATATCATTTGACAAAATCAGGTTTGTAACTACGTAAATACGTAAGTAAATAAGTTATTAACAGGTTAACATTGGAAAAAAAAACCAACGACGAGGTAATGGCATATTTACACACGACGATGTTTAATTCTGCGCTTAGTGTATATGCGCGAATTGCGTAAGCCATCTTTGAAAAGTTTACCGTTCCTCCGTTCGAGAGAAGCCTACGTTCGAAATAATAAGCTTACTTTATAGAAAAATAATACGAGCATTTGAATACTCCCCATTAATATGCAAAACGACACCACCCTATTCCTATTCTAATGTCTTCTTTGAGAACAATTCACTAATGACTTGTGTTTCACACATTATTCTAACGCCCGTGCGCGTCTAACGTCCTCCTTTTTAACCATTTAGAAAGATAATTTATGGATTTTTTTAATGAACGCGAATAGAATTTTCAACGTCAACGTTCAACGTTCATGTTACTTCGGGCTTGCAATAATGTCGATTATGATGATAACTCTGTTCTCCTATTCCTCCGATTAATACAAGAGAGAGAGAGAGAGAGAGAGAGAGAGAGAGAGAGAGAGAGAGAGAGAGAGAGAGAGAGAGAGAGAGAGAGAGAGAGAGAGAGAGAGAGGGAAAGAGAGAAGGGATAAAGGGAGGGAGAAGAGAGAAGGCAACGATTACGAGGCCGCGTGGGTTCGAGGTCGCAGGCTCGAGTCACGTTAAGCGGTGATTGCCGTCTCTGTCGTAGCCAAGGTGCCGTTATTTTAATGTAGATACGTAGACCGGATGAGAATGAAAAGCTAGAGAGCGCAAGAGAAAGAGAGAGAGCAAGAGAGAGGAGAAAAACACATTTTATTAACGTATACAGCAGACAATATCGATAGAAATGAATAGTCGATATATGTTATTTCCTACCAAGTTAATTCCTTCTCATTTTTTATACATCTATTTTCTTAGATTCCCTAGATTCCCCTAGATTATCGTTTATCAACCATACATTTTTCAAACTGCTCAATTTTTTCGCTGATGTAATATACGAAAGATCATTTTCGATATAAATCTGATAATAGATACTTTGTATAATTAACGATGCAACGACATTAGAAACACTTGTAAGTTCCACGCCATCTTTTCGCAACATGGCCGATCATAGGAAATCAAAATGGACGCTGCATTCGCCATGTTTGAAGAAACTAATGAATTAGAGAAAATTGTTAAGACAAATTTGTGGACATTGCATTTATATTTATATATACCTACACATTTTATATATATATATATATAAAATAAATATGGTGTGCCTAAAGTTTCTAAATTTGTAGTTTTACAATTTGATCAGAAAAAATAAAAAAAAAAAAAAGATTATCGAGAAGTTGTAATTTGAGTTTTTAAATATAATCCGAGGAGACAACTTTTTTCATAAAAAAAAAAAAAAAAAAAAAAAAACCATGGTATATACGGACAATAATGTACATATATACACTAACAAATGTACGCTTATATTTGTTGAAACTTTTCGAACAGGATAGTAAGCGAAGAATCTAGTGGGAGGTAGAGAGAAGAATACAAGTAACGGTAGTCCATATTACGATCGCCGCCGCGCCTATATTCTTGCTCGTGTCTTCTTCTGGGGGTCTCTCTCTTTTTCCCTCTCTCTCTTTCTCTGCATGGAGAAAGCCAGTTCGAGTCTTTAGGTTATGTTCTTCATGCGTATAGAGAAAGAGACAGAGAGAGGAAAAGAGAAGGGAAAGAGAAAAGAGAGGGACGTCGTATATATATAAAAGAAAAAAGTATATACTGTATTTCTACACAATACTCTGTAACATTGCACGTATGTATATATATATATATATATATATATATATATATATAGATACGTATGCAAAAGCTTGGTGCCTTGGTACTCTTGGAGGAAGCTACATAAAATGACAAAGTTCTAGCGACAGAAGAAGAAGAAGAAGTAGAATAAGAAGAAGATAGATAAAAATGTTAGAAAAGACTAGAAAGAGAAGGGGAAGGAAAAGTTAGCATGCGAGTCAGTGGCGTAACATCCGAAAAAACGCACGATCACTAGCCTCTCCCATCTATCTATCTATCTATCTTTGTCTCTGTCTGTCTTTCTTTATTTCTCTCTCTTTAGGCTTGCAAAAGCCTTTAAAAAAGATACCCCTCGTTAAGTGAGAATTTCTTTTCTTTTCTATGCATTGTCTGCGCAGGTAGAGTCCACGTAAACAGGAACCGTAGCGCTTTTAACAATGCACTTTTTTTTCCTCCCCTTCTTCTTCTTCTTCTTCTTTTCCACGTTCTTCCGTGTCAGGCAAAGAACTTAAAGAGAAAGAGAACTAGAAGAGAACGACGAAAACGTACAATAAGGCGTGGCGTAAAAACTACGCAACCGGTTCCTCTCGAGAGTTTCGCAGTAACTTCTCTTTCTCTTTATCTGACGTATATATTCTTGTTATTACGAGAGAAAGAGACAGATAAATAGATAGAGATAGAGATAAAGATAAAGATAGAGATAGAGATAGACTGGACTCAAATACGTTCCCCGTTCGAATACTATTAATACGTACGCGTAATCTTTGCTTATATATCTGCCGCAGCATGGACTCTCACAACTTCTTGACTAATTCATAACTAGTTTCTTAACTGATTATTATTTATAGAACGTATATGTAAGAACAAGGAATAATAAAACATATTTAACTCTCAACTATGTGTAATGTTTATTATTATAAAATCTAATCTAACTATTGGATTATAAAATTTCTATTAAACCAATGTTTTTTTTTCCCTCCCTGCAGAATAAAGAAACAAAGAAAAGGAATATCATACGAAAAAGGACATTTCTAAAAAAGGAAATGTCTAAGAATAATCTCCATATTTTTCTTCTTACGTTTTTCCATGCTTAGTAGAAAAGAATTCGAGAGTTTTCTCATAGGGAACATAACCTATAACGCAAGAGTTACGCCATTGGATGCGCGTGCAGACCGTGTGTGTAGCAGCCCAGCGGCAGCACCAGAGACCAGCAGACACAGAACCTCTCCTGGTGGTTTATAACGAGAAAGAGAAAGAGAGAGAGAGATCTATATGTTGTATGTGTACGTGTGTGGGTTGCAGCGAGGGGGATAGTGGGGTTATAGAAGAGAAGCATGCTTTTTTCTTGAGCTCCCTTCTCTCCATCCCAACGATTTCACCGCGCTTAGCCCCAGCCATGGATTCTTCTTCTCTCTCTTCTTTCTACCTACTCTGTAAACGTTAAGCAAAACGTTCTCAGCAGCAGCCACGGGAAGAAGACTCTCTCCCTTTTTGCAGGTACATACAATACATATATGCTTATGTACACACACGAAACTTCACGAATATCTACTGTAGTCATATTGGTTAGAGACTTGTGACACAAACGTTTCTTTACGATCGTAACATTTTTTGAACGGACAAGTTCTTCTTAATTGTTTTTACAAAATTATCAACAATTTGGATCCTTTCATGAAATTGTCATTATTATTAATGACAGAGACAAGTAAAATGGAATAGGAACGTCTGTCACTATTACTAAGATATTATTTTTGGGACAGAAAATGGCGATAAAGCTTACAATCGTTTGCATTCTGCTGCCCACCATGTCCATTTCTCGAACCAATTTCTTTTCATCATCGTGTCTATATCTTTCCTTTGAATACTACCATTATTAATATATATTTTTGTATGGAACAGTTGAGAACCTTTAAGAATATCGCAGAACAAAATCGAAACATTCGTTCGATTTTATTTTGTTTTTTTCTCCGCCCAAAACAAAATTCCGAAGAAATGTATACGATTTTTCCATCCACTGTATATTTTTGTGAGAATCGAGTTGAGCCGAGCCGAGTGAATTTTTAGCGCGTAAAAGTGTATCTGCATCAGCAGACGCTTGCTTGCACACATAGGCATATACACACACACACAAAACAGCCTACACATATGTGTACGCACGAACGCAGATGGAAGGTTGACAAGGCGCACATGGCTGGTTTCGTTTAATGGAGGTCGTTGAACTGTCAACGTGGCAAAGCTACGACTGAACTCTTCTTCCACGTCGGCATATTCATCGCCGAAACATTTTTTGTCGATTGAGAACCACTGGGATCGTACTTTTCTCAATTGTAGTAAAATTAAATCGAGTAATTGCGAATTTTCTTTTCTTTAGAAGGAACCAAAATCACAGCGACGTTCGTAAAATACAAAATGGCGAATAATGTAATTGTATGAATTTGCAAGCCGCCATGTTTGTTTCACCAAACAATTCAAGTCGATGATATTGTCTTGATATATTAAAATAGAACTGAATGGAATGTATCGTCAACATTTTATAATATATATATATATATAGTACATTATATTTGATTATATTTGTTGGTATTTTTGAAGGTACGCTTTAAAATCGCGGATATTTACATATTGGGATTATTTTGTAGATGCTAGGATATTTATTTTCATAAAAAGAATCCCTTCAATTCATCTACCGTTACACCAGAAACTCGCTTGTAATAGAGAGAGAGATAGATATCTTCAGTAATTTTACAGTCTCTTTACGATGTCTAAAAAGTAATATATTTTATTCTAAGTATCTTTCACGCACTCGAAGAAGAAGATAGGGTAAACGTTCGAATGATCGTAAAACGTTTACTTGAATTCAAAAGGTATCAAATGAGTGAGTTAAATGGGTTAACCTGTTTATGATTTTTTTTCTTTTTTTTTTAAGAAAAAAAAAATTTTATTAAAAGCATGCGTGCGCGGAATCACTTTTGTTACCAACTGTACTTAGGTATAACGTTAGAGTCTCATACGTTTCCGCGATCGCGTTTCTAAACATGAGAGTAGTTGTCGTGTATTTCCCCCACTTCTCGTTTTTCCTTGTGTCTACCTGTTCTATCGACACCTTGGCACCTGCCAAGCTTAGAAAATGGAACAATAGCCATGGATATATATATATATATATATATGGATGTATGTTTCTTTCATTTGTTCAACTTTTCACGATATAATATACCAAGGTCATAGATTTCCTTTGAACATTATTATAAATACAAAATAAAAAGAAAAATTGTTAACAATTATACGATATATATAATAGTATATATATAATAATATTGTCTTCTTATTTTTTTTTGTCTTTTTAACTTTTTTCTCTCTAATAAATGCAATGTTGAAATGTATAATCATTGAAATATGGTAAAAGGTTAAGTTAGGTTAGGTTATCGAGAAGCATTGTAGGCGTTTATACTTAGACGATTTATTCTTCGTCTAAGCGAATTTGCATTCGTCCCACTTTATTAAACGACGAGAGGAAGAGAGAGAGAGAGAGAGAGAGAAAGAGAGAGAGAGAGAAAAAGAGAGACCAGTCGTTTCTTATTGGAAAACGTTCTAGATCGATGTGGAACGAGAACGTGTAGGTCATCTATGCTCCTTTCTATGATTTATTCAATGAATCGTATGATTTAGTGGTATTTCAACTCCGCTTACATTCTCCAAGGCAAAAAACACGAAGCTGATGTATTAATATTAAGTTTTTCGATTTCATTGACTTATCATCAATTTTGGTGGTTTTACATTTCTTACATCACTTTCAAGTTTATTAGATGTCATTTTGCGCATTTTATAATATAAATAAGCAATCGGAGATGTCTGAATCGGATTGATCAAAATAAAAATGGATGCTTCATTAATGAAATTCAACAAAGTTCCACGAAGTTTCACGAAGTTATACGTAGTTATACGAAAACGCTACATGATTCTTGATTTTTTTTTCTCATATTCAAAATGGCTTCCTACTATACTCCCACGGTATAACTATTTCATTTTCTATTGAATCATCTAAGGGGATTCGTAAGAAAGAAAAAGAAAAAGTAAAGAGAAGAGAGAAGGAGGAAGAGAGAGAGAGAGAGAGAGAGAGGAAGAGAGGAAGAGAGCAGTCTGCGCCTTGAAGAAAATGAAATTCTATTACTTCCTGTTGACTGACAAAACAGAAGCCACCAGGGCGACGTTCGAGTGGCACCGACGAAAATAGAGCGTCGTCATTAAACGAAGGCACCATCTATAGATTTAACGTCCGGTATGCCACCCATCGTGCCTCCAGGGAAAATCGACTCGATTTACACAGCATTTTGTCCAGAACCACCAGGACCCAATGATGGTCCCTTTTATTTGTTCAACGAGTTTCGGTACCAATGTTAGGGACCTAAATGAAAACGCGGAATGAACACAATTAACTTAGAAAATTACTTCTCAATATTTACCTGAACAGTCTAATCATACGATCATAGAAATAAATTTACAACTTCTTTTTTTGTTTCCTATTTGTTTGTGTCTTATTCTTTTTTTTTTTCTTTTTCTTTTTCTTTTTTCTTAATATAAGCAAAAAGTCGACACAAACGCGTGTGGAGCAGGTAGGATGTTCGTTCGAAAAATTGGAATTGTATGAAAGTTGATTTTTTTAATAGAAATTCCATTGTATTATATATTTATCAGATATCACGGATCACATGAATCATAGATCATAAAAAAAGAATTGTACGAAGGAATATCGTTCGGGTCACTTCGCAGGACTCTCTCTCTCCGCAGTACCATATCGGCCGCGCCTGGAAATATTAAAGAAGATAGTACAATGTGAAGTAAGGGCTTTAAAAGCATGCCTTTAAACCTGTAAGAAGCCTAAAAACGAAGATGTCGACGACGCCGCAATGAAGATATATTAATCCTATTCGAATTCTAATTTACTCAAAAATCTTGCTTCATCGAAATAATGTGATAAAAAGTCCACAGTAGAAAAGATTTACATGTATCCTATTCAATCTTTCTATTTCTTTCTCTCTCTTTCTTTCTCTCTTTCTCCCTAGAATCATATTACGTATCTCCGATTTCGTTCCCAGTTACAAATTACATCTTGAATCCTAGGGATTTTGGAACATAGCCAGATGCAATAACGATTTCACACGAAAACGCGTGCTTTCTCGCGGAACACACAACGAACAAGAATTATCGATAGTTTGTGCTAAAAGTAAAGATTTTTTGGATATATATATATCTTAACGTGATCTCAGAAATACCTGTACGTTCGAACTAAAATCGATTATTAAGCTAAACAAAAATGGCCAGAAGATATTTTGAAGCAAACAAAGAAAAAGAGAAAGAGAGAGAGAGAGAGAGCATACCTAACTTTTTATCTGAAACGAAGGTGACAACTGAACAAGGACGACGGTTCAGTCGAAAGATCGTTTTGCCAACTTAGACGATGTTGCCAGTGTGACTTTTTGCTATGTTACATAATCTAAAAGCTCCTTCGGTCTCTCTACTTAAGATAATTTCTAAGATCAACATTATTAACAGAATGGCGTCTCCAAAAGAATTAGCAAATCCAAGGATAATTTATCGAAACCTTCGAGTATTCTTCCTTAACTTCAAACTCAGCAAATAGTGTTGATTATTATAATGATATTCGCGAGGTATTATTCATTTTGGCTCATTCGGAATCGTCGAATTGATCAAAATCATTATTGGGAAGAGAAAACATAAATATTCATTTACACGAGTTACGCCATTAAAAAAAAAAGAAAAAAAAAAAAAGAAAAAAGAAATCACATTCAACGTTTCGCCTCATGCGAAACGCTAGTTTCAATGGGGCCCCTCTAACGATGAACACAAATTCTCTTTCTCCCTTTTCTCTTTTCTTTTTTTTCCCTATTTTTTTTTTTTATCGACAATACTACCTTTTATTTACCAGTGGAATACAATACGGTGCAATCTCGCGGAACACCATGGAGCTACGATCATCATAGAAATTCGTGTGAAAAGCGACAAAAGCGAAGTCGCTTCTTCCTTTCATTAAATTTCGCGACTAACTATAACTAACAACAACAACAACAACAACAACAACAACAATTACCAGTGAGAGAGTTTCGATTGAGAGCTCATCCCAAATGATTCCTTTCTCGTAATAATTACGTTTTTGCTCGGAAATGATTTTTCTTTTTTCTCTCTTTGTTTTTTTTCTTTTCGATGTGTATATAACAAATGTAAAAAAATGGACGCCATATTAAAGAGATCTCGATTGGTTATGAAATAAGACGCCATTTTGAAGATCTCCAAGTACGACTGATCAAACACTCGTCGCCATTTTTTAAAATCATTGTCTACAACAAAATGGCGTCTGACTTAGTGTCCTTCCTGTTATTACAGTGTTCAAGATCATAGAAATTGATTTAGAAATGACGAATCAATAATTTTCTTTCAGAATCTACTATCCTGATAATATTGATATTTTTAAAAGGATAATCGACACTAACTATTACGGAATAGAAAAAATAATGGCGTACACAGTGTGCAGTTTTAATGTAAACGTCGATGGTTCCATAGAAGCAGCGATAATAGAATCGAACGACGACGAAAGGGAATTTATATATAATGTATATGTATGCAAGCAAAGTAGATGTCGTGTACTTGGATAATCTCATATATCCACACACATATATACGCAGAAAGCTAACTACAGTTAAGCTTCAAGTCGAAACGTTCTAGGTGTCTCTTGGAGAATATTTTCCATATATTCGGTATCAACATAAACTAGTACAATATCTTGGACGTACCATTAAAAAAAAAAAAAAAAAAAAAAAAAAAAAACTATCTACTCTGCATCATCGCTAAGATAAAACTATTTTAATTCAAATAACACGACTGATTTTTAAGAATTTTATTAATTAAGATATCAATGTTAAATTACATTTGATCTAAAAGAAAGAATTTATTCGATTCGAAACAGTAACCAACTGTGTTTGTGTGTGTGTGTGCATATCCACTGCCAAGTATTTATTTATCGCCGACCATATCTGTCCTTGCTAACTTCACGGACAAACATCGGAGAGGGTCACCTGCCACGATGACGACGACGATAGCTCTTCCCTACGCGACAGAAGTAAATGTTTACTTCATTGTTCTCTCTCTCTCTCTTTCTCTCTCTCTCTCTCTCTCTCTCTCTTTCTCTCTCTCTTTATCTTTCTTTCTCTTTTCCACCCTTTTTCTTTTTCCAATTTATATCCAGAAATAAAATGAAACAGAGAATAGTATTTCCTATCATTTTTTCCCCTTCAGGGAAAAAAACTAAAAAAAAAAAAAAACGAAGTGGAATGGCAATCTCCCACTTGACCCTACTATTGTGCTTGTTCTAAGATTATCGATGATCGCTTATAAAGTTTTGTCATCGATATCAAAACCGCAGTATTCCTTTTTTCCTTCTTATCTTAAAAAGACGTTTTATTAAACGAGGAAAAAAGAAAAATGGTTTTTCCTTTTTCTTTTTCTTTCTTTCTGATTTTTTTTCTTTTTTTTTTTCTTCTTTTTTTTTTTTTTTTTTTAATTCAAACAAGACATCCTTATTGATAGAAAACTCGTCGAATAAACTAGAGTTTAAATAGACGAAGACGACGATAAAAGCAATCGACGATGTCTATTTTCGTTTCTCGATCTCTCAAGTACTTGATGGTAGATAGGTAGGTAGGTAGGTAGGTAGGTAGGTAGATAGATAGGTAGGGTAGAGACTGGTACTTGAGAGAAAGCTTTTGAGCGTTCTTTCTTATTCGTGTGTACTGAGAGAATGACGAGTAAATTCGTGAGGGTATTCCTGCGAGATTGAAGGGACGAAAGGAAAAAAGAAGAAAAAAAATAAAAGAAAGGAAGTGATGGAAGGAAGGGATGAGGAAGCGGAGAGAGGGGGAGAGTCCATGATGTATTTCGATACGTAAATAAATACAAGGTCGAGGAGACGAACGTTTCTCGGTTATAAAGGACTAAGTATATGTACATATATACATATATATATATACATGTGTGAGGGTATATACGTCTGGGGATATGTATGCGAGCGCGCGCATTGTATCTGTACATGCCTTTGTGTGTGCGTATGTGTGTTGTGTGTGTGTTGTGTGTGTGTTGCGTGGTGTGTGAGGAACAGAGGGAGGGAGAGAGAGAAAGAGAGAGAGAGAGAGAGAGAGATTGCTGTGCATAATTGTCGTTGGAAAAGTATCGGACGTTTGGCGAGTGCGCGTAGCACAGCAACTGGGAGTACATAGAAGACAACGATTTTCCTGGAATCGAACGAGAGAGAGGCGCGTGCGAGCGAGAGAGAGTTCCAGGGTTCACGCTCGGCAACGTCGCCATATATCGACCCAGCTGTCGCTCTGGGGGAAGAGACTGGGACACGACCGGCTCCGGTCCCAACAAAAATCTAATTCTTCCATCTCCCTCACCCTCTCTCTCTCTCTCTCTCTCTCTTTCTTCTCCTCCTTCTCCTCCTTCTCCATCAACAAAGACTTTTTTTTATCCGATGCCTCTCTCGTTATCCGTTTCTCTTTCCTTGCTTTTCATACTTAATACGGTCGATAATGATGTACATTCGAACTGTAGTAGTATAAACGAGAAAAAACCGTACACACGCCATTTTGATATATGTTATATTAGATATATATCTAAATAATATTAATGAATTTTTTCGATTAACATAGGAATGACAGTCTAGGAAGTAAATAGGTAGATAGACAGATAGATGATAGATAGATAGATAGATAGATAGCTAGAGAAAAGAAGAAAAGGTTCCATTTTCTAATGTACTTTTCCATTAAACTGGGAAGTACTTTGACGCATTAATTCTTTAAAGCAGAGATCGAGCACGATATCCGCGTTCTATTTCGATCGGTCGGATGGACAGACGGACGGACGGTGAGGTGGAGCGGTCGAGAAAAGATTCGCGACCCCGGCACCCACCACCACCACCACCACCACCACTACTACTACACTACTACTACTACTGCTTCTACTACTACTACCATCACCACTACTCTACCACTACCATCACTACCACCACTACCATCACTCTCCACCTCCACCCACTTCCAGAGCAAAGCTCCAGAACATCACCGGCAGCAGCAGCAGCAGCAGCAGCAGCAGCAGCAGCAGCAGCAGCAGCAGCAGCAACAGCAGCAAGAGCAGGAGCAGAAGACCTAGGTATCCCAGCAATAACCCCCGATCCACTAGTGGGAGCTGGTGTCGCCACCATCATCACCACCACCAACCTCTCCACGTCTACCACCGTTCGCGATTCGACCAACCCTCGACGAGATTCGAATCCAAGCCAAACGTTTCGTACACACAAATACACATACACAGGGCTACGAGCTGCTACCCTCTTTGCCTGTGAACCTAACTCAGCGCACGCGGCAATCACCCCCTCTCCTACTACTTTTCTGTACCATCTCTCTTTCTCTATCACTATGTCCCCCACTACCTTTTTACTTTGCTATCTCTCTCTCTCTCTCTCTTTCTCTAGCTCCTTTTCGATGGATTCTCACACCCTCGCGGCACGTTTCAGCTATACCCCTCTTCTCCCTTCTCGTTTCTCCAATTCCACTCATCCTCCCTCCAAACGATCAAATCTTTCTCAGCTCTCACCCCATATATCCCAACAGCCCATCTCCTTGCCGCCCGCTACTTCCCCCTCTCCAACCCTTCTCTTTCTTCTCTTTACCATTTCTATATATATTTCTCTCTATATCTTTGTCCGTCTCTTTCTTTTCCCATCCCAATCACACTTTATCCTTCGATTCGACGGGGATATCCTACCACCACCATCAGCATCACCATCACCATCACCACTACCTCCGCGCTATTACTAACACAAATACTACTCCGAATATCAACGTGCTTCTACCGGCAACACCATTTTTTTTCTCTCTCTCCCTTCTCTCTTCTCTATTCCTTCTCTCTATGTCTCTGTCTGATCCTTTTCTATGCAATATACGAGCAGCAACGCAGCATGCCCTAGACTGACTCTACTCCACTCGGGGTGTTTTCCCTTTTCCTTGCTTTTTTCTTTTTCCACCTCTCGACATTATTTCCCATCTCGTTCTTTGATCTCCGCAACTTCGTACTTGGAGACCTAACCCTCTACAGAGTTACACTGATGTAATACATATTTAGATCATTTCTCTGTGTGGATTATATATGTATATGATGGATGGATATATAAATTAGGAGGATTTGATTGATTAAAAGATTCTAATCGTTTTCTTTGTGACAGCAACAAAAATATGACAAAATTCGAATATCTCTTATAAGTACAGAGAGCTGTTTGAAAAACTTGATTACATATAAACTATACAGATTTAATTTATTTAATCATTCTTGTGCCTACGCCATATAATAAATAGACGATAATGTATGGCGTATGTATGTATAAATATGTATCCATAAAAACCTGCCTTTTTATTTCGCTTGAGAAAATAAAAAAAAGGAAAACAATAGAAATACAAATTATAAATTTTAAACAAAATATTATCAGACGTAATAAAATGTATAAGATGACAATTATCTATTTTCTGATCGGTGTTATCTATTACAAATGTTTAAAAAAAGAATCTTATCGTAACTCTACATATATATGTATAAATTAATATATGGCAGACCGATATAATTTAAAAATAAAACTATGCGCTACTTCCATACATATATAACTTATCTTTCGTGAGTCTTCGCTTTTAAATAGATACTCATTTTTTTCTTTCTTTCTTTTCTTTTTAAATAGTTTGACGCTTTTGTTTCTAATTAGAACAAATAAGTGGGGATATGAAAAAAGAAAGAAAAAAAAGAAGGAGAGAAAAAAGTGAATTCTTTATATGAAGGAGGACGAAGAGATTACCAATAAAAAGAGACAGGTAAATGTAACGGTTACTTCTCGTTCGCTGAATTTAAACCTACTACGTGCGTGCACATATGTATGATACATACGTATATATAATCATATATATATATATATATATAAAGAGAAAAAGAGAAGGAAAAAAAGAGAAATTGGCGTTCAGCCAAAGTCCTTTGCGTCCTACGACGACTTTTACCAACACATAAGGTTCGTCGATAGACCATTTCCGGTTGCTGGAAAAAAGAGGAAAAGAAAAGAAAAGAAACGAAAAATGAAAAAAAAGAACAAAAAATAAAAAGAAAAAAGAATTTCACTCGAACTTGGCGGCTTCGTTCGGTACGAAAAAGCGGCGAAAGCGGGTACCATCATGGCTTCCAGTGTACCTTATGTGTGTTTCTAAGCTAACTTCAAGATGATTATATGTTTAACTGTATCTACGATAAGAATAATAATATTCATTGAACAAGTGAATTATATATTAATAATCACTATAATACATCGATATATATACAATATCGAATAAATTGTTTTCAAATATGAAACAATTTTATATAAATGGATCGTTATAAAAAAAATTAATAAACAAGGGAGGAGGAAAAAAGTATAATTGGAAAGGCAAAAGCAACTGAAGTTGGCCATGGTTGGATTCAAAGGAAAAACTAACCAATATTCTTGTATCATTTCAAAAGCACCAGCATGATGATCTTATGTAATATATTCCAACGTGTTAGAAGAAATAAAAAAAGATTGCAGTATTGTAGATAAAATATTATGTATGTATATATGTATATATGCATGTACGTATCTATGTATGTGTTATACGTGTAAGTAGTCATCATTTCGTAAGAGAGCACTATCACACATAGAAAATAACTTAACAACGCGCAATGGCCTCTGTAAGGCAAAAACGTATGTAACGATCCATGAACGGGGTTCACAGTGAGAAAGAGATAGAACGAGACAGGATAAATAGATGGACAGAGATAGAAATAGACTCTCTGTAACGTCCATTTACGTAACACATTGACGATCGTCGATATGATTCGTGACACAATCGAGATAGGCAGACAGAGAGAGAGAGAGAGAGAGAGAGAGAAATAGAGAAATGACTAGCTAGCTTAGCTAGCTAGCTAGCTAGCTATTTAATAAAGCTAACTGGTAACTCTAGCGATCATGTTCGAAGGTTCATTCACAATGTTGCAAATAGAAAAATGGTGGCGAAACACAGCGCACAAGTGTCTTTGCTGATATTGAAGACGATGAAGAGAGAGAAAGAGAGAGAGAAAGAGAGAGAGAGAGAAAGACGACGATTTTGAATCTTTCATTGAAAATGTATACTGCAAATAAATATCCTATTTTGCATTCCATGGCAAGTGAATTATAGGCAACAAGGTGGCAGCCAGAGAGTACGTCGAGCGGAAAGGAAACACGATCTCTCGTTACGCGCTGCTAAGAAGAAGAAGAAGAAGAAGAAGAAGAAGAAGAAAAAGAAGTAATAACGGCTGGTAGAGAAAGAAAAAGAAAGAGAAATTCGACGATGTGTGACGGCAGAGAATAGGAGGGTACAGGGAACTCAGAAAAATTCGTTCTCAAGAAAGACGACGACCATGTTTATTATGTTTTACCGATTGATGATTGATTTATTTTCACTTTACTCTTTTTTTCTTTATCTTTTCTTTTTTTTTGTTTTTAGATAAGAGGTGGTGTAGGTGGATACTATCGTAGTATAAAAAAACTAAGTTGTCGGAAACAAAAGAAGAAATATGGCGCCTCTGCATATCCACCATCTTGATTCCATTAGGTAGAGACCAATAGCCGTTGAGAGATGAGTACCAACTAGAGATTCACGTTGATCTTCAATACGTAAGTCGTAAATCTTTATTGTTCATTGGATTATCCAGAGAAGAAAAGGAACGATAAAACGTTGCCATTGGTCACAATTGGTTCCTATTACTCTCTTGCGTACCCATGAATTGCGCGCGGGGTTCTTCCCTCGGCGCGCTTTTTAGTCTCTAATGGCAATAGTCAGATTGGATTATATTGAGGTTAGAATAATATTGATGTATGTAATCAGAGTAGAAATTTAATAGTGTGGGGGTGAGCTCGGGGGAGAAGTAAAACGAGGAATGGAAAATTATATTTTCCATATAAAATTGTATATATATATATGGGTTACGTTTGAAAAATAATCATTAAATTTCATTAGGATATGCAGAAAATTTGAATATTACGTAATATCGATCGTTGTTACTGTCGAGAGAACGAACGAACGAACGAACGAACGAGAGAGAGAGAGACAAACGGACAAACAGACAGACAGACAGAACGAAGAAACGAAGTAAATGTGTATTGTATGGAAAATAGAGCGCGTTTAACATGCGAGTAACGTCGCAATTGGCACGTCTTGTCGAGACACCGAATGCTCTTTCGAGGTTAGAAGTGCATTGCACTGTTGCATGCATCATGCAATAGCGCACGAACGGAATGACGAGTAAAACAAGATGGTGTGCGTGAAGAAATAAAAAAGAAAAAAAATAAGGAAAGAAAAAAAAAAAGAAAAAAAAAAGCACTTGGATGACCTCGTTTGCTTGAAAAAAAGAAAAGAGAAGAAAAACAACACCAAACATAAGAATCTTCGAACAATTTGCCTGTCGCAGTCAATGACTATAATTTAATGTCTGGTGTATCGATCGAAAGAAAAAAAAAAAGAAAAATTTTGCTTGGTAATAAACGACAACGATAACAACGAAGACGACGACGATGATGACTATAAGATGATGATGATGACGATAATAATGAAGATGATGATGATGATGATGGTGACGATAATATCGCTATAGCCAATAAATAATT
>NC_140827.1:3745000-3780000 GCF_050613455.1 Vespa mandarinia | reverse complement strand
AGTCGAGCCAGGAAAGCTTCTGTGCCGATATACGCCGTCCGAAAGGTGAGTGTACACTGGGACAACGATATACACATCTTCATATTGATGTGAGTGCGACTTATATATATATATATGTATATATATATATATATATATATATATATATCTTACATGTGATATACATAGATGTATGTATATGAGAGAAAGAAAAAGATGTTGTAGAACAGCATTACAGCCATACGAGGAGGAGCGTTGCAGGTGGAAAAGGTTATTACGAGAACCATCTCTCCTCCCTCTCTTATTGCTACATTACCTCCACCTTTATCCTCTCCTACATGCCAGACGCATTTTACCTTTACGAGCATGAGCTAGAGTTAAAGAAAGAAAGAGAGAAGAGAGAGAGAGAGCCGATAAGGATACAAGTACTTATATTTATATATGTATATATATATATACATGTGTGTATGTATGAATCCAGTAATAAGAAGAGAACGAGAATCTTGCAAAAGGAGGAGGTGTGTGAAGGCAGCTTTAATTTGTTGAATACAGAAATGTGATTCCTCGCTTACGTCAGAGTAACTTGGACGTGTTAGAAAGAATTAACGTATTGACGCGGTGAGAAGAACGGAGTAATGCGATTCGTTATTCTCAATGGTTGTTCTAGAGTTAAATTGATATTGTGAGTCAAGAAAGAAAAGATTAGGTTGTTATCTTCGAGAGTTTAAAACGTTTAGTTTAAAATTTAGAGAAAGGTAATTAAATTCTTTCACGTCAAGAGGTTTAGTGAAAAGTTAGAACTTCGTTAAATTTTATCAAATGATTTGATCACTATTAGAGAAGAAGAGTTTTGTAATCCCTGTTGTTCGACGCCACTGTCTCTTATGAATATTTATCGGTCGGTCGGTCGGTCGGTCGGTCGGTTGGTTGGTTGGTTGGTTGGTTGGTTGTTTGTCATTGGTGCCGTACCACTCCTTCCGCATCTGACTAGTATTCTGTATGAGGTGATAGTATGGTAGCCTGAGTGCGGTGAGCTCTCTCTAGCTAAGCAATGGCAACCTCGTCGTAAGGTCTTCGATACAGAAAATGTGGATCTAAGAAGATTGCCGAACGAGATCGCAGTCGTTGAACCGCGAAACACAAGAGAAATCTAATCGAAGAAATACAAGAGCCTAACAACAATTTGTCTTGTACTCTTTGTTTCGTTGGTTTTCTTTTTTCTTTTGGGTGGGAGATCTTGAATACTGGGTAACTCATTATTCTCATCTCAAAATGATAAAGATACAAAAGACAATTGCTTGCTAGGGAATGTTGAAAGGCAATTGAAAGAAGAATGCTGCGGTTAATTGTCTGAGATATAACGATCCAAAGAGAGATGCCACCGATGATATTACCGATGCTGTGTATTCCTTATTTCTATGTCGACTTGGCGATATTTATTATTAAAGAACGAGGAACGGCTATTATATTACATAGCTTATTGTTTATAATAATATACAATATCTTGCTATTTTCTTCTTCCAATCGATCGAATCCAGCAATCGCTAATATTCTTACATATTTTGATAATTTGAAAACAATATTAGGATCAGTTCCGAGGGAAGGACCGATCCGCCATATTGAAACGAAACAACCACCATTTTTCCATCGGCGGAACCATCTTTTCGTTCGGCGATCTCGGAAATGCCAATAAAACTCTAACAAAGTTAATATACCTACGTATGTAGCTATATACATACATACATATATAGATCACATTGCCTAAAGTTCTATCTCGCGCAAGGTTGGATCATTCTCCCGTAATTCTATTTATAAAAGTAGTTTATTCATAGTAACTTGAACGAGAGAGAGAGAGAGAGAGAGAGAGAGAGAGAGAGAGAGAAAAAAAAGAGCGCTATGCTACTCTACTAGCGCGCACCCATAATATCAACGTCATCATCTTGTTAATCTTTTTTACCGCTAGAGAGTATGGCTCTCGCAAAGGTGGCGCTATAACTCTCGCGTGCTTTTATTATATTGTTCGGGTCATAGAGAATAAGTACGTGGGCGGTATATGCTATATATCTTCTATTTTGCTTTCTCTAAATATGCGAGGTCTGAATTGTAATTGCGAAACTTTCTCAATGGGATCTTCGTTTCTTGGTTGAAGGCGTATATACTACGTCCCACGAGAGATAAGTCTGCTTGGCTAAAATCATTAAAGCACCGACTATAGTCTTTTCTCTTATAAAACGATACATTATTTACGTTGATTCAAAAACAACAACAACAAGCTATAACTTTGTTTCTAAAATGTAAGATAGGCCATCTTTACAGATAGATGCACATTGAATATTCGATATCTTTACTTTTTTTAGTAAATGATTAAAGAGATTATCTGATAAAGTATCTAGAGAGTATTAGAGTTCAGAATAGGAAATAATAAAAACCCCTAATTATCTAATTGTTTACATCAGCTATCGCAAGACAGAGGGAAAGAGAGAGAGGGGGAGAGAGAGAAAAAGAGAGCAGTGCCTTCTCTCATTAATAAGACAATCGGTAAAAAAGTTAATAGTAACTAGTCACGTCAAACCTTAGGGATCTAATATCACCTCGTATTTCAATAACACACCTTCCTTTTTTCTCCCTAGTTCGCCATCTTTATTGCACCACCATTTCAGACACAGCCTTATTCTCAAACAGACTGTTAATAAAATATAAGAACTTGATTTAAATCTTGTACATTTCTATAAAACCAAACAATAGTACAATAACATGAAAGTTATCAATGCCATTTTTCCTCTCATACATACTCTGACAAGTAATAATTCTTCGAAGAAAAAAAGAAAAGAAAAAAAAACATGCTGCGTTATACAACATCCCGAAGAATGTTAAAACAAGTAAAAGATGTTTCTCTTGTTTTTACATAAAACGTGGGATGTAGAGAGACGAACGAACCGAACCAACCGAAGGGTTGCAATGTCTCGTGTGACGCACCAGAGAGAGGGTATCCCTAGAGAAAAGAGGTGGGGAATCTATCGTTGAATACAAACTTCCTACATATATGCATATGTGTGTGCGCGCATATGCGTGTGTATGTACTACACACACACAAACTAAGTATATATATATATATATATATTCCACCCATTCCACACTTCTCCCCCATCAGAACGCAAACGGCCCTTCTTCTGGCTTTACCCATTTCTCCTACCCTCCCTTCGATACTCTATCGTAGCACCCTCCTGTGTAGCCTGGCGACGTTGCCGGGTGTTACATAATAGCCGGCCAACGTTGCCACGTTCTTCGACGCTCTCGCTGCAATGTTGCCACGTCCTCTTCCTACTACTATTGCTTGCTTCTGCTGCTGCTGCTGCTGCTGCTATTGCTATTGCTGCTGCAAGCTCCTACGGCTACTGCTGTTTCACATGGACTGGTTGGCTTTGCCTGCCTGTCTTGGCCTTCCCTTCCTTCCTTCCTTCCTTCCTTCCTTCCTTCCTTCCTTGTTTCCTTGCTTGCCTGTTCATTTGCCTCCTTGCCTCTGCTTGGCTTGCTTGCTTGCTTGATTCTACCTCCTAGCTTGGCATGTTTGCCTGACTGCCAAGAGACTCTGGCAAGACCATTCTTGGAGAAAATAAAACAACAGGAATTTTTATGCTTTCTCTCTCTCTCTCTTTCTCTTTATATCCTTATGAAAAACTCGAGAGAGAGATATGTTTCTTCGTAAATCATTAATTGAATTTAATCGTCCTCTATGAACAAGATAGAAAAAAGAAAAAAGAAAAAGGAAAAAGAAAGAAATGGAAGTGCAATTGACGGGATATATTTCAATTGACTTTCGAAGACATGATGGATCTTACATCGAATGATATTAACTAACTTATTTATTAAATGTTTTTTCTTTCTTTCTTTCTTGATAAATTAGGGTAGGAAGATGAGGATTATTATGACAAAGTTATCGAAACTAAAAGAAACAATTTTACTTTTACCTACTCGAAGGGATACCGTATGTATTATGTATATAGAAGTATATATATATATATATATATATATATATATATATATATATATACTATAGAAAAGTGGGGGAGTGAACTCGTAGAAAGAAAAATGCCAATCGATAAATCGATAACGGCATCGTTTTTAGCCTATATTGTGCGCAGTTGTAAACACGTTTCTCTTTCTCTTTCTCTTTCTCTTTCTCTTTCTCTTTCTCTTTCTCTTTCTCTTTTTCTAACGTTCTATTTGTTCCTCAGTGGAAAGTTTTCGTCGTGATAGCTTCTACTTCGTTGGACGAGCACGCAGAATATTCGTTGTATATAGAAGGTGCTAACATACATATGCATGCATGCATACATACATACATACATATATATAAATGCATACGTCGTACGTAAAGGGTACGTACAGAGTACGTACGTATATATGTAGGGGTAGGAGGTACGGTAGTACGTGAAGTAGTAGGATCTCTTTTTCTTCGCTCGAACTATTATGCGATTTTCCTTTGTCCAGCCTTAAAGAACTCCGCAAAGCCCAAAGTCCGGATGTCTCGGACTGGTTCCGGATCTTGGATTACTCGCGAGCCCTCCAGGCGTTTCAAACGGAGCTTCGCTCTACTTATTCTTTCTCCACACGTGAAAAATATCAACCGAATGTATAAGAGAAAGAGAGAAAACATCGAATATAAAACACCTTTGTTCTCTCTCTTTCTCTTCCTCTTTCTCTCTCTCTACATTCTGCCTTTTTTTTTTTTTTTTTTGTACTTCATTTCTATACTGCAGGTGTCTTTTACTTGGCCCTTATTATTTCTATAACAAGCAAGTGGAGATTATGATAACTTACATCTTATATTGTTTTTTACAATCAACCCCATTAAGTATATATTATAATTATATAATACTTGCTATTACTGTATTATTTATTTATTAATACTTATTAAGTATATTAAGTATATTATTAAGTATATTATTAAGTATATTAAGGATAAATGTATTGGTTATTAATTGTAAATATATTGAATGATGGTAATAATAGTTTTAGTATAGTAATATACTAAGAGAGCAAGTATATATATATATATATATAAATTTTTATAATTTTTTTCAAAATAATTATTCTTTAAATTAATTAAAATGAATTATATATATATATATGTGTGTGTGTGTGTGTATAAAATATTTATTTTTCATTTCTAAAACACTAAGATACTATATTTCTCATAGCATTATATATTATCTTGGTTGGTTTCTTCGAAAAAAAAAAGAAAAAAAATAGAATTAGAGAGATAGATAGGTAGATAGAGAAAGAAGGAGAGAGAGAGACACAGAAAAGGAATACTGATACGCACTTGGCATTATCTGTGAAAACGTTTTCGTAACGAAATTAAATGTAAACCTATATTGCGCACTAAACGAAACTCTATCATTCTTCGAGACAAGATAACATCTCGTCGACTTTTACAATGAGAGTGCTTTTCAAAATGAACCTAACGAACCTAACGATATCATCGATTCGAACACGAACGTGTATCTTTTTTTTCTTATCGATATATCTTCTCATCCTTTCGTATTACGTGTTTGAAATATTATAACAAAAGCCATAGAGCAAAACATGAAAATAAAGGAAAAAAGAAAAAAAAAATGAAGAAGAAACAAAACTCTAATTAATTTAGCACATTAATTTCATACAAAATAAATAATGTTAATTATATAATACTATCTAAATAATATATATATATATATGTAAAGATTTGATTATTATGATAATATACAACAAGATAGATCAAAAGAGTTCCTGGATTAATTACAGACAAAAAAAAAATAATAATAATTTTTCTCGCGACTTTTTATAGGCTTGCGTTTAACAACCGTTTTAATGAAAAAGAAAAAAAGATTCTACTAAAGCTTCGAAAAAGATCACTAGGAAATTTTTTTACTCATCGTATATGAAATACATTAAAGAAATAATAATTATCTCTATATTATTATTCGACTAAAAACGACGTAAATGCGTTTGCGTCGTGGTAAAGAGAGAAGTACAAAGATTAGATTCTCTCGAAGCTTATCAGATATCCCGTTAGAGCAGCCATAATAATCAGGTGCGAAGAATTTTTCCTATCGTATCGTGACAAACAACGGAGATAAGAAGCACGGAAGTATTATATTCAGACGTCGCCTCACGATATTTCATATGCGTTCAATCAATTTTCTCTCACCAACGAGTAATAAATTACGAATAAACAAAAAACAAAAAAAAAAAAGAACAAAAAACAGAACAGTAGAAAGAAAACAAATAAAGCTACGGTGAGGCCTCAAAAAGTTCCTATATAGGAGACCTGTGATTAATACGATCTAGGGAAAAAAAAAAAAAATTGTTCGTTAAAAATCGTTTTAGCGCCAACTTTTGGAACAGCCTGTATTTGACATACATAATTTCGATAGTCTTCCTCATGATCTCGTCGACCATGAACGATGATGCATCCGTGCACGTCGAATGACCCAGAGGGATCGAAGAAAATATTATTGCACCTGGAATAATCGATGGGGCCCCTTCTGCTATTCTATTCTCTTCTCCTCTGTTCTGTTCTGCTCTGTTCTGCTCTGTTCTGTTCTGTTCTGTTCTGTTCTGTTCTGTTCTGCTCTGCTCTGCTCTGCTCTGCTTGTTACTATCGGCAACGTTGCAACGACGATGAGTTTTCGCAGCGAATGACTACGACGACGTTGTGTTGTTGGATTGGATTGGATTGGATTGGGTTGGGTTGGGTTGGCAACGTTGCTTCCGTTCTCGGGGCCAGCCAGTCAGACGCATGTTTTTTGCTACGTTTCAAGGCCTCACCCTTCGGATTCGGGAACGATTGCTTATATATATATGTATATATATATATATATATAATGTGTGGTTGTTTATATATATATACTATATTTATATACATATATATATGTATGTATGTATACGGGGCCTAATTGTGTCACGTTGCACACATTTTCCTCTTTCGTGTTTCCTTTTACCTCTCCCACTTATTCTGCCTTCCTCGAAGCGTTACATTCCACGAAGAAGAAGTAAAAGATTTCCTTTTTAGGTTATACGAATTTATTTGTCTTGACTATTTTTCGTTGGTTTTTTTTCTTTTCTTTTTGGTGATTTTATGATCTCGATAAAAGGAAAAAAATTCTAAGGTGATTGTTTTTAACCTCATAATTATGTCACTATACTCGTTATTTTATAATCCGATAAAAATAGAATTAATTTTAACTATCGTGAAAACAAAAGAGTAATTTTTTTTTCCCCCCAATAATCTAGGAACTTTTTTTTGTGATAGATCTTACGTAATAAACAAACATGTACTTTTTCTTCTTCCTTTTTTTCCCCTTTCTCGTAATTTCATTCCAATCAATTTTCTTTTAGTTCTATCTATATTAACAGTATTAAACCAGAAACGCCAAGACGTGAGCTTAATTTAACTGCTATTGGGGTCGACCAATTTTTAGATTACACTTAGATTTATTTCTATTTTGAGACAGACAGAAAGAGAGAAAGAGAGAGAGAGATAGAGAGAGAGAAATAAGTAATTTAATTATTACCTAAGCGAAAAATATTTAACGATTTTCCTAGAGATAAGAAAAGTTCAATTTTCGAAAAATTATGAATACATTTTTTTCTACTTCGGAAAAAAAGAAAAAGAGAGAGTGAGGGAAAAAAGGAAGAAAAAAGATATATCTTCCCTATGAAAAATAAATACGACTTAGACACGCACCCTGTATATAAAGAGAGTGAGAGAGAGAGAGAGAGAGAGAAAGAAGGAAAAAACGTAGCGGAACGAGGAACGCACAGTGTGAACTAAGGAACGGACTGATGACGCATGCTGTGCGTGTGAAAAAAAACGAAAACGTTACCGATGAAAAGACATCAATAATACAAAGAGGAAAAGAGAGAGAATTATGTGTACAGGGTGTGTCAAAAGTTTTTAAGACCAATGGTTTCTAAACTTATAATTGTAACAATATAAAAATGAAAAATTAGTTATAGAAAAAGGTCTTGAAAGAAGAGTAATTTATTCTTAATAAAATAGTCTAGAAACTATTTTTTTTAGCCCCTTAATTCTCAAACATTATTGATTGTTGAACATAATTTCTATGATAAAATATTCATTAAATACTTGATGATAATATCTTAGAATTTTCGTCAGAATATCGAATATACAATCCTTTCTCTATTTTAATTATCATATTAAGTATGAATTTAATTACGATTAAAATCTATGTACAAGAATGTAATATAAATCAACATGAGTATACACATATGTGTGTATATATATATATATATATCTACATATATGTAGAGATTGAGCGTGATATAAATACATATAAAAAAACAGGAACAAAAAGTAAAAAAAAAGAAAGAAAGAAGAGAAAAAGAAAAAACAGCGTACCGTTAATTTTGCCTCATTGCATTTCGTGCAGAACGAGGACACACAAGAATCATTTAAGAACTAATAAGGAAGGTCACTGAACGGTACATACTCGCGTCCGATCTTATAAACCTCTCAATGTGTGTTGAATACAATACAGTAAACAAGAGATTAATTATTATAATTTTTCATAATTAAATGTTCTCGTCAAATCGGGTAGAAAAAATAATTTCTTATCTTTTTTTTTTTGCTTCGTTCCAAATCTAGGAAATGTTCTCGTTAAATATGAGAAAGATATATGGGTCAGATGTACGCATCCATGGTAGTACTTTTCGAGGATCAATGTTTTCAGGATAAGTTCGTACGCAACATCCTCACCCATCTTCCAAAACTCTCGGTGCGTTTCGGCCTCAGTTGGTGAAAGTCAGTCGAGAGGCACATAAAAGCAGTTGGCTATCTATGTGTCCTACGTAAATGTGTACATGTTTGTTATATATATGTGTATATATATATATATATATAACGATGACGAAATATATTGGATATGCCTACAAATGAGTTCAATTATATTATAGCAACATTCTATACAATTCTACCGGGTGGGACAAAAGTTCTTACGCTTATAATTTTACATTCTAAAACAAAAAAAAAAAAAACTAACCTAAAAAAAATGAAACCTTTAAAATCTCGTAGAAACTTTCGATATACCTTCATATATTTGCGGTGCATACACCTTAAACAACATTATTTTTTTGATGTGATTATTAATAAATCGAACTTCGTTTACAATTATTATATTAAAATCGATTCTTTTTTTTTTTTAATAATCCTCGAACAACCAAATATCATTTCACATTTCCAGCACTGCAAAACAATACAGACTTTATATCATATTTACGAGCAATACGATAAATTCGAATCAAGAGTCAACCTCAAAAATGTACACTTTGGAATTAATCAAAGATGACGTTGTACAAATTAGAAAGATTGTTCTACGGTATAATAAGAGAATAAGAGATAAGAATAACGTTCGATCTTTGAACAACGAAATCGTTAGCTCTCTTCTCACGATAGTAGTAGTTCACACTCGCGATAGACAGACAGACAGACAAACAAACAGATAGACAGTCAGATAGACAGACAGATAATAGATAGATAAAGAAAGAAAATTCTTCCATTCGTTTTCATGCAAGACCATCGAGAATATATTCTCTCTTCGAGCTAATAATAATTGTAATAAAATAAAAAAGTAAGATAAAATAAAATAAAATAATAGAAGAAGAGAAGAGAAGGGAAAAAGAAAAGGAAAAAAGATTATAGACGCTATTCCAAGCATCAAGAGAAATATTAGAGAGGGATATATATATATAATAGAAAGAGATAGAATAACAACGCGAGTGTACGTCAGGTCGAAGACTAGGCGTCTCGAGCCGAGTAGTCTTTGGAAGTACATCCGAGGAACGTCGGCTATCAGGCAAGCTAGCCGTTCGTCGACCAATAATATGCGAGCTCTTAGAAGAAAGAGAGAAACAAAGAGAATTCGAGAAAGAGAAAGAAAGATAGAAAGAGGTAGAGAGGGAGGGAGGGAGGGAGGGAGGGAGGGAGAGAGAGAGAGAGAGAGAAAGAGAGAGAGAGCAAATGCCGAGGTACGACGACGTATGCACGTTCCTTCTTCCGTAGAGGCTGTGAAAGTCGTGTTCGGTCGTTTGCTGAGTCTCTCAAGAAAGGAGAGGTGGGGGTAAGAGTAAAGAAAGAGGAGAAGAAGAAGAAAGGTGGAAGGGAGAGGATTGCGACGTTGCCAAGACGGTGCCATGCACGGAGAGGCAACGTGCTCGATCTGGCAACACCGCGAAAGGAGAGACGCGACACGCGAGAAGAAGGTGGTCGCGCTCGAAGAGTTTAGAAGAGGAGGAGGTAGAGGGGCTGGAGGTGGTACAGGCCGGGGGGAAGAGATGTGAAGTGAGGAGAGATGTAAGAGGGAGGCCACGTCGCGTTCGGCTTGAAACGCAATGCCGCTCGTTTGCCAGATACCGTAACAGGGTCGACGGATTAAGAAATTTGGCGGTATCGTCAACTCTCTATCATGCTACAGGTGCTGCTGTTATTCTATAACTACTGTATTCTTATTTAGAAAAAAAGAAATAGAGAGAGAGAATTTTTTTTTCCTTTTCCTTTTATATGTCAACCAATAAAAAAGTTTCATTTATTTTACCAAGTCGATCCAATAAGAAAGAAAGAAAGAAAAAAAGAAGAAACCCCCAATTCAAAGAATTTTCATTCTATATAACTCGACCAATAGGAAGATCCGATTAATTCATCTCCATAAGTCGTCGACCAATAATAAAAAGTTTTGACGAGTCGATTATCAAATAGACCAATAATAAAGCTTGATTAATTCGGAAAATTTTTTCGTTACATGAAAAGTCTCTATCAATAGAAAACTTCTTCATTTTATTTTTAATTTTTTTTCCCGTTCTTTTTAAATTCAACCAATAGAAAATGAATTTTCTTTTCTTTTTCTTTAACGTCTTCCAGTTGTTAAGACTAAAAGTAAGAAACTTCGTTAGGTAGTAACTATCATTAGAAAGAATATTTTTCTTTTACGGAGTAACGAGATGTAAAGAAGAAACAGAGCGAATATATATATATATATATATGTATCATAGATATGAGCAAATGCATACGTGCATACATGCATATGTATGTATGTATGTATGTATGTATGTATGTATTATGAAAAAAGGAGGACGGTAGTAACAGAAAAGAGACAGATTATATATGTTTCATAATCTCTCTCTCTCTCTTTCATTCACTCACTTGCACGTTTTTTCTTCCACCCTAGAAGGACAACAGTAACAGTGACAGTAGCAATAGCAGTAACAGTAGCAGTAGCAGTAGCAGAAGCAGCAACAGCAGCAGCAGCGTTTGTAATGCAATTAACTTCACCCCATCGGTGGAACGCGCTGAGGGGGCAAAATCGTCGGTAACCTTTCGATCTCCGACAGCAGCTAATGTCACGATGATGCCCTTCCTCAAATTCTTTCTCGCTCTCTCTCTCTCTCTCTCTCTCTCTCTCTCTCTCTCTCTCTCTCTTTCTAAAGAAATTCAAGCAATTTCTTCGATTTCCAAAATTACTTAATATAATACATTTTTGTCCATTTTCCCTACGCGACGATCCTATTTTCCTAACTCTTTTTAATCCAAACGATTTT
This sequence comes from Vespa mandarinia, assembly GCF_050613455.1. NCBI lineage: Eukaryota > Metazoa > Arthropoda > Insecta > Hymenoptera > Vespidae > Vespa > Vespa mandarinia. The sequence goes on along the minus strand of NC_140827.1, from coordinate 3,768,423 downwards.
TCAAGGCCATCTGCTAATAGCTTCCTCAAACTACATCGTCGAAATAAAAGGATAGGGAGAAAAGAAAACGCCTAAAAATTTGTTTTTACGGGTTAGATTATATAAAGAAGATAAAAGGAAAAAAAAAAAGAAAAGCAGAGAAGTAATGATAAAAAATTTTGCAACTTTTTTTTCCTTTTCTTTTCTTTTCGGCTGCCTGAGACTCAGAAGAACACGAAAAAGGGGAAAGTTGATGAGAGATAAAAAGAGATAGATGGAAGAAGAGGATGGGAATGATGTGTGTATGTGTGTGTGTGTGCGAGGGTGCAAGAAGATGCGACGGGGTACGGGGTGGGGCGAGATAGGGCAAAGAGTGAAGTCGGGGAAGAGGGGGAGAGATGGCCGACAACGCGCGATCAATATACCAAAATAAGCCGGCAACCGCCACACACGGAACGCACGCGTGCGCGCACACGTACGCAAGTATATATATATATATATATATATATATATATATATATATATATATATATATACACATTATTATTATTATTATTATTATTATTATTATTATTATTATTATTATTATACTGTTATTATTGCGAAATCTTTAACATGATCGAATCTAGAAATGTACGTTCTTACTTGTGTATATATATATATATATATATATATGTGTGCAATGAAATTTTCCAAGTTTAAACGGAGTTCTCTCTTAACTGGCCAATACATATATTTACATATGTACATATGCATGTATGTACTTTCTTTATGGCTGAATTCTCATTGAGAGCATAATTAATGTATAGAGTATATATATATATATATATGATGCATGTATATACATATGTGTATGTGTTTATAAATATGTGTAAATCTCACAGGTGTAACGCGTTATCGTCGCGTACATCCGGAAGAGCATAAACAAACTTGATCGTTATTTATGTATAACAATGTAAATATATGTGTAAGAGAAAAGGTTCCTCTTACGTGGTTATAAAAAGAAGTTACAAGTAGACTGTAAAAAACGATAAAAATGTGAGGTTATGTTGGGATATATGGATTCAATCGAAAAAGATAATTTTAAAAAAGAAAATAAAATGAGATATATATATATATACACAAAAAAGATAATACGACAAACATAGTTTTCCAAAAGGGGAAAAACAAAAAAGAAAAAAAAAAAAGGAAACAAAAAAAATTTTTCTTCCTTAACAATTCCATCGAAATATTTCGTTCAACTTGAAAACTATTGTATAATACTTTTTTGGGGGAGGAAGAGGGAGTGGGGGCAAGGGAAGAGAAAGAAGTTAAAAGGGACAGAGGATCTCGGGGATTTCGAGGTCAGCACTTTCAACTTTGCACGAAGGATTTCAAAGGATGAAGAAGAAGTGTCGTTCGGTTCTTCAATCTTCTTTTTTCCAAAGTGAAACGTGCCATGAAAGAGAAAGAGAAAGAAAGAGAGGTCAGCGGCAGGTCGGTAATGTCGGCCGCCATTTTAAGGGCGTACCTTCAAGACCATAACGCACGGTAGACGACCGTAAGTTCGTAGCCGGTGTACGAACTAACGTACATACGAACAAACGAAACGAACGAAACGAAGGCAATCGCCAGCTGGCACGTGAAGGCGTGTAAGCGCCTCTGGCAACGGTCGGAACGTTCACCAGCCGTCTGCATTTTCGAGGAACGAAAATTTATTGTCGGAAGAATCTCTCTTGCCGGACTTATATTCTTTTCGAAAAACATCGACCCTCCCCCAACTTCTTTCTTTTCTTCTCTTTTTTTCTCTCTCTCTATCTTCCTCTCATTAACGATTCGTTTTATTTTTTTTTTGCGGTGGTAGTAGTACATAGGCGATGATGGTGGTTGTATATTAATATAGGCGGGAGAAGGAAGAAAAGATGAAAAAAGAGTGAAAAGAATCGTCAAAAGACTTCCATTGCACTTTCATGAGGTTTAATCAAGAGACATAAAAGTCTTGGGGACCCTCGGACACTGATCATCCTTCCTCCTCCTCTTCTTCTTTTTCTTCTTCCTCCTCCTACTCCTCCTCATAGGGATGATGTGCGGCTAGACTCTCTTTTTTTCTTTTCACTTTTTTTTTGTTTTTGTTTTTGTTTTTATGAAAATGGCCGCCTATGCGACAACGCCAACTCAACAGACGGACTTCGATTAAACCAACTTAAAGAAATTCTCCTTATGATTGACTAGCGGAATGTTATCTTTTAAAACTTCTTTAAGTTACGTTCGATGGAAATATTTTAATATCGTTCGATTAGAAATTGCTTATCTCTTTCAAAATGACATGAATTTTCAATAAATTGAGTTCTATACGCTTCGATGCATAAAAAAAAAAAAAAAAAAAAAAAAAAAAGGGAAGAAACGCACTTTCACATATGTCCTACTTGATCTGATTGGTTAATATTTGTCCCAAGTATTTTCTTATTGGTTAATTTTTATATCCGAAATATTTTCTTTTTAATCAAGTATCCGAAAGTTGAGAGACACTGGAAGCTTACGTTCGCGGTATATAACGAAATTCTTTTCGTTCCCTTCTCTCTCTCTCTTTCTCTTCCTCGTTCTTCTTTCATCTCTTTCGACATATAACAAAATAACTCATTATTCTCTTATCGTTCGAGCTTATAGCTTCGAAAAGAAATTCATAGCTTACGTTGCAAGGCCTGTCAAACTTAGTTCTACCTTTGGAATATTTATAAGGTGTTCCTTTCGATAAAACATCCAAAACGTGTGTGTGTATATATATATATCCACCTACGTATGTACGTATATGGCGTAATAAAAAACGATAGTTTCCCCAAAAAGAATCAAGTAGCATAAATATATTACATAGGATATATTTTTTACAAATACGTCGTTCACTTTGGTGAAATCACTCATGCATATTATATTCTACACTAGGTGGGCCGATGATAACGATCTTTACAAATTGATTACTTTTCCCGAAATTTTTTTTTTTCGATTAATTATTTTCTTTTTGTTTCTATCACGTCACAAACAAGTCTTTAGAAACTTTTATGGCCCATCATTACAATTTAATTCCAATACTCCATACCGTTTTTTGGTTACATCATATTGTGTAATTATTCAACTTACACGGAAACATGATATTCAAATATTCTGAATATCTTGTTTCATTAATATATAAAAAAAAAAAAAAAAATGCGTTATACGTAACAACGTAATAACTCTCTTTTTTTTCAATTACGATTATCATTGTAAATAAATTTCATGTATGAAATAGAAAACGTAGGAAAGGGAGCCGTGAATTGAGAGTCACTGTCGAACAATAACTTCGTGCCGCCGCGAGCTCTCAAAATGGCTGTCCTCAGCTATTATTACTTCGGGGAAAAAACAAATGACGGCGCGTTCACGCTACGAAGAGAGACAGACAGCGAGAGAGAGAAGAGAGAGAGAGAGAGAGAGAAAAAGAGAGAGAAAGAGAGAGAGAAAAAGAGAGAGAGAGAGAGAGAGAGAGAGAGAGAGAGAGAAGAGCCAAGGCCCTCCGCACGACGTTCTCGTTCGTCCGCGCGCGCGTACGTGGGTGCCTCCTTCCGATCGTACGTGTTCAAGATTCTCGATCTACGTACAGAGTCAAAAACATTCACGTTGCGTCGTACTCGTAAAGAGAAACACTGCATAAGAGAGAAAAAGATGTAAAGAGAAAATAACGGCCGAAAGCACTTCTCCGAAAATGCCCGAATAATACGAATGTCGCGTTTCGCATATATTTTAATGTTTTCTTTTTTTCGTGTCAATTCCTTCTTTTTTCTTTTTTTTTTTTCCTTTTTTTTTAATATGAAAAACAAAAAAGAATGAAAGAAAGTAAGAAAAGAAAAATAAAATAATAGACGAGTCATGATATATATATATATATATTACTATATTAATGTATACTACTAATATACTCTTTTATAGTATTTACTATATATTTTATATATATAAGAACGTAGTTTGTATATATATATATATACATATATACAGGAGAAATATATTTTTTATAGGATCACATAAAATTTCTAAGCGTCATATCCACCCCATAGAAACGGTTCTCTTTATATATGTATATATATATATATATAGAGGGAGATAGAGAGTGAGGTACTAAACGAACAACCTTCTATGTATCTCTTTTCTTGTTCCCCTTTGACTGTTCCGTTCTTTTTATCGAATATCTTTTACATCCCAGCTTAGTTATATAAAGCACCCAACATAAATCAAAATTGTCAACCTTTCTTAGGACAATAAATCTTCATTTTCATGGTAATTCTTCAAACTTTCACAAGTGAAGAGTATTTGAACTAAACGATCTAAGAATACCAGGTATAACATCAAAGGGTATAGGAGGAAGGAATTTTTAGTTATTAGAAAAAAAAAAAAAAATATATATATATATAAATATATAGACTTGATGAATTAGAAATAAAAGTATTATCTTGTATTGGAGGAAAAAAAAAGAAAAGAAAAAAAATCAGAGAAAATGTCTTGATTTAAAGCATTGTCATTGTATATGTTTACAATAAAATATGGAAATATCCAACATTTTCATTAGTTTGCCCTCTCAATCAAAGCGTCTTTAGAATCATTAGTTATCTTAAAACATATATTGCAATATATTACAATATAGTCAATAGAAATTGACTTTAAGATTACACCCACTTTAAGAGAAAGGAACTGTTCTTCTTTTAACGTTAACCTTGAATGAGCAATAAAATTCTTTAAATAATTAATTTCTTAAACAGAAAATAATTCAAATAAAATATGATATGAATATCAATTCATTAATGAAAATAATTCTTAATAAGGTGCCGTCTATCGAGGAATCAGAATGAGAAGCTAGAAACGTGGAATAGTTGTAACATATAATTTATAAGTATCTGCATTTTCTCGACAATAAATGTTGAACAAACGAACTAAGAACTAACGAACATATGTATGTATGAACATTAAGACACAAACAATAACAAGAAACAATAGCAATAGCAATAGTAATAGCAATAGCAACAACAGCAACAGTAAGAACTAAAGTAAAAGCAAAAGCAGCAGTAGCAGTAGTAGCAGCAGTAGTAATAGTAATAGTAATATAGTAGTAGTAATAGTAAGATAAACGATTGGTTGTTACTGATGCAAAAGAAGAAATATTCAACAATACGACTTACCGTTTGAAATGCTCTCTTATGCGATCCTCTCGGATGTTTTCCGGCAGATTTCCAACCCACAGGTGACGTGTCTCTCTAACCATTTTGCTCCGAACTCTTCATTTGGGATCGGATGTTGTGGTATCGTTTGGCGGCACTGTATAACGACACACAACCACTAGACCGATGATAATATATATATATATATATATACACACATTCATACATACATATATATATATATATGTATACAACCGGTTGGATGGGCACTTTACGAAACACACCAATCTCACACCACTGTGATTTTATTTTATATTCGTAAATTCTTCTCTCTTTATTTCTTTTTCCCTGGTCCACACTGAATTATTATACAAATAGAGATGCGAGAAAAACGATGAGAGTGAGAAAAAAAAAAGAATAGAAGAAACACTTCCCTTTCTTTTATATATATATATATATATATACACGTATATATATATATACTTTTTTAATTTCTTTTCTTCTTTTTCTTTCCCTTTTGTAGAAAACCAAGAAAATGTTTTTCCTTCTTTATCTCTCTAACTGGAGCACAATATAATGTCGGAGAGACACCACATGCGACTCCTTCGTCACGCGACGAAGATGGACGAAGAAGTACGCGAAGCCGACACGACACGGCACGACACGGCACGGCACGACAAGACACGGCACGACACGGCACGACAAGACACGACACGACACGACACGAGAGCGAGGGAGACGACACGCGTGCGTGTCGTTTCTTTATTTTTCCTTTTTTTTTTTTTTTTTTTTTGTACACGCGTACGAAACGCACAAAAAAGTGTAGTAGAGGAAGAAAAGTAAAGGAAGAAGATGAATAAAAATTGGGGATGGGGGGCGGCGTCCACCTGCGTGCACCACTTTATAACAAAGGAACACTTATTCGCGTACAAACGTATTCTCACTTTCCCATGTAATAAAACTCAAGGGGAAGGAGGGGGTTGGGGGTTGAAATAATAATGAGAAGTATAAAAAAAAAGAAGATCGATCACTAGTCACTAACACGAAAGCTGCTGCTGTTGCTGCTGCTACCGATGTTGTTGTTGTTGACGATGACGATGATATTGCTGTTTCCGCTGCTGCTGCTGCTGCTGCTACTGCTGCTGCTGCTGCTGCTGCTGTTACTCCAGCTCCTGCTGTGGATACCGCTGGTTACGATGACGTTGGTAAGGACGAAATCAACGGAGAAGAAATCGTTGATATGAAAGATATCAGCAACGTTACTGTTATTTTTACCCTTCTTATTGCTGCTTCTGTTGCTATCACTACTACTGCTACTGTTGCTCTTATTGATATTGATGCAATTCCTAGCAGCAATAATGTTGTTATAACTGTGGTCGTTGCTATTGTTGATATCGTCGAGGAGGACGTTGATATTAAAGCTTTTTCTGTCGTGATAGTTTTCTATCCTCTTGTCGATGGAACGTCGATGACGATGACGATGTTGATGCTGATGATGATGATAAATAGCCGCCGAAGTGTAGTAGTAGTTTCCTCGACAACAATTGGTCGTCGTTGTTGGTGATGGCAGCTGTGGCGGCGGCGGTGGCTGCGACGATGACGACGAAGTCGACGACGACGACGACGACGACGACGACGACGACGACGACGTCGCCGACGACGACGACGAGGTCGACGACGACGACGAGGTCGACGACGACGACGACGAGGTCGAGGTCGACGACGACGACGAGGTCGACGCGTAAATAAAGTCGATCGGATGTATTAACGAAACGAAATAGGAGGATCTGGAGTAGGAGCCTTTAGAAAAGACACCACTTACGGCAACGGCTACGAGGAGGACCAGGGCCGTCGCCGAACACCACATCGTACACCACTGAATCACGATATGGACGATAGACGGGCTTAATCACACGTCACACCACGGCACCACGGGCACAGCTCGCGGCCGATCCATTCCGTCGGACGACATATATATACATGTATATATATGTATATATCTTTTTTATTTATACGTATAACACCGTACTGGAGGAGAACGAAAAGAAAAATGAAAAAAAAAAAGAAAACAAAAAAAAAAAAAAGGGAGAAAGAAAAAAGAAAATTTCCGTAATAAATGAAGGAAAACGTCGTCGTTGTTATTGTTGTTGTTGTTGTTGTTGTTGTTGTTGTGTTGTTGTTGCTGCTGCTGTTGTTAGTTGGGGCGTTGATAGTGGTTGAACGAGAATAGTGAAAGGGGGTGGTATACGGTGAGTATTCTCCAATCGAACACACGAGGGATGATTATTTTTTTCGAAACGATACTTCGAGAGAAGAAAAAAAAACAATATTTTAGAGAAGATGACAACACCGGTAAATAACTTTTCTTCTCTTCTTTTTCTTATCTTCCCTTCTCTTGTTATGTCGTACTTCACACTGTTCGCGAAAATCGAACGACAATGATTTCGCCGACTTTCGTCCTCGTCTTCCCGCGTGATTTCTCGTCGAACGTTTCTGCCGAGTTCGTTACGTCTTTCTTTTTCTCTCCTTCTATCTATCTCTATCTCCTTTCGTATTCGAATCTCCCCCTCTACTTTCCCACAGCACTGTTCATTTTCACGAGCACTGCCCGCGTGCCTTGTATAAGGAAACTACTCGAAAGAATCGAGACGAGATATACACACCCTCTCTTTCTTTCTTTCTTACTTACTTACTTACTCACTCACTCACTCTATCTCTCTCTCTTTCTTTTTCTCCCTCTCCTCCTTGAATAGTGGGTGCTTTGAACGTCGTGGTCGTTAAACTCGGCAATTTCTCTCTCTCTCTCTCTCTCCCTCTTTTTTCTTTTTCTTTCTCTATGTCTCTCTCTCTCTCTCTCTGTGTCTTATTATCTTTTCTGCTTGTGATCCCAGTGATGGAGAAATATAATCAAAAGAAAAAAAGGGGAAAAAGATACACGACGGTACACGCAACAAACGCACGCACGCACACACGCGCGCGCGCGCGCGCGCCACACGCACACACACACACTTTGCGAGAAGAGCGATATTCTCTCTATCTCTTTCTCTCTTTATACAGTACGTACGTGTGTGTATATATATATTCGAGAAGAATATTTCTAAGAGAGCTGAGAGAAATATAACGAGGAGAATTGTTGTGTATCGAGAAAAAGAAGAGGAAAAAAAAAAGAAAGAAAACACGTGAGAGAGAGAGAGATATATATATATTAAGAAGAATCGTTAATTCTCTCTTCTTCTTCTTCTTCTTCTTCTTCTTCTTCTTCTTCTTCTTCTTCTTCCGGAGACTTTCGTTGGGCTGTTTTCCAGGTTGCTTTTTTTTCTCTCGTTCCTTTCTCGTTCCTTTTCTCGTCTACGATAAAACAAACACGTTTCGAGGGCGCAGCGTATGCGGACGGGAGCGAAGAGTTCGCTCCTTCTCACTGCACTACACTACTCGAAGTGACGTCACCGTGGCGGGAGCGTAGCGCGGCTCGCTGGCTAGCGCCCGCTCCCGTTCCTGCTAACGCTGTCGGCTCTTGCGACCGGTGGTGGGGGGAAAAAGCAGCGCCGTCGCCGTCGCTCTCTACCGTCGTTGCGCTGTCTGGTGGGGGAAACGGAAAACACGGCTACTACGTTGCCGTCAAGATGGAGGGGAGAAGCAGCGCACAAGAGAGAGAGAGAGAGAGAGAGAGAGAGAGAGAGAGAGAGAGAGAGAGAGAGAGAGAGCGAGGGAGGGAGAATAGGACGTTCGTGTCGGCTACTAAGCGGTGACGTGCCGTGAGCGCGCGCGCGCGCAAGCGCTATGTACCCAATAGAGTTGGTGGGGGTACAATGTTTCCGCGCCGTTGCCGGCGGAAAAGCTTCCTCGAGTGGGGGAATACGTAGAGAGAGAGAGAAAGAGAGAGAGAGAGAGAGAGAGAGAGCGAGAGAGAGAATTATATTCGTGTGGAATCGAAGCAAGGACAGGTAGGGAGATCTCGAGCCACCGGGAGAGGAGGGATAACGGGTCGAACGAGCTAACCCGAACCCCTGAGCCGAGTGCGCCGTGTCTCCCTTCTCTTTCAAACGATCATCACTCTCTTTCTCTCTCTTTCTCTCTATCTATCTCTCTCTTTCTCTTATTCCCTCTTTCTATCTTTACACCCCTTTGCCTCGCACCGCCCTTTGAGAACACATCATTCCCTGTCCTTCTCCCTCTCACAAGGCCCCTCGTAGTGTCCGCTCCTGCACCGACGCACCGTCATCGTCGTGGTGTCGTCGTCGACGACACAACGCAAGCCCGCCATCTTTCTTACTATCTCTCTCTCTCTCTCTCTTTTTCCCCTATCTACTTATGTCTCTCTCTCTCTCTCTCTTTCTCACTTCTTCAGGGCCGTTTTAGGTGCAGCCAATTACCCGGGACATCTGTACTTTCTACCGAGGGAGAATAAAGACGGGACTATTGGATTATGTATTAGGGAAATAAAAAAAAAAATAAAGAAATAAAAAAGTACTTAACCATACTGACGCGTATTCGGGTACTAACGATCGAAAGTTTAGTCTTTGTTAGAAGGACGGAATCCCTTTAAGCTAAACAATTTTCGTAGATGAACTTAAGAAAAAAAGAAAAGATAAAAAAATAGAAAACCCTATCGATACTTTATTTCTATTCGACAAGAAAAATCAATGAATTCGATAATAGTAATAATAATGATAATAATAATAATAATAATAGTTCGATGACAAATGCATTCTCACTTTTCCTTCTCTCATGGAATTACTTAAATTTCTATCAAATCATCAAATATTTACTCACGTCGGCGTTACTTTTCATTATAAATTTCTAAGAGTTAATTTACGTTTGTTAATCGATGAGTCATTAAAACGCAAACGTAAAAGATTTTAGACTGGGAATATTTGAATAAATGTGAACGAAAGAAAATAAATGATAAACGAAATGATCAAGGTAACTGGTTTGCCTATATACGGCCCTGCCGCTCGTATGCTCCATCTTGTTTTCACTAAACTCGTGTCGACCAACGACCGTTGTTGAGTCCATGGCATCGACTATGGCGGTGCCGCCGCGCCTTTGTGGTTGCTTCTGTATATGTATAATATATGAATGTGTATATGCATCATGCACGCATATATATATATATATATATATATATATATATATGATATGTATGTATGTGTGTATATATGTAGGTACGATCCGCCATAAGGTTCGTTCGCTTTGCCTCGTTCGTACGACGAAACAAACTGTTTGACGTTCCCTTGACGATGACGTTCCAATGTCCGATTGGTTCGACGGTTAAAAGGTGTTGGAAATGAAATGACGACTGTACAGTATTTTTGTTAAACAAACTCGACGAATGATATATGTATATCGTGTTTTCGCATCGACCAACGTCCTCGAGGGACACAAAAGAGAAAGAGAAAGAGAACATACGACGCGACGACGACGACGATGACGAGTAGTGTAGTAGTGTTTGTAGTTGTAGTAGTATTAGTAGTAGTAATAGTAGTGTAGTAGCAGTAGTAGAATAGTAGTAGTAATAGTATAGTAATAGTAAAGTGATGTAGTAGTAGTAGTAGTAGTACTAGTTGTGTAGAAGTAACACAGAGTGGTGAGGGTTGAGAAAAATCTTCGTAGCATTGTTTCTAATACCAACAACGAGTTATTTTATCGAGTGCTCCTAACCGGAAACGACTTTCGAACGAATTCCAACTGAAATCGGTTGAGGCGGCCGACGCGAGGATAACGAAAATCCATACGAAAATTTTTCCTTATACGGAAGAGTTATTACGAATTTTCTAAATACACTCTCTCTCTTTCTCTCTCTCTCTCTCTCTCTCTCTCTCTATATATATATATATATATATATATATATATATCTGTCTAGAATTTTTTTATTTTTCTTTTATAATACTTTATATAAGTGTAGAGTAAGTAAAAGACTATTTTTCTATTCCTAAGATTTTCAGACTTCGAGTTCCAACACGATTATTGCTTTCTAGGCGATCGTGTAAGTTACAGATCGATAGCATGAGTCATGTGTCTCTCGTCGTCAACAACGACATGCCCTTTTTTTCTTTCTTTTTTTTATTCTCCTTGTTTACAGTTCAAGAGTATCGATCGCGCTCGATTCTCTTTCGCGTGTCGTTGCAAGAAAACGTTGTCGTCAACGTCGTCAACGTCGACGACCGTCGAAAACCATCGACGTCGGCGTTGTGGTCGTTTCGTCGAGCTACCCGAGACAGGAGGCCGGTAAAACGAGTATATGTATTAGGTTCTATGTTTCAAGCTAATCTGTTTGCCTGCCTGCTTTTGCCCTTTTCGCCTTCTATTCCGAAGGAGAAAGAGAAAGATAAATAGATAGATAGATAGATAGAAAGAGAGAGAGAGAGAGACGCTTTCATTATGAACAAATAGACGAAGAATTCGATTCGTTCTACGACCTTATAACGTTCCTATTAAATCGATTTAGAATTTCAATTCTCTCTGTTTGTCTCTCTCTCTCTCTCTTTCTCTCTCTACAAACTTCGAAGGAAAAGCCGTTGAAGGTCGTTCGAAAACTAATAGGTTATAATCCGCCATTTTGAATGGCCTCTTAGACGTAGTTCCTCGTTCACAAGGTTTTCCCATTATCGGAGAACGATAGAAGAGTTCATTGTTCTCGTCAAAGAGACACAACTCTTCTTCTTCTTCTTCTTCTTCTTCTGCTTCTGCTTCACAGGAGCTTGCCACGTTTTTCTTCGAGTCTCTAACGGTACGTACGAGCGCGTGAATTATTTCTTTGCCTCTTCAACGAGGCGCGAGGAAAGAAAGAAAGCGAGAGAGAGAGAGAGAAAACTCCAATAAAGGAGAATGCGTCATCCTCTTCCGACGTTCTTTTAGCCAATGGAAACACGAACTTGTATGTCTCGAGACTTCGGCGATTTTATTGTACGCCGAGTGTTGTTTTTTGTTTTTTTTCCTTCAATCTTATATCCGGCATTTTTAATCATTTCGATGGTCATACGAATAAAAAGTGTGATAAAATATACACGGTTTTCCACTTACGATGATCGAATTCGTGTGTTATGTGAACGGCGTGAACATAAAAATTATGGAAACTTCTTTCCTTCTAATGGGATTTAGGTTATGACGGAGACCAACGTGTATATGTGTACATCGAATGACGATATTAAAAATTTGTTTTGGAATAGAACAAATGATCGAACGTACGAACGAAACGTTTCGTTCTTTTTACGAAATTATTACGTTTATCGCAATATTGCAACTGCTATCGTATGTCTGGATATTGAATGACCAGCAAGATTATAGAAAATGGCGACATCACTTCGATATACGTACACCTCGAGCCATCTTGCGGCGATTAGGATCATGAATTTTCCTCTTTACCGATAGTAGTAGGTAAAAATGTTTTTTTAAATTTGTAGTTATTATCGACATAAAATAATTACCGACACGATAATATAATTACCGATCGAAGGTAATAACCATATATAATCGTTTCTTTAATTAATATATATATATATATATGACATAAAAATTGATTAAACAAATTTGTATTACTATTTTATGTTACTTCGATGAAGCAGATGTACATAGTTCATTGAATAAACTCTCTTACTTATTCGTCTTTGATTAAAGAGTTTTTATTGCGAAAATTTCCTTTTTCAAATTCCTGCGAGTTTTAATTAATAAAACTTTATCTGTTATCGACCTAAAAAAGAGAAAAAGAAGTAATTAAAACATGATTGCAAAAGAAAAGCAATTAGGAAGTGTCGAAAAAGATGTATCAAAGGAATTATCATTATCATCGTCGGATCCAAATATACGAAAATTGGCTAGGAGACAACGAATTCAACGTCGCTTGAGCGTTCTGCATAAGTATAAGTTTTTATTTTTACTTTTTTCTTCTTAATGAACTAAAAAAAAAGAAAAGAAAAAGCAAGATACAATTGATTAAAAATCAGCATGATTTTCATTCGAAAGTCTTATGAACTTTACTTGGGTTACTTAAAAATATGACCAAAAGAAATAAAGGTTTTATTTTTTAGGGTAAAAGGAGCCAAAGACGTAGAAATCATTAAAAAAACTCCCATCGAAAGACAGATTCTTGCCAGTACTGAATTTCTGGAAGAGATCAAGTTAGAAGGCGAAGAAGTGGTCAGTATTATAACTCTGTTATTAAATTGTTATATAAATTTTATCCTTTCTCAAAAAGGAGAAAATTTCTACAAAAAAATTTATATATATATATATACATATACGAATACAATATAGATATCCAATGTAAAAGTTGCTAACGATGCTCGAGAGTTAGAACGACGTAAGGAAGTACAAGAGACGAGAGAAGCCTTGCTGGAGAAACTAGAGAGAGATAATGAAGAATGTATGCTAAAGTATAAGGAGATCGATAAAAAATGGTCCGACATATTTGCATCAAAAGATCCATTGGACATAGAAGAAAAGATGATGCGGCAAAATGCCAAGTGTCTTGAATTATTAGAGAAGAAGGATCAAATTATTATGGGATTGAAGGCCGAGCTAGAGAATGCCGATCTCAGATTCGTCGATGATCTTAAGAAACAAAACGAAGATATTGATATATTGATCGATAGAATAGATCGTCAGGTTGATCTATGAATTTATTATTTAATTCCAATCAATTTGAATATTTTATATATGCGACTTAAAGAATGTTGTATTTTTTTCTTTAACAGTTAAATGTAATCGCCGAGGCTTATCATAAAGAATTGGATAATATCAACAACGTGTTGGACGCCGAACGTAAATTGCTCTTAGATACGCTCGAGAACAAATGGAAAGATTTCTATGAGAAGTTACGGGATAATGGTCACGAAGGCATTGAAAAAAGAAAAGATATAATTCGTGAATACGAGGAGGAAATGGAAAGAGTCATGACTGAACACCACGAGGAATATCGTTCTCAAAAAATAACTTTGGCATTGGAGAATCAGGACCTTCAACAGAAGTTACAGGATATGAAAGCTTTGTGCATGTTAAATGTCGAAAAATTAAATTATAGTTATGCCGTTCTTAAGCACAAAGACGAAGAGAATACTATAATTAAAAATGAACAAAAAAGACGAATTAATAAGTTGGTACATTGAATAAACGTTGTTCTGTTTTCTTATGCAATATTAATGTAATACACATTTATTACAGGCTTCAAGACACTATGAACGAATTAAGAAAGACTTACGTCAAATTAGAAGAAGATAGTCGATCAGAAATTCAAGGATTGACCGATCAAGTTCTCAAGGCACATAAGAATATTTTAGAACTCGAAGAAAAGTCACAGTATTTTACTGATATTAATGAGAAAAAATACTTTCAAGTATGGGATATGAATGTAAAACGTGTCAATGAGCTGATCGATAAAGTAACATGACGAAGTCATTTTTATAATTAATATTGATCGATACGAATAATCATAACATTGGTTCGACGTTTTAGATTATGGCTACTGATCAAATTATACATGAACGAGCATTAGGATTAAAGTGGCAACCTCCCGAGGTAAAACTTTTGACCAAGGAAGATTTACCTTCTTACTGTACTGCGATTAATATTACAAATAAAGGTAATTTTTTTTTTTTTGTATAATCCATTCTGACATATCAAAATTATTTCTAATTATTGCATATTTCGTTTTGTTCTATAGAAAAGACTGATGCTCAAGAAAAAAGACAAATGCCAATTACTTACAAAAAGGCTGTTACTTTGGAAGACATCAATTTGGAACGACGTTTATTAAATCATATAATGGAACATATATCCGAGAAATCCAATTATCTGATTGACGATAACATACAAAAATTACTTTTACCGTATACAACCGAGAACAATGTAATCATTAGATTGGACAATGTTTTTCAGGTAAAAAAAATATTCTGAAAAAATCTGCAAATGTGTAAAAACGATGCTGCTAATTATCGTATTAATTATGCCATTGATTATGTTACCAGGCATTAAACATAATATCCGAAGAGGAAATACAATTCTTATTAAATTTCTTCCTCCCATATACGTATTGTCCCGATTGTATGTCTTTGGATAAAACGACGGAATCCTTGTCGTCGTCGTCGTCTACTAGCACGTATGTAACAAACAAAAAAAAAAAAAAAAAAAGAGAATCCATGAATTATAATATGATGATGAAAAATCAATATTAATATCAAATTAGGAGTAATACACCTCTCGTCTGTGGCGGCAAAGAATTAGACGAAGAAACAGCTAAATTAGTCGAAACTATAAAGGCAGAAGTTTTCTTTCAAGACGTATGTTCAAACGTTTGTACACTCATTGATACGACGGACTATTCGGAAAAACGTCTTCCTTCGGCAGAAACTACGACGTCCATTTCATCAGATGAATTAGAAGTATCATTCACATCTTGTGACGAAAACAAAGATTCATCGCAACCAAAGGAAGGGGTAAATCAATTGCTCTGCAAAAAGGGTCATTTGTTAAAGATTGATGCATCATATGTTACAAGAGCATTGAAGGAATTCATAGAGAAATATAATTTTATTAAACGCGACGAAACGCCAAAATCTTTGAAGGAGAGATTATCAATGAAAAAAGTAACAATTTCACGAAGTTTAACCGTAGAGGATATAAAAGAATTTTGGAAAAGATACAGGGATTTATTTCCTCCAGCTAAAGAATCCCTTTGGGATGGCTTGCTCGTTGGACTTAAGCGATATTATGAAACATTGAAAGAAAGACAAAGATTGAGCAATGAAACGGCATTTTTGAAGAAACAAAATGCTGAATTACGACGTTTACTAAAGACGTATAATACCGTTGAGGTAGAAAAGATTTACATTTTCTTTTTCAATGAAAAATATAAATGACATTATTATTCGATATAATATATATATATATATGTATTTCAGACTAGAAGCAGCCCGATAACCGATACAGAAATATCTTCCTCTGGTAAAACATAATGGAATTTAAGATGCCAACAACAAATCCATCCATTCATCCATCCATCCATGCGTTTTCTTTTTCCCCGAATTTTTACGAGGTTGACTTGTCAACATTCAACCTCTATTAGTCGCCTTTTACGACAAGCAGAGGATACTGTGGGTATATTCTATCCCCGGGCCCACAGGGGAAGGTGAAAGGTTTCTTTTTAAAATGCTAATCGTTGATATGAACAATCGATAAATGGAAAAACGCAAAGATTGGTAATTAAGTTTACTTATAACGGCCGTTGTAAATAAAATCAAACGTAATATAAAAGGAGACAGAATCTTTATTAGATTCTGTACATACGTCGTGTACCACCATGTTACATTCGCTCTAACTGTGCTTTTTCTTACTTAAACATTACTTTTATATACACATCATGGTAGTACATTTAAAGAACAATCGCTAATACCCAACAAACACATATTATTGTTTTATTACTAAGACGCCGATCTTATAAATAATGAAAATTGGAAGATTTTGTTACCTTAATTTATATTTCTTACATATATATGCTTTTGTTTAAAAATATATATATATATATATATATATATATATACATATATATACACACATATATATATATATGTATGTATGTATGTATGTATGTATGTATGTATGTATGTATGTATGTACGTACGTACGTATGTATGTGTGTATGTATCGATTATAAAGAAAATTATAATAATAATTTTGTTCTTCATTTTCCCTATCGACAATTATACGAATATACACGTGATTATGACATTCCTAAGTTCGACAGCATATATAAGATGCCTAACTGTCCTTACAATAATAACAGAGAAATACTGTGTTATCGTTCTAACGACAGGTAAACACTGTAATGCTATATAAGTTCGTTTTACTAACACTATTATAACATTGGCTAGACTTAATAACGGCATATATGTATTTGCTGAGTATGTAACTATTATTCACAAGACTTCAGATATTCACATTTTCTTTTTATAAATAAACTTTTTTTACATAAAATTTTTCGTTTGTAGTTTTCAGATCACAGATTAGCACTTTTGCTATCCCGCAGATCCTTTAACTTTTGCGTTATATCGACGAATAAGATTCTGTATAATTGGTAAAATTATTTCTTGATTCTTGACCAATTATAAAATGGACCAAATACTTAATTTCATCAGTGCCATAGATCAATTCGTGGATATTAACGCAATACAAGTTTTTTTTTGTTTTTTTTTTGTTTTTTTTTTGTTTTTTTCCTTTTCTCTTTTTTTTATTTTTTTTTTTTTCTCTTTTTATATATATATATATATATCAGAGACATATATACCAGCACAAAGTGTGTTAATATATAATCTCAAATAAAGAATCTTAAGAATAAATGAAACCTTAGCACTATGTTTGATTCGTAAAACCACCTGGTACAAAATTATTTGACAGAGATTGTACAGTGGTTGAGTTCGTATCAGATTTCGGTTTTTTCCAATATGGAGAAAATCGTTTCTTTTTTTGAGTCTTAGCTCTCTTCATTTTGCCAGTGTGCTTCTTGGATTTCATGTGCTGCAAATTTATGATCGTTACATATATATTGTCCTAGTATTTAAAAATAAGTTTGTACCATTTTTCTCTATAAATATTTTAATTGTATTATACTGAATGAGGTATAATACTATACCACATTATATTGCGAAGGAGAGTTGAAAAATTTGTTGCATATATCGCATGACAGTGAGACTGCCTTCATAGGACCAGAATCCTGTATGTTGATTGCAGGAGCAACCAACGAACTACCTTGTGTGACAACTTCTTTTCCAAACCACCCACCTAAGCATTAATATATAATCAACGCTATGTATCGCAGTAGTACAAGTGATCGACAGTGTGATGACAAATCATTTTCAATACTATATTCATGCTATGGAGAAAAGAAATATTAATAATTTGTGAATATAATTTGTGAATATAAATAATACAATTCATATACCAATAATAGTGAAGTACAATTAAGTATCATGGATTGTTTATAGTGCATAAATTAATTATGTTTTTTTTTTTATAAATTTTGTTTTCCTTGTGACTTTTATTTCAAAAAATTACGATTTTAAATCTTAATCTTTGAAGCATAAAAAAAAGTCCTACGTGCAAAATGGCAAATTAATCTTCCATTATCTACATCGTTTAAAGACAAACTTCTAATTTACAAAACCCAATATTATTTATGCACTCAACGACGGGTTCTCGAAGTCACTTATAGAACTAAGCGATTAAATGTACTTTACTTGCTTTATTATTATTTAAATGTATAATTGATTTACTTGTGATTATGCCACGTTCACAATAATGCTTTAACAAATAAATAAATAAATAATGAACATATAAATATCAGTCTCAAGCAAAAATATATAATAAATAATAATACTAAATAACAAGTAACAAATAAGAAACATTAAATATAATAAGTGGTACCTTAGCCCTACAATATAGAAATAACATTTTATTATTTGGAGATTCGTGAAGTAGGCAATTTTGAATTAATTATGAAAAATGCTGTGGCGTAAGCACAAAAATGATTAATAAAAAAAAAAAAAAAAAAAAAAAAAAAAAAAAAGAGAAAAGAAAAAAAAAAGAAAAAAGAGTGAGAGAGAGAGAGAGAGAGAGAGAGAGAGAGACAGAGAGAGAAAGAAAAAAATTAGTTTTAAAAAAACATATGAAAAGCAAAAGTAAGTAGCAGTATCAAGCATGCGAATGTAAAAAGAATTAAACAATAAATCAATACAACTATATTCTTTTCTATTATTTTATCCA
Organism: Vespa mandarinia; assembly: GCF_050613455.1. Classification (NCBI taxonomy): domain Eukaryota; kingdom Metazoa; phylum Arthropoda; class Insecta; order Hymenoptera; family Vespidae; genus Vespa; species Vespa mandarinia. The sequence continues at coordinate 3,749,536 of NC_140827.1, read as the reverse complement.
TGTATATAGAGCGACTACATTTTAAGCCGTATGGGATTTGTTTTCTTACCGCATTTGATTTATTACCTCTCATAGCTTTCTTCTTGTGTCGACTTCCTACAAAAACACATTCTTTTGTAATACATTGCGCTCTACTGGTTTCATTTCTATGCCTAACTTCATAAAAGATACAATACCATTTAAATGCGTTTGAAGTTGTTGTATCGAGTTGAGACAGACATTACATACATTACACTTTAGCCCATTGGTGTCCGCATCTTTTGTAAATGCTACCTTAGTTTCTTCAAGCGACGCCATTATATTTTTTGACCTTATCTATGATAAATGTGCTCGCTTTCATTAGTTATAAATAAAGGAAATAAATGTGAATATTAAAATGTCTTATAAAGTAATAAAGAAAAGTTCTGCAAACCTGCTTGGCATGACGAGCGCCTTGTAAATGTGTATCTAATACTGCTTGGCTTGTAAAGGATAAATCACAATCGTCGCAACGAACCAGAGGTTTTTTTGTAGGCAAATTACCCATTATATTGTCAACAACGGCTTTTGTTACCGGATCATTGAGGTTTGAATCTATAATACTCTCCGCTGGCACTGCCATTTTTCTACAATCTACAAAACGAATATAATGAGATAAACTTTAACATATGAAAGGTTTAAAGTACATACAATAATGTCCAAGATTTCCTTAATGATTATTATTTCATTATAACAACACGAGTATTGGATTTGAACATGTGCTCAGTAGAATAATCATTGGAATGAGTAAAAATATATTCTTACCTATATTATTTTTATCTCTCTATCTAGATCGCTTGAATTGTATCCACCAATAACGATTGCTATTCGACGACTTTTTTTTACACTCGAATTAATATTCTCTCAACGATTTTAGAATGAAACTAATGTAACGTTAGAAATGGTTCTCTCTCTCTCTCGGGGTCTGATTTCATTAATGTATATTATTGTTGTTAGTTTCACATAAAAATGAGATCGTCGTGACGGACTTAATGTTAATTTAATCTTACTCGTTATATTTCAAGCGATTAATTAGAATAAATAGAGAAATAAAGAAGAAAGGAGGAGAGCGGTAACGAGATATAAAATGAAGAACCGTACTCGTATAAATTAAGTTTCAACGTTGTTGCCATATTTATGTTGTACAGTCTATACGATGTAGTTCCGTGTTTACTGTAAAGCCCACGTCTCTATCGGCCAATCAAAGTGGGCCTTTGTCAACGTAGTACGAACGAAGTAAAAAGAATAATAACAAACGAAATGTAATATATGGAAATAAAGGGAAATAGTAGGATGAAAAATTTTTTCTCAATATCCAAATGCGACGCAATTGATAGATTTCCTCGAATTATTCTTTACAAAGAGATACGTCGTCTCTTTCTATTTAGGCGGTAAATTTGAACATGGCGTAAGACTCCCGCCATTTTCGACACGACTTTTTCAAGACAATAAAGACGGTTACAAAGAGACAAACGTTAATTACAGATCTATAATTATCATCATTCCTCTCTATTGGCATCAAACTTGTTTCGACCAATATGGATTCTACGATAGAATTTTCATTTCTAACGACAAGTTAAACGAAAATTTGTTTACGCACGAATAAATGAATAAAATTAATCTAATTCATTTAATAAAACGCATTAACGTCTGTGCAAATGGGAAAATAGAAGGTAAGGAGAAAAGAAAAAAAGGAAAGAAAGAAAGAAAAAAAAAGAAAAAAAAAAAGGAAAAAAAAAGAGAGGAAGAAAAGATCGCCTTAAAGAGGAAGACGTGACAACAAAGAGAGAGGATGAAACGACGGCAGACGTAGCTCGCAACGATACATACCTTAAGGTTTCTCGACCAATCAAATTGCTGTCTGGCAACCGTCAATCAGCGTTCGCGCGGGCGAACGTGTGCTTCTATATAGGTGGCCTGTCCGCGAAATATAGTAGCAGCCATCTTATATTTTGTGTCGGAGAAAAACAATTTGTCCTATTACAAATGTTTCGCGATTGCCCGTGAAGCCGCTCGACCGGAGGGTAGGCGTGTGCGCTCGAATGAGGCGCGACGTTTTTCGACCATAGCCCGGACCACTACACTTAGCAAAGGTTCGTAAAATGAACAAAAAAACGAGGGAAGGAAAACAATGCTCGGCGCGTCGTCTATAGGGAAGGAAAGCGACCCCCACTCGCGCGCGCGGCCCTGTTGTTCGTCATAGGGAATCCGGTTTTACGGTGAAAATATAACGTTGTTTCGCACGGCGCCCCTTTAAAAATAGAGTGGCTCGCGTCGTAGGAAGCGCGTCGTTCGTCGGGATACTTATAACGACGAACTCGCCTCGCGTTTCGAACGCCACACGTAAAAGTTATGCAATCAGCTGATCGTCCAGTTACCTTCTGTCACTTGTCAAAAATAAATGTCAAAGCGACGGAGCTAACCTGGCGTATCGTAAACGCGCTTAGATGGATACGCAAATTGACATGCTCGCGAACGTACGCCCTGTACGACGTATATACTCGGCAGAGTGTTCATAGTGAAAAAAAGATTTATAGTTCTTCCTTGCTATGCAGGTGGATTGGTACGCAGGATATGAGCAGTTTGTCAAGCGCAACCTGACTCTGCTCCCCCATCAGCAAATTCACCCCCAGCCGCCGCCGCCGCCGCCGCCGCACCATCATCACCATCACCAGCAGCAGCAGCAGCAGCACCAGCAGCAGCAGCAACAACAGCAGCAGCAGCAGCAGCAGCAGCAGCAGCAGCAGGAGTTGCAGCCACAGCAGCTGGCTCAGCCGCAGCAGAGCGACATAATGACATCTATGTTCGACCAACAGATTAAAAGCGAGCCGATGGGCTTTTATTCGGTTGCTTCTAGCCGTTCGGATGGTTCTAATTCTATGGTTAATTTATCAGACGACAGGGAAGACCTTTCGCAACAGGAAGGCCACCTACAACCTCAACAACAAAGTTCATTGCAGCTGAGCCAACAGCAACAGAGTCAGCAACAGAGTCAGCAGCAGAGTCAACAGCAGTCGCAGCAGAGTCAACAACAGCAGAGTCAAAATATACAACCGGATAGTCCTGATCGTCAGTCTACCGGTCAGCAGACTTCTAAGGAAGCCACCAGATCTAAACCGCAGCCTTGTAAAGTCTGTGGCAAGGTCTTATCCTCAGCGTCCTCCTACTACGTACACATGAAACTCCATTCGGGGAACAAGCCGTACCATTGTACGGTGTGCGAAGCGAGCTTCTGTCGTAAGCCTTACTTGGAGGTACACATGAGAACTCATACGGGCGAACGGCCGTTTCAATGCGAGCTCTGTTTAAAAAGGTTCACGCAAAAGAGCAGTTTGAATACTCACAAGCGCGTGCATACGGGCGAACGGCCGTACGCCTGCGACATCTGTCAGAAACGTTTTGCGGTAAAGAGCTACGTAACGGCGCATCGTTGGAGCCACGTCGCGGAAAAACCTTTGGTCTGTGACAGGTGTTCCCTGACGTTTACGTCGAAGAGTCAATTTGCCATACACATTCGTACGCATACCGCGGGTACGACTTACGAATGTGGGATTTGCGGGCGTACGTTTGTACGAGACAGCTATTTGATAAGGCATCAAAATCGGGTTCATCGCGACATGAGTCAGAGCGGCTCGAATCACAATCCGTCGACGCCACAGAGCACCGCAGGCGGCGCCTCAGGGACCGGCTTTGAAAGTCCGGTTTGCGATCTGCGTTACAACGAGGGACCATCGTCGTTGGACGGTCTACCCGGTGGGAAGGGTGGTGGTATCGCCGCTGAGATCGCGAGCCTAGCCAAGCAAAACAATCTACAGCTTCCTCTACCATTACTGCATCCGCAGACAACCAACTAGTGTTTAGACGGCAGCGCGTCACGATCCCTGCCGCAATCCCTGTCGCAGCAACGATCACCGTCGTCGCAGCAAGTAGTATGTCCACCCACCTCGGCTACCACGCCGTTCACACTTCATTCACGCGAGCACGCCGTCACCGCCACCACTACCACACCATCACCACCACCACCACCACTACCACCACCACCATCACAACCTCCACCACAACCACCACCATTACCACCACCACTACTACCACGACCACCTCCACGACCACCACCACTATCATCAACGCAGAGTGTCTACCAAACGACGGGCTCCTCTTCGGCATCTCCTATGGGTAGCCCTAATTCCCAACTCTATCCTCACTTGTCGACCTCCATTGATTCGCCGGAGTCTCATCATCGAGCTCATCATCAATCGCATCGTGGCATTCCTCCGCCAGGGCTTCACCCTGCGCTATATCTATACGCTCAGTACACCAATTCGACTCCCACGATTTCCTCTTATCCTGAATACAGTCATCGCAACGACTGAACCGATGATTATTAAACACTAGCATCTGTTATTGTCAATCTTTTTAAAGAAATAGAAGTTGCGTCCTTCGATCACGGTGCTGGACCACGGTGCCCTACGAACATGACAAAGTGCCTACGAAAAAAGCATCCCCTTTCTGAATCATGAT
>NC_140827.1:3522500-3737500 GCF_050613455.1 Vespa mandarinia | reverse complement strand
TTACACGTGTTTGTACCCATTTTTTCCTTTTTTATTTTTTTTTCAATCAAAAAATAAACCCAAATTTCAAGAAGAAATCAAACTGCAAGAAAAATCGATTTCTACGTTCTACTTTATCAACGAGAACAAAAAACAAAAGCAATTGAACACAATTCTCCGAGTAATTATATATATATATACACACATACACACATTATATATATATATAAATAATTTTTATTAAAAAGAAAAAAAAACAAGAAAGAAAATTTCTTAGGAATCATATTAAATGGATCTTCCTTTTGATGGGTTTTTCAATAAACTTACACATCCACAAAGCCACACTTACACATATTTACATTTGTGAATATGATCACATTCTCCAATAATCTATTCTTATTAAAAGATCCAAGTACATACTATATGAGAAATGAACAAAATTTTTCTGAGATAATTTCCTTAACGATTTTTAATATACATTAACAAAAGTATCCTTGCAATATTAACGAAATCGCGTCCTTCAAGAAAAATAACCAAAAATGAAGTAATAATGAAAGATAATCGACCAATTTTTTGTCATTAAACCAACTATTCCCTACTGATAAAACGCACGTACGTAATAGAAAATTAAGAATAGCACACACACACACACACACACACACACACACAAGTCGCAGTACAAATTTAGATAATATACGTATACACGTAGAAGATACATGGATAATATTGTAAAAAAGAAATGAAAAGAAAAAAAAAAAACCAAAAGAAAAATAAGAAAAAAGAAAAAAAATAATTCGTATTCCCCCCCCCTCACTTGATTACCCCGCCAAAAATTTCATAGTTTAATTATCTTTTTATTGGCATACACGTAAACATTTCACGGATATAAACGATTCATTTCTATGGTATAATTAGTGTCGCGAGGAAAAATATAAATAAATGAATGAAATGGAGAAAAAAAAGGAAAGACAAAATAAAAAGGAATGAACGAAAGAAGATATATGATTAGCCTTCGACATTGGAAATATACTTCCTAATAAGATAATTCACGATGCGTGCTATCTAACTATCTATATACATATATACACATATTACGATATATATGTATAGTACATATATATGTGTATATATATATATATATATCATGTAATCGAGTTCATGAGCAGTGTCCTGCTTATAAAACGGCGATGGGTCGGACGTTGGAAAATGTCTCTGATAACGAGAGAGCAGCACGTGATATAATAATTAATACGATTTTTTGGAGAGGGAACACGATGATTGAGGGTGTAAAGGACATAGAGGAGGACACTTTGAGAAGGGTGACGCTATTAGACCATGGAAATTATTTTTACGAGAAATAAGATCGTTTGATTAAAAGAAAGAAAGAAAAAAGAAAGAAAGAAAAAAAAAAAGAAAAAGGAAAAAGAGAATACTCTAAAGGAAAGGAAATCGATCCTCGCGTCGCTCGACAATTACTCGCCTGTAAAATTTTTGCTTCTTTAGCAGAGTACAATGCCATTTATTTTTATAATAATACGTTTTACGTAGTATAGACTATTATTTTTATATAGAGGTTTTACCGTGCTATCGTAAATTTTATAGAGGCCTGCGTATGAAAATGCGAAATGAAAAATGAACAATGAGAGAAATGAGAAAAGAAACGAAAAGAAAAATATAAAAATGAAATGGAATGAATTTTTAGAAATGTGTAGAAGAAATTTCCCACACGTACGTATAAATAATAAATAAATAAATAAACGAATAGATAAATAAATAAATAAATAAATAAATAAATGAATGAATGAATGAATAATCGTCCAACCCTATCGTGTGTGTGTTTATGGATATATAAACCACATAAATGATGGTATGACACGCACTTCCGGCTTTGCTTTTGTAACACCATAAAACACCATAGACAGACAGACAGACAGAGACTTATTATGTTTTCAAGAAAAATAAAAAGTGAAAAAACATTTATAAAATTTCTGACGGGGGCGAGAGGTGGATGATAAGAAAAAGCTTAGGTAAAGAAAAAGATAGAGGGATGGGTCGAACCAATGAAAGATTATTTTTGTTTCGTTTTTCATTTTCTTACGGATTTACGGATTAATTGGAGAGAAAGAATATTAGCCCCGATTAACGTGTAAGACAGCAATAAGACGATTTTCAGCGTGAGAAATTTCGGCAGTTAATCGATAAACTGCTTCGACAATAAAATTTGTAGTTCTCTTCATTCTTATTGGATTAGGATGACGATGACGATGACGACGACGACGACGACGACGACGACGACGACGACGACGACGATGATGATGATGATGATCACGATGATGAAGTATGTGTGTAATTATTGCCGAAGTGGTAAAAAGGATTTTTTGCATGTTGTGTATTAAAAAAAGAAAAAAAAAAGAAAAAAAAAAGAAAAAAGAAAGAACGAAAAAAAGGAGCCGAATGATTTGTCACAGATTTGAACGTCGAATTGAATTTTATATATATTGATGAAATTTAAATAATTAAATAAAACGAAGAAATAAGAAACGCCGAATGCCGGGAAAAAGTCAAGCGTAAAGTAATAACCCTAGATATTAACGAAAAATAAATAAATAGAAAAAAAGAAGAGAAAGAAAAAAAGAAATCGCTGAAATTTCTGAACGTAAAATCTGATAGAACATTTTTGGGATACGAACTATAAAAAAAAAAAAAAAAAAAAAAAAAAAAAAAAAGAAACAAAGAAAAAACAAGACAAACAAAAATAAAAAGAAGAAAGAAAAAAGATAAGAAATAATTATATTTTTACAGATCACACAGTTTGCACACACAAGAAAAAAAAAATATAACATACTCACGCAATAGTTACGTAATTTCCGCGTATATTTCACATGCGTGATATATGTATATATTATGCATATATATATATATATATATATATATATATATATATATATATATATAAAAAGAAATCGTCTTCCTCCGTCTTTAATTAATTAGTTCATTCATTCAATCATATTTCTTTCCCGAATATCTTATTCACTTCGATAGTCCTATGTATAATTCTAATTCTAATATATTTTTTTTTGGTATTTCTCTAATCTCCCACCGATTCAAAAGTTCTTTCCACGAATTCTTTTTGCCCTTCTTCGGCACGTATTAAATCGTAATAGTACGTAAGCGTTACTTTATCGCTAATATTTTTCTCGGGGTCTAATGTAAAAGAAAAAAAAAAAAAAAAAAAAAAAAAAAGAAGAAGAAAAAAATAACATGAGCGAAAACAAACAAACAAACAAATAAATAAATAAAAAAAAGAAAATATGGTGCCTAAAGCTTTGATTAACGAGAATGAAATTGCGTGTCGACGAATTTAACGAAAAAAAAAAAAAAAAAAAAAAAATTAAGAAAAACAAACAAACAAATAAACAAACAAACAAACAAAAAGTAAATAAAAAAACAATAAAAGTAATAATAAAAAAAATACAATACTAAAACACAAAAGAAAAAAAAAACAAACAGCGGCAGGGCAGATAGAGATATTCGCCATCCATTGAGGTTGGCATTTTGCGTTGCCCTGATAGAACAACACCACGATTTTCAAGAAAAAAAAAAAAAAAAAAAAAGAAAAAAAAAGAAAGAAAACAAAAGAAAAAAATAGAAACCACCGAAATAAAAAAAAATTATATACATACATACATATGATGATAAATAATTTAAAAACGATGCGTTTTAAAAGCCCAAGCGCGTTTTACATATAGAGACATGATATGTATGTACGTGAAGGATGTATGAGTAATTCTCGATGATTGTATCGTGTAACGATCAATTATGTCGAGCCAAATCGAGTGCTTAAATTCGTTCAAATAAATTCCATTTATGTAAATAATATCAATTGTTCGACCTAAAAAAAACGAACGACTTTAAGTAATTTGAAATGTTTGTCTTCGAATATCTATGGAGATTTTGTCTCGGTGATTCTTCTTCTCTCTTTTTTTTCCTTTTTTTTTTTTTTTTTTTTTAACTAAATAAACGATGCGTATATAAAACAAATTGAAGCACTCGAATCGATATTGGATAGGGGAATGTAAATTTCAAATACTCGTAACGCATACCCCTCTAATAATGACGTATATTCGCTCAAATACGAGAACGTTGCGTATATAAGCGTGTATATAGTTACATATACATATGTATGCATGTATGTACGTATGATGTATGTATGATTGAGAAAAAAAAAGAGAAGAGAATTAATATCTTTAGTGTATTTCGTTAAACGCGACGGGAGAGAAAAATTATTAATTATTAATAAAGAATAAAAAAAAAAAAAAAAAAAAAAAAGAAAGAAAGATAATATTCGGAAATACTTAAATAAACAATAACGACAAAAAAAAGAAAAATAAAAGGAATTAATATAATGACAATGAACAACAACGTAGATAAGTTACACTGGTATATATGTTATGTACCTATAATGTAAGATGCGAGTAACGCATTTTTGTAATAGCGATTTTGAGGAAATTGAAACAAACAAACAAAAAAGGAAAAAAAAGAAAAAGATAAAATAATGTCGCGACATTGAAAGTGGTAAAAAAAAAAGAAAAAAAAAAAAAAGAAAAGAAAAGAAAAGAAAAACAAAAAAGGAAAAAGTTGACGCTTGATATTACTATTATAGTTTTCACTGACATATCCTGGTTAAACACATCCTCCTTAAGTACATACTGCATACATAGTTATCATAATAAATACGTTAATAACAAAAAATAAATAAATAAAAAATAGAATATTTTATGAATAAATTATAAAATGATTATGATCACATTGAAATAATAATGATGCGACGACGACGACGATAACGACGACAATGACGACTACGAATACGACAACGACGACAACGACGACAATGATGATGATGATGATGATGATGATGATGATGATGATGATGATGATGATGATGATGATGATGATGATGATGACGATGGTGACGATGATTGATTGTGATCACTACTACTACTATTATTATTGTTATTATTATTATTATTATTATTATTATTATTATTATTATTATTATTATTATTATTATTATTACTACTAGTATCGTAATTAACAAGATATCATTATTTTTATGTTAATTAGTACCCGACATTAGATTATATAACGATGGTACAATTAAGGCAAGTATGTACTGTATATAACTGTCATCAATTACCTTATTGTGTATATGCAGCCCTTATATATTATCTAACATTAACTATTTGTGTTAATTATTATTACAAATGATTATTATATTATGATTATATGATTATAATTATGATTATTCCTATTATGATTATTATTATACAGCAATATATCAATGCTATATATATATGTATACAACATATGCATATATATGTATATATATTTTTAATTAATATAAGAGATTATTGTTAAAGAAAGTAGACCCCCTCACTTTTAGCACATGTAATTAGAAATTGCGCGTTCTACTTTTTCGGATCGAATTCTACCTCAAGTTTATTACAATGAGTGTACTACGTAGGTGTCCTCCACGCATCAAAACTTATGTGCGCTTTTAAACCTTCCATGTATTATCAATGAAAATACATGGTATATTATTTGAAATACCTGGAAACACTATTGATCTGCGGTGACCTCAACCTGTGATAGTAACGATGGATATTACTTAAATTAAGGATTTGTTGTATTATGTTTGACATGCGTTTTTTGACAACACACACATATACACACATAAGAAGAAAAAAAAGAAAAGAAAAAAAAAAGAAAAGAAAAGGAAGAAGAATTCATTTTACTATAAGCTTTTGTAACCATCGGAAATTTGATCCAATGTATCTCATCGATATCATAAAGTGTATGTAATTGATCTGATATATTGGACAGTTCCTCAGGAAACATCTGCAACTTTGCCCTTAAAGTGTGTAGAAATACCTTTGTGATTTGTTCCTTGATAATATAGTACGTTAAGAAATGTAATCGTGTATAAATACGAAGTGAAATAAAAATTGTATAGAGATTAAAAACAAAAATAAAAAAGAAAAACCAACATGTAAGTGACTAATGGAAGAGATGTGCTCTGTTGCTATAGTTTTATGAGTTTATGTTTAGCAGGATATTGAAAAGTTTTTCATATATTATAGCACATCTGATTGATATTGAATATTACTTTGATTTGATTTGATTTGATTTGATTTGATTTGATTTTGTGCAGGACGTTCCTTTTTCTCTCAATGAGATATGCAGGGTCATTAATATTAGCGATAAATGTTACAATGGAGTTAATGATATTTTCAATATGTTATGTGATATTGTGATTTTAGCATAAGCCAAGACATTAACTCAAAGAAATATACTGAGGTCGCTGTAATCAATTGAACTGCTGCTAAGGTGAGGGATCATTTTCACATTTTTTAGGCCATCCAAAAAGTATCTATGCACAGATATCGACTGTTTTCAGAGAGTAAAGAACGAAAAATGTATCCAAATATTTGTCTCTGACTGCTAAAGTGCGATGTAAAAGAAATGTATATTATAATTAGTAAACAGACTACAATGTAGTTTGTTCGTAATAAAATGAACGAACAAAAACACTTGTGTAATAAAGTAGTAACCATTAAAAACTTATCATTTTTTATTCTATTCCTTTTTATTAAATTTGTGGATATTAAGTATTAGTAAATTGATCATCAATTTTCATTAATTAAATTTTATTTATTCAATTTCAACGTCTATTATTGCATCTTCAACGATTACTTGTTCGCATGTCACAGGAACTTGTAATATGGGTAAGGGATCTGGTGATCGAGTATACATATTACTTGCAGTGTGCTCTTTCAAGTACTCACCACCTTTCTCCTCATACTCTTTACGAGTTACAAGGTATTCTGGTAGATTACCACTCAAACCAAAATCTCTTGCACCATACCACGAATCTAGACTAGTATTTTTCGCTACGTTTATTTGAAAGTTAGAACCAAATGGTCTTATTTCTTTAAGTTCACGTTTCAGTCTTTCAAGTAATCCTGGTAAAGCTGTTGGTCCACCGGTGAGAAAAACATTGCTTACTAATCGTTTTTGTTGCTCAGGAGAATAAAGTTTTAAAACGAATTCAATAGTCTCTGCTATGCCAGCTTCAACTGATCCAATCATTGAAGGTTGAAAAAGTAATTCCGCTGCTCTTAAACGTTCTACTCCTACATGCAATTGATGGGTTTCACCAGGAATCATGGGAACGCTAGAGCCAGCTCCATCAAACTCTGGATCGTGATGACGTAGAACATCCTCAAGTTCCATTAATTTTTCTTGCTCCAATTCTGAATCAGAATCTCCACCTTCCTATAATAGATTCTATTATTTTTAACTATTCATACATGTATTTGTTTTATAAAATAATTACGAAACTTTACTAACTCTATTAATAACTTTATATACATCCCAGTCTTCATCTCTCATACCAAAATCATCGTCTCGTTTATCTTTCCTCGCTAGCTGACTAATTATACGCATTCTTTCCTGAGCCGCTGCTGTTCTACGTTTGGCCATATCTTGTCTACGTTGTCTTTTCGCCATACGTTTATCTAATATTTCTTGTCTAAAATAAAGAACATAATTTTTCTTTTTTTTTTTTTTGTTTCTTCTCATCTATCATATTTTTCATAGACTTTCGCACAATTCATTTACCGTCTTTTTCTGACACCAGCTATCCATTCTTCAAAGTCCTGCTGATCTTTCGGTTGAAGGCTTGATTTAATTTTTGGTTTTTGATCTTCCATAACAATGTTCTCCTCTTGCGAATTTGCAGCAACAATTTTTTGTCTAGTTCGTTCTACTTTCGCTTGCAAATTATTTATCATTTTTATTAGATCAGCCTCATTTGCCAAAGAATAAGTTTTTAATGCTTGATCAAATTCATCCGTTTCACCTTCTTCCAAAAGATCTTGTATGGCTAATAATTGATTTAATTGTTCCTCATCTTCAGCCAACTATTAAAATAAATACTTCAAATTCATGCTATGTTTAATCATAGATAAGTAAACCTAAAAAATCATACAATAATAATAATAATAATAATAATAATAATAATTTCTTTTACCCTTTCTTCCCTCTTCCTTGCATTAATTTCCATCAATCTTCGAGCGAGTTCTCTTTTCCTTTCTTTTTGTTGTTCGATTGTTAAACCAGGAGTACTTGCAGGTGCAACATAAGGTAATTGAACTCTTAATACATTTGCATCATAATAATCTGGATCTGCCCACTTGGATACTACTTCTTGATAATTCAATGCGATCATTGAATGTTCATGTATCAATTCCTACAATTTATGAAATGTATGTTATACCACTTGATCAAATCTAACGTGATATTAAGATGATAAAAAAAAAAAAAATCATACTTCTGCACGACTTGGAGTTATCGCATTCACATGTACAGGATATTTAAGTTGTAGTAATCTATGCATATAAGATGTAATGTGATAACCACCGATATTAATTCTTCTAGAATTGACTGGATCCGCTTTGCCATCCAATATTGGTATTATTTGAGTTGTATGGTATCCTATACTAATTATTAAACCATCAGGTGGACAATTATTATGCTGATATGAAAATAAGCAATCTACGCCATATGCTATGGATGGTACATTATAACATTCGAATAAAAGTTCTGCCATTACTGAAATATACATACAATTCAATAAATTTCTCTTTATTAATGTCACATATTCAAATAAAAACTTACAATTTCGAGAATAATTTGGATTTAAGAAAGCTTCTGTTAAAATAATTGGATGATTCACGGATCCTTCTGTATCTATTCCCATATGCGTAAAGGTATAATCGAATATTTGTTCTTGAGCTTCAAAATGCGTCACAACATTTCTATCGAACTGAGTTTTCAATTGAAATCTGACTGCTTCTATATTTGCTATGTCATTTCCTACTTGAGGTTCTCCGTCCTTCTTACCACGTTCCTTTCGGGGCTTTGCTATGAGATTCTTAAATATTAATTGCGGTTCCTTTTCTGTAGCCCAACCGACTCTACAATTGTATGAACCTACAATAGATATTTTGTGCAGAAAAAAATATTGAATCCTGTCAAATATATCCAATTGTCTAAATGCAATATTATTTTTTACCATTATCTACAACCAATGGTATTGCCTCATCCTTTATTTTATGGGGATAATTATGAATTATATCTGGAACTGCTTTCACATCCTTTAACTCGAGAATTTCCATATCCACAAATTGAAATATATTGTTAAATCACAAGAGAGTATGTAAACATAACCTCTTCGACGTCACTGATCTACTACTACAAAAAACAATTCGAAATACAGTATTAAAAATATATTGTACATTAAGAATACTTATTACCTTATATTATAGTTTCTCGTTGTTATATTATTTAATATAATATCCTTACAATCTTAATTAACTTTATAAATTTTATAATTTCACACAACATTAAATTGCGAGTTTGAAACATGCGTAATTGTACTACGTTGTCCATATTGCGATATATGTACTTCCGGTTATAATGACTCATGTAGTGACAGTACAATATTCAAATTTGTTAAAATATTAATTATTATTATACGATTATTTAGCATTGCTATTAATTATTCCTGTGTATTTATATATCCATATTTTTTACAGCGTGTTTATTAAATACAACTGTTTAATAAAGTATTAAATATAAACAATAAAAAAAGTAAGTACAATAATAATCATATATTAAAAAATTTTGTGTCTACAACAAAATAAAAAGTAATTACTATTATAAATATTATGCAATTATTTGTCTTTAAAGTTTACCTCCTTTATCAGTGATTCATTGAGTTGATATTATAAATAAAATTTCTCAGATAAATATGTAAAAGACGATAATCTCTTTAAGTTATCTTAAAAAAAAAGTAATCGTATTAAATACGCAAAAGTGATTGTTGTTCGTATTTTTCTAAAAATTTCAGGCAAACTCATTTTGAATGGAATAAAGAACAAGGAAAAAGGAAAAAAGAAATGGAATAAAGTGAGTCGGCTTCGATAGATAGGTAGATAGATAGATAGATAGATCGATCGATCGATCGATCGATAATGCGTGGAATAAACAAACGAACTAATTTCGATGCTTACACACGGTACGTACGCGACCTACGAAAGCTACAAAATACTTTTAGCTACGTGATTGATCTTTTTTCTTTTTTTTTTTTTTTTTTTCAAACAAATGTAACAAACGTGATTGAAAAAGTTGCATCGCTTTGGAACGCGTTTGAGAGGCTTGAATTTCTTTTTATTTTCACTCTTAGCGTTTTCTCTCTTGTAGTTACACGCGCGCGGGCGGGCGATCGATCGATAATAAAGGGTTCTCGAATAAAATTCTTTGAAATCTTGTGTAAGATGAAGGAAAAAAAAGATTTTAAGAAGAAGAAGAAAAAGAAAAAGAAAAAGAGGAGAGAGGGAGAAAGAGAGAAGAAAGTTTCACAAACTTGAAGCTTTCGTCGGTTGGATGCGCTTGAGCGCTTGAGCGCATCGATTTCGTACTTTGTCAAATTCTTTCACGATACTTTCACGCGCTTTCCGCTTTCGAGCTTTCGGGCCAAACTCTAACTAATTTTTCAGTATTACACGAAAATGCTAGTAGAGATATGCGACCGGTAATCGATACTCTCGAAGAACTTTTACAGAGTTTCATATATAACAATTTTTTTTTTTTTTTTTTTATAAAAAAAGATCGTTTTCTCTTTTTGAGAGATGGCGATTACGAAAGTAGATCTAAGCCATTACAATTGTTAAATAATTCAATGCACATACTCGAAATGTACAAAAAATATCTCGAAACGGAAATATATGACTTATTATTATTATTATTATCATCATTAGAGAGCATTTTCATAAATCAACAGCCCTCATTTTGTTTCATTTTTCCCTTCTTTTATATTCTCTCGATTCAATTATATTTTTTATTAACAAAAAAAAAAAAAAAAAAATAGTTCGTTTATTCTCTAATATTATTTGCATTTATATTAGTTATATCGATCTAATCGAAAAGTTAATAAACTTTAACTTTGAAGTCAAAGGAACGCAAGTAGATGGATCGCAATAGATCAATATTTTAGTTGGTTCTTTCTTGTTTTTCTTTCCTTCTTTTTCTTTCTTCTTCTTTTTTTCTCTCTCTCTCTCTCTCTCTCTCTCTCTCTCTCTCTCTCTCTCTCGACTTTATTTCTTAACCATGTTTCTCAACAGACTTGTGTTGCTTACTCGCTTAACTTGTAGTCTCACGAATTTACATATTCAATGAAGCATCTAATTGTAACTTGGTATAGCACAGTGAAAATACGTGTCACTGCATTTATCATAACAAGCTCAAGAAACTTTTCACTAAACTTCTTCTCCACGTCTACGTGCTTTTATCTTTTTCTATTTTGACATTTTTGCTGTTACATTTTTGTTCTCCTTCTTCTTCTTCTTCTTCTTCTTCTTCTTTTTCTTTTTTTTCTAGATTTCTAAACATAAATAAAGAATACAGTAAAATTCATTTATATTAATTTGTACATTAGACACTTAACTTCGATATTTTTAATCTTTGAAAGATATAGAGTAAGAAAGAGAAAGGAAACGTTATAAAAGAGAGGAAAACATATAAGAATTTATCCTTAGCGAAAGAGGTAGGGAGAGAGAGAGAGAGAATGAGAAAAAGCATTCCCGATCAATTATATTTCCTATCGTTCTGGATTTCTTCACTCTGTCAGAAAAATTAATTAACGAAATAACTATAGCGATTACTGTAGCTTCCTTTCAGCTAATTTGTTTATCGATACTTATTACCTTTCTTATCTTTATTTTATTTTTCTTTTACTTTTCATTCAAACGAAGGAATGTGTTACATAGATTACTCATTCGAAGGAAGAATCGATTGGACGAAGGGAATAAATAAATAAATAAATAAATAAATAAATAAATAAACAAGTAAAATAAAGATGTAGAACAAAATAAAACAAAGAAATTAATCGCGTTGCAAGTCGATCGACTTTTATCGATCTTCTTAACGTTTCTATCCAGAAAACCGTTCTTGGTTGTAGCCTGAACAAGGTAAAGAACGGTATCTAGTGGAAAAACGAAAATAAAAGATTGGAAGGTAAGAGGATTATCACAGAAGAAAGATCGAGAAGAAGGTGATGGGGAGGAGGAGGAGGAGGAGGAGGAGGAGGAGGAAATGGAGGTGGAGAGGATAGAAACCACCGAGTTTGTGGTGTGCAAAGAGAACGACAGAGAAAAATAACTTTATCTTCGAGCTTCGTCGTCTCGTTACATTTCCACGTTTACCAAGCTGCTACTGCTGCTACTACTAATCGCCATAGAACGACTTTCTAAAGAAAATCTAATTGAAAATTTATGCAACGAAGTAAGGAACACATAAAACATTTTCTTAATTAATATCAAACATTAATTATATCGGGATGAGCTACTAAACTGCAACGCAACGACCTAGAGATATATATGTACGTCTGATTATAGATAAGTATAAGGGATTAATGGTCTCTCTCTCTCTCTCTCTCTCTCTCTCTCTCTCTATCTCTTTCTCTTAAGAAGGAGATGAAATTTTCTACCACGTTTGCTACCCTTACCATCTCAACGAATTAAGTGATTAATTAAATTCCATACCGATTAAATTACATCATGTATACATTATACGTATATATATATATATATACACATATATCTTATCATGCCCCTTATTTCTCGATGTATTTTTCATTAATACATTAAAGCAAAGACCAACACTCAATTATGCGACAAAAATATGTTTATGCGAGTAGACTTAAATATATCGATCTAATATTATACGTTGTCATAGAAAAATTATATAAAATTTTTAATCGTTTTTGATAGTTCGATCAAGAAACATAGAACGATATTGTCTGAGAGTAAGGATTATAGGATGATCATACTGTGTTCGCCATCTCTAATGACAGCCGACCTGATTACTCGCTCTACCGATGACTCTCTCTCTCTCTCTCTCTCTCTCCATTGACTGACGAATTAGTCGGTCGTCCACGTCTATTCGCGTAACGTCACATCTAGGTGTATAGGTAAGTACTACTCCCCTTGTTGGGAAACAATAGGAACCCAGAATCCCTCACAGAATCTCGAGACTTGGGCTTTTGAGATAGCGAGAGATAGTTGGTGAAAAGAGTAGTTGAAACAGGAAGAGAGAGAGAGAAAGAGAACAAGAAAAAGAGAAAGGCAGGTAGATGAACTGACAGACAGACAGACAGACAGATAGACAAACAAACAAATAAACATACAAAAAAACAGTCAGCCAGACAGACAGACAGATTCAACAGACAAACAGACAGACAGACAGACAGACAGACAGACAGACAGACACAACAGACAGACAGACAGATAGACAAGGGAACAGACAAAGACAAATTAGATAGACAAACAGAAAGAGATAGAGAAAACTCGATAAAACAGAAAATCAGAGTAGGGGAATTCTCTAGAGGGGTGGAGTCGGCACGAAGGGATAAGAAAATAGGGTGAAAAGTGCGACAGGTGTGGGTGGTAGGTTCCCGTAGGAACAACTGGCTGATATAAATCAATGACCGATAAGATCTCCTGTACCTCTCTCTCTCTCTTTCTTTCTCAAAAAAAAAGAGAGAAGGAATAAAAGATAGGAATAGCTCGTTGCTTTCCTCTGTCTTACCCGGTTTGTTGACTCCAGTTGTCTTACCTCTAGTTGTTGGTTGTTCTTGATTCTTAGGTTCGAAAAGGAAAGGAGTTGTTTGGTCTTTCACCAGAGAAAGGTGGATCCCTGTTCATCGCGATAATGCCTCCTCTAAGGAATTATTTGTCGGTGTACGCCTTTCTTAAGAAAATTCAACTGCCTCCTGTTAACTCCCCTCTCATTTTTCCCTTCATTCTTCTATTTCATTGTCAACTCCTTTACTTTTTCTGCAACCCCTCTCCTTCACACTTATTTTAACTATCTTGTCATCGTGTCAAATATAGTCCTTGATTTTTTTCTTTCGTTAATCGATTTATACTGGGGATGGTATAATCTGCTAAATATATTATATTTAACTTTACAACTCTTAGCAATTTGTTTTCTAATATTCATGCTGAATTCACATATGAGAGGTTGTTTCTTTTTAATGTTCTTTTTTCTTTTTATTTTCTCTGTGTCTCGAGGGTTGAAAAAAAAAAGTTGATCGTACAATAGTTGCGATGATTTCTCGTACTTTCCTCAGATTTTTCAACGAGAGAAACGCTACGAGGCTTCGTTGGCTGATTGGTCGCTAGTGTATATACAACGTACGCATATGTAGATCGTAGATATGTAGAATTTTCACGCTGTGGTTAACAGCCGCGAGATAACAAAAGAGAGAGAGAGAGAGAGAGAGAGAGAGAGAGAGAGAGAGAAAGAGAGAGAGAGAGAGAGAAAGAGAGAGAGAGAAAGAGAGAGAGAGAAAGAGAGAAAGAGAAGTGCACGTAAGCGGAGGTCAGATAAAACGCAAAACATCGGGGCTGACACGCAATTAGTGGCAGCGCCGACTGCAAATCGTCGTGACGCAAGTCCGGCATCGCGGTCCTTCGGATTTACCGCTCTCATTCGTTCGCAATTTCTCCGCGAGTTCCGCAACATTTTGTTTCTCGTTTTTTGTCGAGTTCTCCGATCGATATTCCCCCTCTCTCTCTCTCTCTCATTTTCCTTCTCTATTTTTTTAACTTCGAAAAAGAAAAAATGAGTTTGCCTTCAATATTTTGTCTCATGATATACATATATCAAGTTTTATATTAATTTATTAAAAGAGCATATTATATTAAAAGAGCAGGATAGAAATATTTGTAAACGTTCCTCTGAATATTATATTATAAAAATATTAAATCAAGAGGAATTTATATGTATGGTAATTTGGTATCGATATTGTTCTACGTTATTTTTCAGTATTTTTTTTTTCTTTTTATATCTTTTTTTCATTCATCATCGACCACAAGTTATCATATATAAAGACGAAGGCGACGACGACGTTAATGGGAATCACGATTTCCATTAATGACAGAACCAGTAGGAGCAAATTCGTAGCACGACGTCGTTTTCCTTCTCTTCGTCTCTTTGCGGAGAAATTTTCGGAAGGGGTTAGGGTAAGAAGGATAAGGGTAAAGGTAGAGAGATGTAAGGGTAGGTAGGATGATAAGGGAAGAGGAAGAGGAAAGTAATCGAAGCTCACCAAGAGTAGAAAGGACGAACGATTCTCGGTAGAGACATTTGAATTATTGTTTCTCCTTTCGCTATTCAATTAAGGGAAAGATTATCGGCCCTTCGAAAGTTACAATCGATTCTCTTGCAGCCGCGCGAAGACGCGAACGTTTGCTTTTGATATATAGGCTTCTCTCTCTCTCTCTCTCTCTCTCCCTCTCGTTTCTTCCTTTCTCTTTCTCTTTCACTTGTGAAAATCGAATCGTACCACCGTATTACCGGATCATTTATAATCTTAGCTTGGTTGAGAGAGTTTTGTTACTCTCTCTCCTTCTATCTATCTATCTCTCTCTCTCTCTCTCTCTTATTACTTCCTTTCTAAATGATTTTCTTGCTAGGACTTCGTTCGATTACTCGATATACCAACTAACATTTTCATTTTCTAAATGGATACTTCGAATTGCTTCGAAAATCGAACCAAACGATGAAATTTTATGATTTTATAAATTTACTATTGCAAAAGATTACAGTTACTTCGAACACAATTGTTCAGACTTTTGGTAACATATATATATATATATATACATGAATATATATTTCATAAGTAAATCATCGTAGATTAATTAAAAGATCTCTCCCATAGGCCAATTAAAAACTCGACGTACTTACGATGAATAACAAAGGCGTAGTTTTTCTTTTCTCTCCTTTTTTCTTTCTTCTTTTTTTTTTCCGTTTTGTTTCAACCGTGCCTCACAAATCATTGCCAAACAAATATTTTACAAGCAAATATTTTCCGATCGTATATAGAATGAGCCCTTTACACGATACTCTTCTGCTGCTACTACCATGATTTCGTTAACATTGTTGTTTTTTTTTTCTTTAAAATGGAGCTTAATAGAGAAAGTAAACATTACTCGCTCGTGGAATTCATTTTATAGTGCCAAAAAAAGGAACGACAAGAAAAAGAGAAAGAAAGAGAGAGAGAGAGAGAGAGAGAGAGAGAAAGCAAAGAAAAAAAAAACAAATCTATAAAACTTACAGAAATAGTATCGTTTTCATTACTTGAATGAGTTGGACGAGGAAAAAAAGTATAAAAGAATAAAAAAGAAAAAAAAAATAAAAGAGAAAAAAAAAGCAAAAGAAAAAGATAGAGAAAGAGAAAGAGTTATCAGGATCGTCGCTTGACATGAGACAGAATGACGAAGTAGAAAAGCGACAAGAAACTCCTAGAGATTCACCTAGAGAGAAAGAAAGAGAAAAAGAGAGAGAGAGAGAGAGAGAGAGAGAGAGAGAGAGAATGAAGGAAAGAGAGAGAAATAGAAAGACAGAAAGAAGAACATCTCTGTATGCGTATCTGTATGTGTATGTGAGAGAAAGAGAGTGAGAGAGAGAGAAAGAGAGAGAGAAAAAGCCAACCAAAGTGAGAATCCTTCTCGTCGTACTCGAGTCACGCACGATCGACGAAATCTCGGGCGTTTTTCGTGAAAGCTCACATTTCTTTCCTTCCGTTTTCTTTCTTTTTTGATTTATTTTATTTTATTTAATTTTTTTTTTTTTGTTATTCTTTTTATCTTTCCCTCTAGAAAGGAGTTCGATGCGACGTTCGACCTTCGGGCTAAGAAAGACTAAGCTATTAAAAAATAATCTTTTTCATGTATACGTAAAAATAAATTACAGAGATAACGATTTAACTTAACTTTTCTCTCCTTTTCTTTTTTTCCCCTTTATCAACGTCGTTATTTCTCTCTTCGAAACTTTAACCTTTTAAACGCGTTCGTGGTAACGTTTTAATCGTTAACTGTTACGTGTTTTCTAAACGTGAAAACTTTATTAACCTATTATAACCGTTCGTATTCTAAGCTCTTCTATTTTTCTCTCAAACTCCTTTTTGGACTTTCCTGATTACTCTTTTGCGAAGCCACGTTTTTCTTGGCGTATTTTTGAAAAAAAGAAAAAAAAAAAGAGAGAGAGAGAGAAACTTTTTATAAAAGTGTTCTAACTTGAAAGCAATTCCATGTGTGTAACATTACTTTCACGAAAAATATAAAAACGAAGTCGACGAAGCACTTTTTAAAATAGTTACATACGTCGATCGACTCGTGATATCGAAATTATTTGCCGATCTTGATAGAATTTTGATTAATACATTTATGCGAATTCGAATTCAGTATATATACTCGTTTACGATCGATCTAACTGGAACTTTCGATTTGTTTGTAATTAAAATCGAGCGAGAGAACCTTCTCATTGAGAGATTCACGATGTGTACGTCATTGTTTTTCATCGCGACAATTTCTACAAAAATTTCTGCTTTTCTTCTCTCATTCAATGCCGATTACGTCTTCCTTATTTTATTTCTTTTTTCTCTCTCTTCGTTCGTTTACCAAAAGAATATCGCATCGGTTCTCTCGTTTTTGTTAAGTTATTTCGAGCCTAGTATATTATTCCTTCACCAAAATAAAATAATAAAGGAAATTCAACGAACGATCCTATGTCTTTTAATTAATTATCTTTTCATGATATCTCCTAAATGGATTTAATTAAATAAATTTCACCATCATCGTCGTCATCATCATTTTCTTCTTCTTCTTAATACTTCATAATAAAATTTAATTGTTGATTAATTCGTTTGTTTGGATCATATAAAAAAAAAAAATCCAAAGAAAAAGGAAAGAGACAAAGGAAAAAGACAAAAGTGTTCGGTTTATGTAATCAATGTTCGACGATTATCGCTTTCGATATCTTCCGAAGCATAACATAACTCGATTTTAACGATCGACTCTTTCACGTTCAGAATTTCGACCAATCGCGTTTCATTCGAGCGTCGCGCAATTCTACTAACGGGGAACATCGGGGCATGTGTAAAACGTCTCGTAGAGAGTGACAGAAAATGAGAGAGAGAGAGAACTTAGTAAGACCTTTAAAACGAAAACTTTCCAACGTGTTCGACGCTCCTTTCTCGTGACTCCTTACAACGACCTCTTACCTCTTTGGATTCGTGTTTCCGAAGGTGGCACTCAAGAAGAGATAATCTGGGATTTCGGAAAGGGGTTTGCCTGCCTGCCTGCCTTTCCTTTCCTTTCCTTTCCTTTCCTTTCCTTTCCAACTTAACGTAAATCTTCGACAAGTGAAAATCGTTACGAGATCTTAGTTGCATCATGATCGGTTTTATATCATGGTATCTATATCTATGATCTAATCATTTTATCTCTAAAGTGATTCGAGTGAAAGAATGATATTCAATTTAATTTTTTTTTCAACGAATTTTTCATAGAAATACTTGATAATTTTTCTAAGCAATTTCTAATACGATTGAGACCTATTATTCGTCTTTAAAGAAAACTATTATTAATAATATAGGATGACAAATTCCCAGAATTGCCAAGAGATTTCAAGACGAAATAGTAAGTTATACGTATGATCATTGTTACTATTTTTATTCGAAGTTAAATACCTATTTTCTCAAAGACGTATATCATCGATAGAACGAAAAGGAAGGAAATACTATAATAAAGAACGAACGAGTAATGCACGAGTGATCGGAAAAGTATCATGGACAAAGACAATCAAATATTATTACGACAGATTCAGATATTATTATTTTTATGCCGCAGAAAAAGTCGATACTTTCATTGCTGCTATTTGCTTGTGGATCATCAAATTATATTTCTCTTTAATGGGATATGGACTGATCGTTAACAAAGTCGATACAATGATCGACGAGTAATCATCACTATCAAATAAATTGTCTTAATAAATTTTCTTATTGTCAATGCATATTTATATAACCTATTACTTTTCATTAAAAGGAAATCTAATGTAACCTGTCAATCTTATTTTTAAAACCTATAATCCGTTTATTATACACTTATAAAAATTAAATGAAAGAGAAACAAATGCATGAATCTGTAATTTCACGATAATCGGATTGGAGTAATATAACTTTGATAAAAATCTACAAAAAAAAAAAAAAAAAAAAAATAAAAATATAAATAAATAAATAAATAAATAAATAAATAAATAAATAAAATAAAATAAAAGAAAGAAAAGAAAAATCTAGGCAAGATTAGAAGCTCCATCATTTGGCACATATTCATTGTCTACGCTTAGTTCTTTCGATTTGGTAATTTGTAAAAGTCAAAAGAGAATCGAATCGATGTTAGAGAAAATAAGTCTACGGTGAATTCGCGTTCGTTTCTCCATTTTCTCACCATTTACAAAAAGAGAGAAAGAGAGAGAGAATTTTTCTCTTTCGTACATTTTAGCCATTGCACACAATCCAATGGCAATTCTTTCCATTTCACCATCGCACGTTTCTTCCTACACTCCTGTTGGGAATCTCACGTCGCGGAAAGTTAAGATATTCACGAGTCGATTGTAAAAGATGCAGTCCAATCTAGATGCTAGCGAACTCCAACCATCTTTCTCTTTCTGTCTATTTTTCGTCCTACTATAGTTACAAGAGATACACAGAGAGAGCTGCAAGATTTCCCCCTGCCTCCTTCTTTCCCCTTATAAGAAAAATCTCAAGTTATATCAAGAAAAAAAAAAGAAAGAAAACCAAGAAAAAATAGAAACAAAAAACCTAATTTTCTTATCGACCTACACATGTTCGGCTAATCCTGACCATTTATCACTGTTTTCTGTCTACCGAATTCGAACGACTCTCTCTCTTTTTCTCTCTCTCTCTCTCTCTATCTTTTTGAGTATGTATAACACATAGTAAAACTCATTCGAGTATGTGAAACACATAGTAAAGCTGGCGAGAGATATAAAGGTTCGTTCGAGCAACATAGAGAGAGAGAGAGAGAGAGAGAATAAACGTTGTTATATTCCATAGGGAAAAAAATCGACGCGATAGAAAAAGAGCTTCCCAGTATCCCAGCATCCTCTCTTCCTCTCTCTCTCTCTCTCTCTCTCTCTCTTTCCCTCTCTCTTCCAATCCTTCTAGTTTAAACCTTGCTACTTTCTTCTTACAATCCGAGTTCTCGATCGATCTCAACCACGCTCCTTTCGACGAACATTTTCACAGATGTATATCATTCTTCTCGCGCGTTTTTTTTTCTTTTTTCCTCCTCTCTCCTCTTCTATTGTATGAAATGTGTGTCAGG
The DNA here is from genome assembly GCF_050613455.1 of Vespa mandarinia. Classification (NCBI taxonomy): domain Eukaryota; kingdom Metazoa; phylum Arthropoda; class Insecta; order Hymenoptera; family Vespidae; genus Vespa; species Vespa mandarinia. The sequence continues at coordinate 3,717,206 of NC_140827.1, read as the reverse complement.
TCGACGAGCCATCTACGCTTGATGACCGTAACGACAACGAAAGAAGCGCTTCTTCATTCTTTTCTTCTTTATTTCTTCCTTTTTTTTTTTTTTTTTTTTTTTTTTTTTAGTTCGATCGAATCATTGGACCTCTTATTCAACGCGGACATATCTACTACTTTATATCGATCGATAATGGACTATATCAAACACAGATAGGATTATCTTTTGACCTAATTTTTTTCTCTCTCTCCTCTCCTTTACGCAAGGTTAACCCTCACGAAAAGAATCCCAAAGAAAAGAATTTCAAAGGATTCTTACAAAATCCTATTTTACTATTTTCTAACGCGATATCATCGAAAAGAAAATATTTATATTTGTTATCAATTGATTATCAATTTCTATCTTAATGTTATAGAATGGAAAATATAAGAGAGAGAAAGAGAGAGAGAGAGAGAATATGATAAACATATAAATAAATCATTATATTTCAATGGAATAATACAGTACGTTTGTGTTAAGTCGATGAAAATAATTTAATAGTCAATCAAACGATACAATGGGTGCCCGATTTGTTGACGGAAATTGACAGTCGTGATTTTGTTCACAATGAAGTACAATAGACAATCTCACGATTGACAGGTGTGAAACGATCAAAGCGTATGATTCGTATAATTTTTCTTTTATTTCTTTTTTTTTTTACTTCTCATGAAAAATTAATAAATTCATTAAATTAATTATTTTATGATTTTATTGTAAAGTTTGGAGGTATAATTTTGTTTCTGAACATTTCTAATTAAGGAAGATAAAAAAAGATCCACAAATCATGCATTAAAAGACGAATAAAATCGAATGAAATGAAATGAATCGAAAATTTGTTGGAAGCTAGTTCGCGAGTATAGCAAAAATATCATAGTTGTATAGACATACATACATAAACGTACATACGTAGTACCTGTAAAATAAGGGAATATTTTTCTTTTGAATTTATCTCGAACGATTTCACGTAGTTTTACCAAGGGAAATTCGTAATTCGACAATCGATCGATATATGTTTTTCCTGCTCGATTAAGCCGCGCCGTGCGTATACACACACAATATACAGTTTCAAATTTGATTTTCTTGCCATTTTAATACGTTTATATATGTGTGGTTGGCGGTTCTCGACGTTTACCACCGATAAATGCTGCAGTTAACTACAATTTTTATTTTTACGTTGCACATTGACTGCGTTAGATACGTTGCTTGAAACCCACACTCGATTGGCAGCCAATAAAGCGATTGTCGTTTTAATTTTCGTTCTATGCTTGCTTTTAAACTACTTTGTTCTCTATCTATTCGAATCGAAACGATATCAGTATCAAAAAATTCCAGCCAATTATTTCGTAAATAATATAGAAGAATTAAATCTCTTTAGAAATTATACGTACATATATTGAATTACTAGCTTATTTTTGATCTCTACATTCTATTCATATTCTCTCTCTCTCTTTCTCTTCCCCTCTTTCTCTTTCTCTGATTCTGGCTAAGCCTGGTCGATTCGATAATTTATCAGGATCATTTTGGTACTGGTCGAACGGCGGTACTGCTGGAGCTCGGTCGAATTTATGATAACGATAACATTGAATAATTCGCGGCGAGCATTGATCGTAGACCGGTCAAAGCGAGAGAGAAAGATAGATGGATACGGTTGGATAGATAGATAGCTACACACACATAGACAGAAAGAGAGAGAGAGAGAGAGAGAGAGAGAGAGAGAGAATAGTGCGTGTCTCTCAGCAAACTCGTAATTTTGCTGACAGTGCAGCAAAATTAAATAAAAGTTATTGCTATGGCCTTCGTTATCTCATGGATATTATATCGATAATTCTTTTTTTTTTCTCTTTTGCAAATGAAAATGGACATATTCGATGATGAGTAAAAAAGAAATTGATATATAGATATAAGTGGGATGGATGCTTTAACAATTGTTTTTGTTTTATTCATCGATTTTTCATCACGAAATTAATCATTTAAACTGTTGCCACGTTACAAATAAATTTGAATGTGTAAGACTTTTGTAGAAAATTCATTGACCTATTTTCATCATTCCCTCTCTCTCTCTTTTATTATTCTCTTTTGTCATCTCAATTCGTTTGCAACCACCGTGGTAACTTTATTCGGTTTACGGATCTCCCGAGCTCCTCGTGCCGCGCTTTTCAACGATAAAATCTGAGAGAAAAGAGAGAGAGGAGAGAGAGAGAGAGAGAGAGAGAAAACGATAAGGCATACTTTTGAGCCTCCCTTCTCCACCCTTAAATCCCTATTGCATCGTCCTCTCTGAGGCAACCCGTTCGACATACTTTTCGCATAGTTTCCTTCTAGTAACGCGAGTACGCACAATTGCCGTATCCACGTAGTACTAGGATTTAAATAGTTTCTGCAAAATTTCAAGCCAAGCGAATAGAAATCGTAGACATCTTTCTCTCTCTCTCTCTCTCTTTCTCTCTGTTTGTTACTTTGTCTCCTTCTCTCCTTCTCTACTTTATTCTACTTCATTCTACTCTAGTCTAGTCTAGCCTACTATTCGTAATCAGGCTTGTTTTTCTTATGATTTTTATATATTTTTTTTTTATTTTTGATTATATTTTTAACACGTTCCTTTATCCAACGTAGAAGAAACGGACAAGTTTTTTTCACTTGTGTTAAATACCTAGTTATGTCGAATAATTTTTGTTTACATTTTTTCTGTTTTTCTTTTCTCTTTGTTCTTTCATGCTCGTTAAGAAACATTTTTAATACCAGCGAAAATAGTAAAATGACGATTCTCCATTGGTATTATTTCTAAAGAAAAAGATATAAAATATAAAATATAAAATATAAAATATATATATATATATACACGCATATATATGTGCGTTATACATATAGATATACAAATATATACATATACATGTAATTTCTATCGGCCTTATAACATTAAGTACTTTTGCATTACAGCTTTCTCGGTAAGTCAATGAAATTCCCCTTTTATTCGGTGCTCGACCAATCAACTCATCGATGTTATTACTCGATGTCACTCGAGGTACGGCTATCGATTTCGAATCACACTGGCAGTTCGACGGAGAAATTTAATTGGGGGCCTCGTAATTCCCAGCTCAATTCGAGGTCGAACTGCGAACGCTTCGTGGCTTCCTCCTTTATCCCCCTTTACACAGCTCACCCTATTCGACAACATACCCCCGTACGATTCAAGCCCTGCATGGCCCCCGTCCAGCTTACTCTACTTGGATAATAAAAATTACCTTTCGTCGTCGAGCCTCGTGAAAAATTAAAAAAATCAAGTGCATTAACTTAAAGTTTTCTTTTATTTTACGAAAATTGATTAATTATTTTATTCGATTTTTGTGCTTTTATTTTTATTTTTTTCATTTTTTTTTTAATCAGCTTACTCCTGTAGCTTTCTCTCATTATTATTATTATTATTATTATTATTATTATTATTATTATTATTATTGTTGTTGTTGTTGTTGTTATTATTATTGTTATTATTATTAACAATGAGAATATTCATACGATTATTCATGTATTGTGAACGAACAAAAGAATGTGAATTAAATTTTGGTCAATACGTATGCTAAATATATATTATATATTGTTGCGGTATGTATGTGAGAGCGATGATTCTGTATTATATTATTTTGTCCGGCCACTAAAAAGAAATATGGAATAATTATAAATGACCGCAAAAAAATTAACAGCATCATTTAGTTAATATATTAATAACAAATAAGATGATTAAAATGGATACACTCTTTAATAAATCCAAAAGTAAGGATAGCTTAATGACGCCCATTCAAATAGAATATATGAACCTTCGAAATTACAATGGGGACTGTAACCTAGACTTGATAATGATGTTAATTGGAAACGTACGTAATTATCAGATGCATTGTCTGATCGAGTTCCATTGACGGGCACTACGTGGTATATAGTAACACTATGTGAAGAGAGATGTTGTTCTCAGTATTGATGATCGATCTTGTCTTGAGGTTAATTAGTTCGTCTAATAAAAATGTTTATATCATCGCTGATCTGTGGAATAAAATTAACAGGAAGGAAAAGGAAGGAAAAAGAATGAAAAAAGAAAAAAGAAAATTAATTTCATTGTAAAGCAACAAAGACTTTGTCGAATAATAATCGTATAAATTTTATATCATTTTCGAAAAGAGGATTTTATTTTCTACCTTCTAATTAATTAAATATTTCTTTTTTTCTTTTTCACTCCAAATCTCTCAAATAAAAGCCGGAAACTCGTTACGAATTTCTTTCTTTTTTCGTGTAAAGTAAAAAAGAAAACAAAAGAGAAGCAAAAGAATGAAACGAAACGAAATATCCTTCGGGTTAATATAACACGTGGAAGAATAAACTTTTCCTACAAAATTAAAATCTACACGTTTGATCTCGCGATAGGATACGTACATACATATATATATATAATTTTTTTTTTCCTCGAATACATACGTTGATAAACTGGATAACGATGTGCATGAGATTGCACACACGGTATGTAACTGACAGCGATGCAAGAACGGACGAACAAATGAACGAACGGACGGACGAACGGACGAACGAATGTGTGTAAAAAAAAAAAAAAAAAAAAAAAAAGAAAAAAAAACGGAGAAAAAAAGGAAATAGAATTTATTATAGAAATCGTAACAAAGGAATAGTTCGAACTAGAAAAATAATAAATCCTATCCGTCACACGACTATCAGGCATTGAAGAACACAAAATATTAAGAAATTAAAAAGATTTTTCAACAACGGAACACAATTTTTTCTTATTCCAATGAAAAGCAAATTTTAATTTCTAATCTAAATCCATAGATACCACCACATCACAGTTCTCTTTTACTCTTTCTTTCATTTTTTTTCTCGCCAATTCTCTCGTCACGTTCTCATTTTTTTTTAATCTTCTTTTCTTTTTCATTAACGTATGCAGCTCGTCGTTTCGACGTTGAAAAAGAAATAACGAAAAAAAGGAAAAGCGGAGGTGGGGAAAAAAAAACATTGCTAGAGTACTTTGGTTGATCTTGACGAGAAAAAGATTCTTCGCGCTTGTAATATAAACGCATATATGATGCTGGTGATGATGGTGGTTGTGGTGGTGGTGATGATGATGGTTTGGTCAAAGAAAACAATGCACCCTTTCCGTATATTGTCAATTTGCAGGAAATCTTTATTACTCTTTAAATTCCTCTTCTTGTATACGATAAGATTAATATGGCATTAAATCGCGGAGGAAGGAAGGAAGGAAGGAAGGAAGGAAGGAAGGAAGGTATATGTCGATGAAAAGAGACTCGAGGTCGAGGTTATAAGCTTGGCAATGCGAAGGGTTGGTAAGGGGACTGCGGGGATCATTTAAAGTGGATTTAACGAGAACTTCGCATATCGCAAGATGGGACGAAAAGAAAGAAGGGGCATGGAAGGGAAGGGTAAGGCAATCGTGGAAGAGAGAAAGAGAATGTTATAAAGACCCACAAGAAGGAGTTCCATCACCTTTTATTCTAACCGACCTTCATCCTCATCCTCCTCCTCTTCTTCTTTTTTCTTTTTTTTTTTTTTTTTTTTTTTTACTTTATCCCAGCTTGAAATCGTCACTTCGAAATATTTAAATCTCTCCATTCTTCTCCGTCAATCTCTCTTCTCGTTCTCCTTCACATTTTTCCTTCTTTCTCTTTCTCTGATGCGCTGATCTTTCTGCTCGTCGGATTAACCGGACGATATTATTCTTCAATTTGGATTAAATTCTTTCCATCGTCAACCTGAAAGACTTTTCTTGATCCTTCTCTCTCTATCTCTCTCTCTCTCTCTCTTTCTTTCCTTCTCTCTTTTTCTCACGCTACGTTGCGGTGTCTACGAAGAGAGAGAGAGAGAGAGAGAGAGAGAGAGAGAGAGAGGTCGAATCGAAAAATGCTGGACCATAGCTCGAAAAGTCGGATTGATCCCGAACTACTGGCGGTCTTCAACGTTTTCGCCGCGAATTCCATGCGGATCGTAAAATCCTACCGAAAGATTTGTAAGTGGGGAAGTGGGAAAGACGGGGATGGAGCTAAAAATGATCGTCCTTCGTCGGATATAAAGGAGAAAAGCTCGAGTAAAGAGTGAGAAAGAGTCAAAGAATAAGAGAATAAGAGAGAGTAAAAGAGAGTTCTTTAGTGGAAACGTAAGTCGTTTTTCTTTTGCCACTCGTGATATATTTAATCAAAAGTGAGTACGACCACTTTGTGAGCTGACTCGACTATCTGCTTTGATTTATCCAGATGTAGAATTTCTCGGGTAATTTTATCTTAAATTCTATAACTTTTTATATCAGATGGATAATACATTTTCTATTTTCCTTAATTCTGATCGTAATTTATCCGTTTATTTCTTGGACAACAATTGAACTTTTCTATAGAAATTTCCAAAATTCTTGCGGCCAATATTAGCAAGCCAAGAATATTCCAAGTATCCAGTTGAGATAATCTTCCTTCTAGTTTCAACATATATTTTCAAAGTTATTTCTTTCATCAGAGAATTTTACTTTTTGCTACAAATATATCGATTATTACGCATCGTCATTAATGAAATTCTCTTTGAAATCGTATTCCGAATCTTCTCAATTAATGTTATATGTATTGCAAAGAACGTATAACATTAAGGAGATTAATAACTTCATTGAAATGCTACATTTACATTTAGATGTACATATATATATATATAATCCAGATGATTTTATCGAAATTCAACGATATGTTATGATTTACTTTTCAAGTAATTAAACTCACTTGCAAATTTCTTGTGTAATAGAGGCAAAACACAATGTACTCTAATACCAGTTATTATCAAAGTCCATGAGAGAGGGAGAGAGAGATGGCGAAGAAGAGGTATCTAGGAAGGTGCCTTGTTAATAATCGGAATTATATTGGCAAATACCACGACTATGGGATAGAACATAATACAACGTAGAACCTTCGACCTCGTAACCGGAAACAATGGTGCGGTTGGGTCAGCCTTTGCGATAGCCGTTGAGAGCTATCGATTTCCGAAAAGCACCCTCCAGTCGATTCGAGCCAATGAAAATGTTAGGTACTGAGGAAAAAAAAACGATCGCTTTTCCGGTTTTTTCTTTTGTTCAGGGTGCACACGCGTTCGAGCGTGTTCCATCTCTACTTGTAAATGTAACTGGCCCTCCCTGTCGTGGCATGCAGCGGTTTCTACGAACGTGAGATTTTTTTCTAATTTCTTATATTCCCGATTGAAAAGCAACTTAAAAGATTTATTGTTTGTATTAAAAAAGAAAATTGTTTTATATATATATATATAAATAAATATATTTTTTAATTTCTTCCTAGAACTCCTCTTAACTTATTTTTATTTTATTATTATTAGAGTCACGAGAAATTTCTATTTTCCGTACATAAAATATTCCATTTTCTTCCAATTGGTAGACGTCTGAGAATAGTACTTGACTGCGAATAGAAAAGTCGAGGAAATTCTCGAAAGGAATTTTTTTTATTCTTTTCAACAAATTTCTGTTATAAATTCCAAACGCTGTTTTATTCTATTTCCTCGACACAAATAAGATATATAAAATGGAGCTTTTAGAGAGCTTCGTATTTTATAACATTATCGCCGCGCGTCTTGTTATTTATATTATTAATATTATTATAATAATATGGAACGCTTCGAAGGTCAAAGAAACAAGAGATAATCTCTTTTTCCAGTCGAGATATCAGCACTTGCTTCTTTGAAATTCCTCCACAAGATAGAGAGACGAATTCTTGGGAAATACGGTTTTAGAGAGAAGATCCGCATGCAGAGTCCCTCGCGCGTGCAAGTGCGTCGCCTAAGTGATTTACATCGTTTCCCAATTTTGGGTCTCCGACAGTAAGCACGCTTAAGGACGTTATTCTATATCCCCATTTCTCTCTCTTCCTCTCTCTCTCTCTCTCTCTCTCTCTCTCTATCTATCTATCTCTATCTCTCTTTATCTCTCTCCCTCTTTGGGCTACATAGTCTCACGTTTTACGAGATGGTTGGACAGAGACAGAGAATGGAAAACGTGATAAGGCCTTCGACTAACCCGTTGGGTTAAGGTAGATGGAAATAGAGAATGAGTGAGAGAAAGATAGAGATAGAGGGAGAGAGAGAGAGAGAAAATGCAATAGTAGTGGTGGTGATGGTAAGGGTTGCATCAGAGTAAAGAAGGGATGAGGAGGAGACGGTGGATGTAGGCTTCAGCCCGCCGTCGGGTTTCTTGTAAGCCGGTAATCTTCGGTAAGTAACAAAACACGCGGCTGAGCTTAGGAGGAACGACGACAACGGTGGAATTCTCTCTTGGAAACTTCTCGTGTATATCGGTTCGTAACGTACAACTAACGTACTTGTTACTAAGAGATGTATAATGAACATACAAATTCATAGATCTGAATCTATATTTTTACATTTGATTTTTTTCTCCATCCCCTATTTTTTTTTTTTTTGTTGACTTTTTTAATCGATTTTTAGATCGACTTCTTCCGATGATCAACTTGCTGTTACATTTAGTTTTTATCTGAATTAAAAAAAAAAAAAATTAGTTCAAACCTGAAATTGTTCGGAAGAAGATAAAATGGTGTTGAAGATCGTCGTATCGTTAGAAAAAAAAAAAAGAAAAAAAAAATAATAAAACAAAGAGGAGTAAAAAGCAGAAAGATGTAAGAGTAAGGGACGTTAAGGATTCCCCTCGAGCGTTTCCACTGGAGTTAACGGAATCTCGATAAAAAAACTTGTATATATATATATATATATAGGTTAGCTAAGCTACACATAGACGTATCGTGATACCTTGACTCCCAATAGGATCGTTGGAAAAATTCTTCGTATTTTTCCAAGAGAAGAAGAATCGGCGGAACGAGAAAAGACGATTTTCATGAAAAATCGTCTAATTTCTCATAGTCCTGGAGTTTTATCGTTCAGTAGATACGTACGTACGTACAATACTCGACCATGCGTATGTGTATACGTCGAGAAGTGCTTCGTTTTCCATCTTGCGTGTCTAAAGTATCTTCCTTTTTCTCCTTCTTCTCCTCCTTCTCCTCGATTTCGTCTCGTTTTGCCATATTCCCGTTTACGAGAAGGTTGTGAGAGTAGGATGTTGTTGAAAGAAGGTGCGCTTCGCTTAACGTATACGAAGCAAGAGTAAGTCGATGCAACGACCTTCGAAAATTGATCCTCATCCTTCTCTTCTTCTTCATTGTCATTTTTTATAGGACATATTGTTCGATTGATTCACTAATATCGATGAGTATACGAGATACAACTTCTGTTAAATATTCCATATATTAACGTGGTAGAAGAAGAAATGTAAATCATTATACCATTATTATTAAGAAAATATTCCTTCTTGTCAAGCGTTTAGAATTGGCGATAAATTTGTTGACTACTTTTTTTGATTATTTAACAAAAACTCAAACTGCCTGACGATTGACCGTGGGGGAACACGCATTATCTCGGTCGAAAAATTTACATAGAAAATTGGACGCAAGCTGCATAGGGCATTTACGGGTATTTCTATGCAGGAAGCTATTTCGAATTGCTTCGAGCTAGCAGCCCATTCTGATAGCGAATAATCGGATCGTCGCGTTAAACGTTCTTCATCGTTTCCATTCAGGGTATTCTTGAACCAATTGTAATCAAGACTTTTCACCTAACTTCAAATGCTCCTTCTCGAATTATTTCATCGTTCAAAATTCAACAACATTGTTCTCTTATCGTTTCTGATTCGTTAAAAACTTTTAATTTTTTAATAATAATAATCATAATAATAATAATAATAATAATAATAATAATAACTTCTAACACAAAGTTCCTACTCGAATGAGAGAGATTTAACAAAATCTTTAAAAGACGAAGAGAGATTTTAAGCTAATTCCAAAGGATCGTTCCTTCAGGACAATATATAAATGCAATGCAAACTCGTATACAAGTCGAAGCTGTAAAGCAATGCTTTTGTAACTAGCAAACAGACGAAGCCGTAGAGATGCAATGGTAAACGCGACGGATTATCCAGGTCATTGCTTAGTGAATCTAACAGATCCTGGCAAATCGCCCTCGTTTCCCGAATTCTCGTTATACAGAGAGGAAGAGAGAGAAAGAGAGAAAGAGAGAGTGAGAGAGAGAGAGAGAGAAAGAGAAAAAGAGAAAGAACGATATTTAATACCGAACGATTCGGTAATATGAACACAGAGAGAAACGTGTAAACACCATTCCGTTGTTTGTATTTGGTGCTTCGTTGCATCGATAAAAATAACATAGAGCCAAGAGCAAAAGCATGCTAGAGTGTAGTTTAGCGAGTAGACCGATATCTCTTTTTATTTCCAATTGTTAGAAAGAAATGCAGTAAAGCACCTTTAACAATATATAGCTATATATTCATTGCAACAAATAAATCCTCTATTATGTCTCTTTGCTTTTATTTCTCGTTTGTTCTTTTCTTTTTCATTATTATTATTATTATTATTATTATTTTGTTTCATTTTATCTTTTTTTTTTTGTATGTTTAGTCAGTCACGACCTAAATCCCCGAGAAACAGAATGATTATTCCTCGACTTAATTTTATCAAAAGCACGTTCGCAAAATAATCGAATAAATACAGAACGAGAGAATGGGAATAGATTGTTGTAAGTACATCAAAGAAACCCACGTTAATCATTCAAACGTGCGATTTCAAAAGCTCGTCACGTATTGTTCAGTATGTGAACATCGTTAATGCATTATGAAGCTCGATAGAATCTCTTTAAAGCTTGGAATCCCAGAGAATAACGAAAAGCTACATTGAAAAGCTGTATATTATTGCAATTCAATAATAAAAATTCTTGTCTATGAAAATTTAGGAAAGAGGTTTCGTAAGAATATTAATGTATCTGTCTGTAGAAATGATGAGCAAAGAGAAAGAAAGAGAAGAAGAAAAAGAAAGACTGATAGAGAAATAGTGAGAGAAAGTTAAATCTGAAAATATTCAATATAATAAATGTAAGAGATAAAAAGGGATAGAAAATTTTATTGATTATTGCACAGTGCGATATTAATCTATGTAATTATTATCTTTGTTATCGATCGATCAATGTACATATACATATACATATATATATAGTATATAGTATGTATATTTCTACCAGTCTAACCCAATTTCCCTTATTCTGACCGAGCACACTTCGAAAATCATATCCATACTCTTACACATGGACAACCCTCTACCACCATCCTACTTTTCTCGTGTTCGAGAGGTGTTTGCATTCCGGAATCAATTGCGTTAGAGATTACCGCGTTTGATTCAATTCCGAGTTCTCGTTGAGCTTAATTTATTATCGTTTCGCCTAACAGTTGAACTGTTTGCGTGCTGTATATATATATATATAAATATATATACACCTACACATATACACATATGTGTATGTATCTATAGGAAAGTGGCATGTGAATATTATGTATGCACGCACGTATACACGAAATATGAAAAGCATGAGGGGTGGTTGTTAGAGTGCAAACGTTAAAACAGCACGTTGATTTTCGAAAATTGCCGTCATTGAAACGTGAAATTGTAATTTTATAGATCATTCATAAATTCGATCTTTAATCCTCTATATATAAAAAGCTGTTGTAACTTGCACACTCATATATTTATATTTAAAAAACATTTCCTTTTACTTTATCATTACACAAATTTTTTTTTTGTCTCTTTTCGAATATTGAAAACCATCATATTATATAATTGTTTTTTAAGCACAAGAAAAAAATTGAGTTAGAAAGGATTAATAAGATATTCCAAGTCTGAATAATTGATATTTGATAGATTATTTTCTTTTCGAGAGAAAATATTAATTGATTTCGATCGAATCTAACTGGGTGCAATTATAATTGACTGCATAGGCTTTCAATTGCTAGACGATCGGCTTCTGGTCGGACGATCAGCGAACGTAAAACGAGGTTATTTCGATGGTGGGAATATTATCGCAGCAAATCCGAAAGGTCTATTGTTCTATTTTCACTGTGATATCGTGATATCGTGATATCGTGCACGGCTGACGATCCAATCACGCAACGACGCGTACTGGCGCGAAATATCGTCAAATCGTACTTCTCGTTTCGTTTCGAAACTTTGCCCACTTGATCTCGGGCTTTAATGCGATTTATGAACGGAATACGCTTCGACATAATTCGGTCAATGCACGATATTCTCGTTCACAAATTATACCAAAAGAAAAACTTTGGTGAAACTTGAGAAAAGAAATTTGTTTTTCAAATTCGAGATAAGTTTGACCTTAAAGTTGCTCTAATATTCCGATCAAATACCACCACTATTTAAAAATAAGTTGTTTGTGTATCTATTAATCGTAGATTAAGTTATTAGTTTATTAAGTATTATACCGTACTTATTAATCTCAATTATTTATTATTTAATTATTTATTGTTAGCGATAAAGTAAAAGTATATCCTAGATATATTTAAAAGACGTAAATTTAGGGGACGTACATCATCCGTTTTTGACTAGAAAAGAGAGGAAAGAAGACGGGAGTGAGTTCTTCCTTGCATCATCGCAATGCGGAATTGCACGGGGTCGAGAGGTTGACGCGAAGTCCTCGGCAATTAACACCAACGTTTAATTAAGCATCCCCCCATAGCTGGGTAAGCGCAGACGCTTGATATTCTCACATAGCTAAAGCAAAGATATATCGTTACTACTAACGATTATTCTAGGAGACAACGACGGTAGGACCTCGAGACTCCTAGAGGTTAAGGGTCGAGTCTGTCTTTTAGACACGTTTGAATTAATGGAGCTCAACTTCAACCCTTTATCCTTGAATATTTTCATTTATCTGTTTAATAGTTAACTAACCCTAAAGATAATAAAGATTATACATGAGTGAAATTTCATCCTAATATCTTAATTTATTTATCAATTAAGACTTTGAGATTGAAATCATTGCTATATACATTAAAAAAAAAAAAAAAAAAAAAAAAAAAAAAATAAAAAATAAAAATAATCACTCATTATTAAATTAAAACTGATAAGCTTTTCAATAACATTAAGAACAACATTAGAATGAAATTTCATCAATGATAATGGATTCTTTTTATCAGATCTGACAAACAATTACTTTAGCTTAGTCTTATCTATCATCTATTCATAGTACTATAAATATATTTTCAATAAATAAATCGTCCATATGATTAAATTAAATTGAACAATTCCATCAAATTTATTAGTACGTGTAAATGTTTCCTTTGGTCTTGGCATTTTATATCCGTGAGAATACCGTAATAAAGTTACGCTAGATTGCTTTTCTAATAGTTATCGTAATGTTAATTAACGAGGACACGGTATTTACACGATCAACGTGTTCGTAAGAGATTACACATTGGCCGCGATCACAGTTGAAATGTTCGACTCAGCCTCTATGATGCTGGTAATTGTCGTATTTACTTTGGCAAACGTTTTGTAGTTACTACTACGTATTAATGTTTATCAATCGTTAGCATACATACGTACATACTTTTAAGAAAGATTTCTTTCTCTATATGTCATTCATTTTCTATACGAAATAATCAATTAATAATAAACAATTACTCGATGTATAATAGTAAGAAGAAAATATCTATTAATAAAACAAATCTCTATTTATAAAACAAAGTAATATTTAATTGAAGAAAATAATTGATTATTTCTATAATTTCTCTTTATATGATTCAATCATGTTTATCATTTTATAAAGAAAACAAGGAGCATTCGCATAAACCCTAGAATTTGGAAATAGTTTCGTATAAGAAAAAACAGAGAGAGAGAGAGAGAGAGACTAAAAAAGGTAGAAATTGACAAAGACTGTTAAGATCTTTGCTAAAGCATGTGCGTCCCAAGCACGGAACCCATTGAACAGACCTAAACAGCAATAAGCGAGCAATAAAGGATACTTTATGACAATCAGGGGAGCAGTTCTACCATAACCAACCGTGATTTCGATGTCGAAGGAGAAAAATAATCGTCGAATCCCTTTTCCCGGAATGCGATCACGCCTAGCCGATATTTTTCTTTTCTTTTTTCTCATTTTTTTTTTCTTCTTCTTCCACTCACAATGGACAATCCCCATGAGATTTTATTATTTTTCTTCGACAAATGTATCCACGAATAATCCTATCAGAGTTATTAATTAATTAACTACAACTTGTCAAGCTTCTTTGAAAATTGATCCGAACGATAAATTAACGATTAACATTAATCATCTCAAAATTTTCTTCACCTATATCCACTTTTATCTTGACAGAAGTAAAAGAAAGAGAAGAAGGAACGTTGAACGAAATAGAGGTAGCAGCTGGAGAAGAACATGTAAAGTGGTAAGGAAGATGTATTTCTCGAGTTTTCTGTATAATGATATGCGGCATGTAGGTTTCTGAAGTACCGTACGTGACATGAGCCCTTAGCTTTTTCAAGAAAAGCTGTTGTTACTTTTCTTTCTTCTCAAATACGACATGAAAAACAAACAAATAGTTTAATGATAATCCCAGGCGAGGCTTGTCCATAGATGATACTTTTCATTCACTTCAGCATTAAAATAATTTTATCTTATACGATTAATCCTTAGAGATCGTTTATAAAAAAACGATCAATGAAAATCTCTGCCTGATATCTTGGACTTTGAAAGTAATGTCGTCAAGTAGTGAGAACACGATTGACTTTTGCACGGTGTTAGTTGGGTTTACTTGACAACCAAGTGAAATATCCTGAAACAGAAGGACGTGACAGAAAGGGATCGACTGTATTCCTGTTTGTGTGGATGTGTCCATGTATATATATGCGTAGTGAGGTGTTCCTGCGTAATGCGCATCGTGTGTCAGGATCAGCCTGTCCATAACGCATCCCCGATATCTCTCGGCGTATCGGAGCTTGTGTATCTAAATGAAGGATCGGCTGGGATCAAGAGGGATAGTGAATACTGAATCAGGAACATGTTCGTTTCTCCTTCCTTCTCTCGCTCTCTCTCTCTCTCTCTCTCTCTCTCTCTCTCTCTCTCTCTCTCTCTTGTTTTAGTCTGATATCTGTCGGTTTGACTGTTACAATCTCTTTCTTCCTCTCTCTCTCTCTCTCTCTTTCTCTCTCTCACACACACTCTCTGTGTCTCTCTCTATCTCCTGAAATTGCCATGACACCTGTATGCTCCTCAGAATTTCGAGATTAGATCGTTCGGTTTATGATCTTCATGCGAATCGGCTTATGATCTTTGTGTCAAGATCACGATGAAAATCTCCTGACGATTTAAGCTTTAAATCTCACTTGCAATCTTTTATTCTTATTCTTTTTTTATTTTCTTTTTTTGTTATCAGAATATGTCGGAAGACTTTTTCGTTGTCCATAAATTTATAATGTTTTTTATGGATTTTTATTTCTCGTTGAATTTTTTTTTCACCATTCTATGGTACTTTCCTTTAAATTGAATGGGATCTCATTGAGTTTTTCCGATTTCTGAGTTTTTCCTTAGCGTCTATACTCTTTTTCTCGTCGAAGGTTCGAAGCAAGAAAGGATCCCTTGGGCGATAAATGCTCCAAATGAGAAAGCAGTAAGGTGCCGGCTCAGTTTATTTTGTTAATTAACTACGTTAGATATAAATCGAACATGTATTTTTCTAAACGAATTCTTTTGCTATTCCACAGAAATGAGTTTCGTGGGATAATGTGACGTAAAAAGAAGTATAAGTGAGAAAGGTAAAAGATTGCAAAGGTATAGAGGATGAAAGTGGATAGAAAAAAGAGGGAAATGAATACTCGATAGAAGAGAGAAAAAAAATTTTGAAACAATTTCATCTTTTTATCATGGATTAATCGAGTTATATAATACGAAGAACATAACTATGATATTCTTTCTCATTTTTATCTATCCTACATTGGATCGTCATGATCTTAACGAGTGTTCGGTTTCCCGTAAAGTAAAGTAATCAAATATACATTTATCGAGAAATATCAATTTTACAAGTGACGTTTCTTTCGAAGCAAATCGTTCGGCCGCAAAGATATAAATTCTGATAAATCGTTTCCCGACGATATTCTATAACGTTCTCGGGAAATCTTCCGTGTCTTGAAAAGACACGGAAATGAAATCAGAAAGAAATAAAATAAAATAAAATAAAATAAAATAAAATAAAATAAAATAAAATAAAATATAATAAAATAAAATGAAAGAAAGGGAAAGAAAGGAAAAAATAAATATAAAATAAATAAATGATCTTTGATTTTGATGATATCTTAACGAGAAAACGTTTCGTACAATTGACACAACACAGCTCGTACAAAATTCATTTCAATCTAAAGTTTATTTCGTAAAGCGGACGTCACCTAGAGTTTTTCATCGAATGTAATTTTTCATTTTCTCTCGTTTGCCGTACAGATAATTTTTAAGGTTTAATACAAGTACGACAAAATTTCATTTTATCGGCATGCATTTTGAATAATATCGAGAAATCGCTAACAAATATATATATATATTCTATAAAAAACCTTCTATGAAAAAATTGCATTCAGAAAAAACACGATATTTTAAATTAATAAACTCATCGTTGAGTCATTTTTAAATATTATCATATATTTTAACTATTACGATCAAAATCTCCAATTTGATCTCCGATTTGATTTTTATTCATTGTAACAAGTGATACGAGTTATCAAAGTATTGGCGAATGAACAGAAAGGATAAACAAAGAGCAAAAACCAAGGAAAAAAAAAAAGAAAAAAAGGACCAATAAAATATTTTTTAACAAAGTTACTCCAAAAATTTTCCATTTTAATTGATTTTTTTTCTCTTGACTTTCTTAATATTAAACTACCCCACAAAATCGAATAAGTTGGCAATACTTGGTCATGTTATATAAATTGTAAGGCTGAAATCTTCGAGGGAATCTTTGAAAAGTCGAATATTCGAAGGCGTCAACGAGAGGACGAGTTGGAATTAACGACGCCGCATCGTTGGTATTTCGATGCGAACTGAGAGAGAAGATAAGCAGTTAATCCATTACCGGTTAATTGAAGAGAAAGTAAAGAACTATTTCTCTCTCTCTCTCTCTCTCTCTCTCTCTCTCTCTCTCTCTTTCTATCTTTCTATCTTCTTCTTCTTTGCTAGTTAGAGTCACCAACTAGAGTACACCCTCTGAGAGTCGAGATTAATTTATAAAACAAAGAGTATAATTATTATCGCGATAGTGATGTAAAGGAAGGAGAGAGAGAGAGAGAGAGAGAGAGGGAATGGAAGATAACTAGAAAGTTAAATATAATAGTTGAAGGGATTTTAGTCTGTCAATTAAAACTTACGACCTCGTGCTTATATATATATATATACATCTATTCTCCCCTCTCTCCTTCTTTCTATATTCATTCTTTGTTCATTCTTTCTCTATTTATTTAAATCACACATCTCGCAACTTTCCTCTTTTATCTTAATCATTTACAACGATATCTTGGAGTGACTTCTTTCATATCGTTATAATAGCTTGCCTTAACTCCGTTCTTTTAACTTGCTTAATAGTTTAGTACATATTTGAAAGAGGGAGAGAGAGAGTTCTTTTTTTAGTTTATTATCTGGGTACTTTCTAAGAAATCTTGCAGATGAATAACTGGAAAAAAGAAATAAAAGAAAAAAAAAGAAAAAAAAAATAGAAAAAAAAATTGAAAAAAATAAAAAGAAAAAGAAAAAAATAAAAGACGAAGGAATTTTAGATCACTTTTCTTTCATGTAAATTTTAAAAGATTATTAATTTTTTATACATCGTATATCGACGAGAAACTTAAAAAAAAGAAGACTAAATAATTCACCAATTGTCGTTTTTAAATTCAACCATAAGAGAAGTGGTTTTTTACGAGCGGTTTATAGTCTTTTACAGGTTCGTCTTTTATTACTCGTACTTGCGAAACGAAGAAAAGAGAGAGAGAGGGAGAGAAAGTGAGAAAGACAAGTATAAGGAGAATCAATCGGACATCGTTTCAAGCGAGAAACTCTTGGTTATGGCTTCCTGTATTTTAAATTGTACGATCGTTCGGTCGTCTTGGCGAAGGCGTTAAAAAAAGCTCTCTTTCAACTTTCGAGTATTTCGAGAATCGAGAATCGAGCCTCAAACGGTACGGTCTTTTCGATTTTACGATCTCGTTGATACGCGCTTACACGTTTATCTTTTCCTTTTTTCACGATACAAATTTTTTATACGAATATACATACACGGAAAAGAAGCCAAATATGTACTTTGATTATCATCGAATATAAACACAACATGTAATTATAAATGATTAATGGCAAATATGAACAAAGTTTATAATTAATTTCATTTTTTTTTTTACTTAATTTATGTAACTCGTAATAATATACTAACGCACTTTTGATTCTTATTTCGATTTAACATTTTCGTTTCTTATATAATAATGGTACATTTATTTTCAAGCATTTCACATATTTATTAAATATAATAAACATCAATCTAGAACATTTTCATGATTTTGGTAATTCTTTCTCAGTATATAATTAGATCTCTCTTCGTCTAATGGAATATCTTTGGATTAGAAATAAAAATCACGAAATTATAGAAAACGTTAGAAGGCAGGCCATCGATCGGAACATCGTTCTTATTTTTTTCTAGCCATTAAGATTATATATACATTTCTAGATCAAATCGGTATATTATAACTAGAAGAAAAGAATTTGTGCGGAATTATAAAAATCCTAGCACGTCCTTTGAAAGTGTCTTGATGGACAGCGTAAGAGCGAATGTGCTTATCTCTAGCGAACAGTAAAACGAACGCGTTGCTTTTCGTAGATATGTAACGTCGGACCGACGAGAGAGAGAAAAAGAGAGAGAGAAAGAGAGAGAAAGAGAGAGAAAGAGAAGGAAGGTTGTATGTTAACGATTCGCAAGAGGCCGAGTGTGTTTGTTGCGCGATAACGCGTGGACTTGGCGAACGTGTCGGAGAGAAGGACGATGATAACAGAAAATACGAGATTTTTTCGTACTCCCTGTCTCTATCTCTCTCACTCTTTTCTCCTACTTTTCGTATGTTCGTGGATAATCACAGTCCTTTTCAAGCTTCCTCCAGCATAGCTAAATTTAATCTTGCTAATGTTTCTCGCGTATCAGATTCATTTTTTCTTCTTTTGTTTAATTTCTAGCTTGAGACTTGGAAAAGAGAGGGAGAGAGAGAGAGAGAGAGAGAGAGAGAAGGAGGTGACTTGTCCTCGACAATTTCTTGCCTTACAATTCCAAAGCAATTCGTAGTTTTCCAATCAGAAGAGAAGGAAGACGTGCATGGTCATTTTCCATTGAGTACGCGACTTGCATTGTGCTCGACGAAACCGGAAATGGTCGATTCACGGAGACCCACTTCGTGATAGGAGACGAAAGAAAAAAGAAAGAAAGAGAGAGAGAGAGAGAGAGAGAGAGAGAGAGAGAGAGAGAGAGAAGAGAAAAAGAGATGCAGCAGAAAGAGACAAAAACTTATGCAATCTTTCTCTCTCTCTCTCTCTCGCTCTTTCATTTTATAGAGATAGAGATATTGCCTCTATTGTTCTTTTAATAGCTAAAATCAAAGTTTCTCTTGGCGAAGCTAGAAACACGTCAGCTAATTTTATCTTTCCTCTCTCTCTCTCTCTCTTTCTCTATCCTATAATCGAATCTAATAATGGATTCTTATCGTGTTTGATATGAGGAGGAGAATTTATTCTCGTTCTTTCACCTTTTTTATTCTACCATTCGTCTAGAAAATTGTTCGTACTAGATCTTTTAAAATTGTATTATATACAGCATCACATACTAATACGTGTGTCCCTTTTTCCTCGATGATACATATGTAATTCCTATTATATACTAAATATACGATAATGTACGCACGCACGCACGTACATACACACTTTTGGATCTATCCTTTCTAGCACAGGTTATTGTACGTTATGAGCATGTTTATGCCAGACTTTTTGTTTTATTGTGCAACCCGGTACACGGGATATAGCGGAGCTTAATGAAAGCCGAGCGCATTCTGTAGAGCTCGTGGAAAGCACGCTAACTAAACGGTTAAAATAGCATGACCGTTAACGTAGTCATGGAACGTTGATGAATTCGGAGTCCAATTCGGTTGGTGGATGAACAACAACGTTGGAAACATCAACTTCTTCATTAACAAGAGAGTCTTTAGCAATATCGTTGGACAACCACCATTGAGAATAATTAACTGACTCTAACTTTGCATTTTTTTCGTCTTCAAATAAAAACCTATCTTTGGATATGAATTAACGATTAATTTTCTAACGAAAAAAATCAAATAAGATGTACGAGTATAATTTTAAAAATATTTTCGTGTATCAATTATCTAACACTTTCAGCGAAAACTCGACTCAACGTCGTTCTCACGTGTTTTCATTTATAAGAAGCAAGAAAATGAAAAAAGAAAAAAAATGTTGGTTAGCTATACTATTTAACTAAAGGAAAAAGAATCCAATTAAGACAAGCTTCGTTAGTCACGTAGACATTTGCCGTTTCGAGTTTCCACTCAAAGATAATGCTCGAACTCTTTCTTTCTCTCTATTTCGTTCTGTTTTTCTCTAGTTTCTTTCTTTTTCTTCTTCTTCTTCTTTTTTTTTTTTTTTTTTTTTTTTTTTTTTTTGAAGTAGATTTTAATTTCATCTACTGTAGAACTCGTAATGCGGTCCTTAATGATCCATAAAAAAGTTGCCGCTACGATCAGCTTACTTCACGGTCGATGATCGTTTGCTCATCGAGAGTATTATCGTAAGAAAAGAAAAACTTTTACTCATCGTGCTCTCTCTTTATTTTCGGTAAAACCTTTTTGAAAGTCTAATATTTTTGTCTAAGAGATTCGTCAAAACTTCCCGACAATGGCGAACGATCATTTTTCTTAATAAATTTTTACTCAAAACTGGGAATATGATGATTCGACTTCATGGGAAAAAAAAAATCGAGAGCATCATATGAAGAGAGCTTTATATATTTATTATGACAGGAAAACAAAATGTGTCCCTGCAAGCAGTAAGCTCCGAATATTTCTTTCTCTTCCTTATCTCTCTTCATCGAAATATTACATGAACTTTCCAAGAATCGCTAGAATCGGAATAAAATAAACCGTGAAACGAGAGAGCCAAAGATTAAAAAAAAAAAAAAGAAAGAAAAGAAAAAGTAAAAAGAAATATCACTTATTTTCGTAAATATTTCAATATTCTTATACTAAAAAAGATATCAAAAATTATATACTACCAGACAGATGCAGAATAAAAATAAGAAAAGAAAAAGAAATCGAAGAAAAGAATTCGATTCGAAAAAAAAACAGAGAAAAGAAAAAAAGAGAAAAAATAGGGGACATATCAAATAATCGCGAGAAGATTAGACCAGACTGTTTTACAAGTTGGATTAGTCGATGTTTAGCGCGCACGTGCTTTGATTTCGAAGCTTCCTCCGGAGGCAACGTCGAATGGAAATGGAGATTAGATCGAAACATGGATGGAATTGGGTGAGGTAGCTAGAGGATAGGTTCTCGATGCTAAAGGACTAGAATGTTAGAAACTGACTAGGGGAAAGAGAGATAGAGAGATAGAGAGATAGAGAGAGAGAGGGGGGGAGAAAGAGGGATATGAAGAAAGAGAAAATGATGATTGGAATATAATTATACACTTACAAATTACTATTTTAGATTAACGAAAATAATTTCGTAAGGAATATAATAACAAAGGTCTAAAAGTATTCAATTTCTTCAGAGAAAAAATCGATAAAGTCGAATCACCTCGAGCTTTGATCTTGCCGACGAGAAGAAGCATCTATAGAGCGTCTTTCTCTCCCTTTTCCTTTTATCTCCCACGAAATAAAAATACAAGCTGCGTGGAATTTCACACGGCAATAAAAGTGATCTACATTTTGATCGAGCCGAGTCGAAGCCTTTGACCTTCGGTAGTGTTGCGCATGGTAAGGACAAAAAATAGAGAAAGAGGGAAATAGAAAAAAAGAAAAAAAGTAAAAAAGAAAAAGAAAAAAAAAGAAAAAAAGGAAAAAACGAAGGGAGAAAATTGGAATAGCTAGTGGAAAGAAAGAAGATGTTAGGATAGATAGGAGAAAAGAGGCAGATAACGAATAAATGGAGCGTGGAGAGTTGAATGGCGATCATGGTGAAGCTAGAAATGCATTGGCCGAGTTTGCGTAACCAATCACCTCGGTGGTACTCGTGGTTGATAATGTGTGGATTTCCCTTTGACTATCTTGATACAGCTGCTGTGCAATTTTACTATTTCATCCTCTGTTCCTTTCTCTTGTCTTTTTTCTTCCACTTTTTAGACACGACCATAACTTCTGAAGAAAACGGACTGTTTTTTAATCCAAGTTAACACGAACGATGAAATTATCTGAACGTATTGTTCAGTTATTCAACTTAATCCAAAAAATAGGCCGAAAGAGATACAAAAAGACATCATAGAATATAGTTAATTTTGATTGAATTTAAATGCAGCCATTAGCTCGACATTACTTGCGTTATTTTTTACTTTTATCGCAACTAATATCGATTTCCAGGTCTCACCACAAGGAGGTTGCTGCATACGGAGACCCACGGGCTAATGACTCTAATTATCTATATGAATTACTTTACTGCCAATTGTAAAAGAAAATCATTATTCTAATATATCCAATAATATCCAATAATAATTACTATAATTTGGAAAAAGAAACAATATCAAATCGCGAAACGAATCAAAAATTTTTTTCTAATTAATCGAGATTAGATAAAAATTTATGAATTCGTTTGTAATCGACCTGCTTACCCGGTAAAGAATAGAGCCCTTTATATGGAATTCTATTCCCATTTTACTAACGTGTAATATTTTGATGTACAATAAGCTGAAATTAAAAATATGACGCAGTGGTTATTATAGATATAGTCTATATATCTTATTTTAAAGATCATGCATAATATTCAATATTATTTGATAATAAAAATATATAATATTATAAAGATAACGACTCATTATCTGAAAAGCAATAGAAATATTAACTTATTATCTAACATATAATTTTATGATGTAATTTCTTCATATTATATAAACAGCACAGCTATCTATGAACGTAAGATATCTGAAACAATTTATAATTAAATAAGAAGCAATCAAAATAATATATCAATCTTGGATAATTAATCAGCAGCCATCTGTAAACATTAAAATATCATAAAAATCATAAAATATTAAAAACATTTTATAATTTTTATAATATTTTAAGAATTACATATAATTCTTATTTATAATTATATATAATTATAATTAAATTTATAATTATAATTATATATAATTATTAAATAAGAATTATATACAATTATTAAATAAAAATTATATATAATTAAATAAGAAAGCAATCAAATAATCAGTGAATTTTGTATAATAAATCAGCAGCCATCTGTGAACATAAGAAATTTATAACGTTGTTATTTTCTGAAAACAATAAATAGTTCCCAATTAAATATATATAAAATAATTATTTCATACATATAAATATACACATACACACACTCATTCACATACGAAAACAACAATAACGAGAACACAGATCAGGTAGAATGGAATCGAATCTTGCCAATTTGACTGATATTTCCTGAAACAGAAATAAGCTTTGTTTAGTTTAATTAGAAATGTTTTCAGTATTTCAAATAAAAAAAAAAAAAAAAAAGAAAAAAAAAGAAAAAAAAAGAAAAAAAGAAAAAAAAGAAAAAAAAGAAAAAAAAAGAAAAAAAAAGAAAAAAAAAATTTTTGACTTTTAAATCCTCAGTAATAAAATTTATTATTTATTCACATTCTTCTTTTGGTTTGACTTCTCATTTTCTTGATTAGAGCATATGGAAAACCTGAAAAATAAGTCAATTTTATATAATGCATTTATAATGTTTATTAATTCATTTTTATATCAAATATGATAGTATTACAAACCTTCAGACATTATTTTGAACAATGCCATTAATATCAATTGATAAAGAGATATTTGGACAATGCTGTTAATACCCATTGATAAAGGAATATTTTGGAATATTTAATCATGAAATTTTCAAATAAAGCTCTCTGTAACAAAAAACTATATAAAAGGGTATGTGTGGAAAGATGAAAGTAGTATGTACAATCCATGGCCAAATATTTTCACTTTTGATAATTTAATAACTATAACAGTCATATTCTATATATTATATTGTATATATTTTTAGCCACAGATTGTAATGCTGAAATACAAAAAACAAATAATAAAATGGCAGAAAGTTAGCCTTTAACATATCGAATTCTCAATGCATTGGAAAATTTGTTTTACTTTTAAACAGAAATACGAAATTTATTACATAGTGGCTTTTATGTGCAAATATATAAATAAAAAAATAAATTGAACATTAAATTGTCAATTGTTTAATAAAATTACAAACATACATATTGCAAATTATTCAAGACACGTTATGAAAAAAAAGAATTGTGAATATTTCACAACAATTAAAAATTAATTTAAGTCGCGTTATAATCAAAAAAAAAAAAAAATATACTGCCCCTTATGTGATGTTACAAAATGCATACACAATTTTGTATACCGCCATAACCATATCCATAACGAGATTAGATCTATATTTAATTGATAGATTACACATATTTTATTTTATTACGTTTATACTAACGCGAAGTACGCAGTTACATCAAGTGTCTAATGTACTTATTATATCATAACATGTACATATTATATATAACATATTTTTTAATCTACTAAATAATAAAAAATATAATACAATTTCACAATTTTAAAACCATGTATTTTATATGTTTAAAAGAAATGGTAATGAAATATGAAATCTGAAAGAGAAAAATAAGAATTGAATATAAAAATATTAAATGTATTAGAAACAAAATAGTTTTAATATATTCTTGTAAATTTATTTTATGAATTTATTTTATTGCCACTGCTTGCTTTAACAGATCCTAATTTTCCTAACTCCATCAAGTCTTATAGATTTTTAATCAGAATAATTTGAATCTATGTAATAAGATGATGATGATGGTTACAATATATGAGTCGCTTTACAACTCATTTATTATGGTTATTGATTTTATAGAATTATTACTTAATAATATTCATATAAAAAATTTAAAATCATTCTGATAGAAAAGTCTATATGCTTGAGTATCCAGGTGCATTCCTGAATGCATGCCTGTTCCTATTCTAAAGTATTTTCATCCCCACTCCTGAGTGGGGCAGCCTTTTTATTCGTTTTATTTATATACCAAGATTTATGCATTTTTATTTCCAAAAAAATTATATTTATTTAATACACGAATAGACATTTCTTAAAAAATCATTGTCATATCATTCATTATTTCTTCTCTACACTTATGAAACTTTAATTTATATATGTATATAATATATATATAATAAAAATATCTTCTCTTGTATACTTATTAACTTCTTCATTTCATATTCATTCGTTGATGTAATTATGGAATAAAAATGCATACCCTTGACATATTTTATGCACTCCTGAGTGCAAGGCTGTTATATTTCTGTATCATATCGCACGCTTAGCAAGATTTATACATTTCTAATCAGATTAATTCAAATTTTCTTTATATTCATTTGCACTCTATTTAAATATAAATATATTATTGTAATAGAAAAAATATGAAATATTCTCGAGTTATTATTAGATAAATTTTATTTCTTTAAAATAATATCATAAGATTAAAATATTTAAATATTTATTTATTATATACTTTCATAAGTGCATTTTATTTTCATACACATTGTTTTGATTGTTCTGAAGGAGAAATGTATATCCTTGCTATATTTATTTGCATTCCTGAATGCACGCATGTACTTACTGTGAATTTATCATATGCACTCCTGAGTGCAGGCAAGCCATTTTAATCGTTTCGTTTATATATCAAGACATATACATTTTTATTCCAAAAAATCATCATGTTTCTTTCATATATGTTTAATAATTTCTTAATAATCTTTATATCATTTATTATATTTTCTTAATATTTCTTATGAAACTTTTATATATGTATAATAAAAATACTCTCTCTCTCTCTCTTTCTCTCTCATATTTACTTATTAAGTCTCTCATTTCATTTGTTGATAATTTTGGAATACAAAATGTATATCCTTGACATATTTTATTATGCACTCCTGAGTGCTGGCTGCCATTTGTTTCATTTCATTCATCTAGCAAGATTTATATATTTCTTATCAGAATGATTCAAATTTTCATTTCATTAATTTGCACCATTTAAATATAATCTAATTATTATTATTATATGAAATAAAATGAAATTTTCCCTATTCATCGTCAGATGAGTTTAATGTATTGAAAAAAAAAATATCAGTAGTGATTAAAATATTTATATGTTTGTCCATTAAGTACTCTCTTTAGTGCATTCATTCATTCAATCATTTTAGATCATTCCAAATGAGAAATATATATCCTTACTATAATACGTTCATCTGCATTTCCTGAATGCAGGCATGTACTTACTGTGAATCTATTATATGCACTTCTGAGTGCAGTCATGTACTTACTGTGAATTTATCATATGCACTCCTGAGTGCGGTCATGTACTTACTGTGAACCTATCATATGCACTCCTGAGTGCAGGCAAGCCATTTTAATCGTTTCTCTTATATATCAAGACTTATGCATTTTTATTCCAAAAAAATAATTTATTAATCATTTCTGTATGATTAATTATTTCTCTTTCATATTTATAATGGAACTTTCATTTATATATATATATATATATAGTATGTGTATAATAAAAATACTTTCTCTTGTATACTTATTAACTTCTTCACTTCATATTTATTCATTGATGTAATTATGGAATAAAAATGTATAACCTTGACATATTTATATGCACTCCTGAGTGCTGGCTGCCATTTCTTTCATTTCATCCATTTAGCAATACTCACACATTTCTAATCAGAATGATTCAAAATTTTTTTTATTCATTTGCATTATTTAAATATAAGTCAATTATTATTATATGGAATAAAAAGAATTACTTTCTATTTATTGTTAGACAAGTTTAATTTCTTGAGAAGAATATTGTGAGAGATAGAAATATTGGTTCATTAAGTATGTTTATTAGTGCATTCATTCATTCATTCTTTTTGATCATTCTGAATGAGAAGTGTATCCTTGCTATAATATATTCATCTGCATTCCTGAATGCAGGCATGTTCTCCCTCGATGTGTTCATCAAGTCTTGTAGATTTTTAATTAGAATAATCAGAATAATCAGATTAATCAGATTGATCAGATTGATCAGGATAATCAGAACAATAAGGATCAAACTATGAAAGAATAATGATGATGATGATGATGATTACCACATATGAGCCATTTTATAACTCGTGGTTAATGTATTTACCGCATAAGGGCCTTTGAGCGACCCGCGGTAGTGCTGTATTGACATGTAGGTATGAAATATGTATATATCTCGTATATATACATACAAATTATGCAGTTATGAAAAGAAAGAGAAGAAAAAAAATATATGATTATTCTAAATTAAAAATCAACATGCTTGGGTATCCAGGTGCACTCCTGAGTGCAATGTTGCTGCAGGCCACGGATGTCCACACAATATTTAACGAGCGTGACTCTATTTTTCTAACTAAAAATCTACTTTAAGAAAAGACTCTACTTTAGAACTTTAAAAATTCAATGACTCTAATTTTAAAAGAAAAGTGCAATGACTCAACTTTAATTCTAAATGAAAAGAGAAAGGACTCGACTTTAATTAAAAAAGAAAAAAAAGAAAAAAAAAATGCAAAGGACTCGACTATTATCCAAAATGAAAAATTGACTCTACTCTGAAAAAATTCAATGACTCGACTATCGTTCAAGTAAAAAATTGACTCTACTCTGAAAAAATTCAATGACTCGACTTTACTTAAGAAAAAATTGACTCTACTCTGAAAAAAATTCAATGACTCGACTTTACTTAAGAAAAAATTGAAAAGACTCTATTAATTAATTAACTGCAAAAGCTTGACTCTAATTGCAAAGATTCTAATTTTTCACGAACGCGAGTGCGGCACACCGTAGTAAGGAGATGGAATGGTCCATCATCTCCATCCAGGAACAAACTACTACGAGCATAAGTGTCAACGTGGTAAAAGGGTAAATGGGATTTTGATAAGACCACAAGCCATTAACGAAGAGTTCGACATTCCGACTATCTTTGAAAAATGACTTGTAGTCGATAGTTGCCCTCTTGAGCCACAGTTTGTGGGGGCCTCTTCGGCATAAAGCCTCTTCTTGCTTCGTGCCCTAACCATTGCATTGGAGCATTCCCTACGTGCGACGCAAGATAAGTTTACGCATCAAAAAACGCCCTACCGTTTGAAACAACGCACCCGCAAAAATTGACATGTCGCAGTGGATTATATTATAAGAATGAAATCGTCCCTAATCTAAACCGACCTAATTCCGACCTGATCATCTCACCTTACGCAACAAGCCTCAAACCACTCGTGTTAACGCACGCATTGAACGAGACGCAATAGTCGCAAGCTAAAGGGAGTTGGGAAGTAAACAACGCAATGGCTGTTTGTTTTTTGTTTTTTTTTTTATTACTTAACCTAACGAGCGGTAAGTGCTTGCGACGTAAAGTATCGATTTCTTCTAAATAATATAACCACTGAGATATGGCAAAATTCACGAATGAATCACCCCAAACGGCACTGACGAATCTCAACACGTATTCTCAACTGCGTTTTCTACTCTACCTGGGTGCGTCTCGATTTTCTAATGATCTTTATTTATTCATTCATTTATTTATATAATATAATTAAAAAAAAAAAAAATAGAAAAAAAATAGAAGATTCATATATAAATATTTGAATTAACCCGTAAAGCTATCCTAGCCTGTGGACAATCAATGGACTCAAAGAATCCACCAACCGTGCACAATTACACAGGCACATTTAATCGAATGCTCCAGCAAACATGATATTCATTCTAATCGTTGAACCTATTAAAAACTAAGATTAACTGCTTGCACTTAAAAGATGAAAAAAGTTTTGGTAAAAAGTTAAAACCACGAGAATTGTAATGTTTCCATTTTAAGTATGTAAATAGATTCTAATTTGAGCAAAGGCTCACACAAACGGAGGAGGAGGAGAAGAAGGATAATGATGATGATGATCATATCATAATAGTTACCACATCGTGGTAAAAGTAGAGTTGCAAAAAATATTATACAACTCTATTACACTGTATACCGCATAAGGGCCTTTGAGCGACCCGCGGTAGAGCTGTGTTGACATGTAGGTATGAAATATGTATATATCTCGTATATATACATACAAATTATGCAGTTATGAAATTTTAGGATCACAATAAATATATAGATTTTATAGAAAAAAAAAAAAAAAAAAAAAAAAAAAAATATATAAAAAATATTTCAAGAATCGCGAAGTGCAAGCGTTAATTTATAACTAAGTATCAAACAAGTTCAAAATCCTTTGCCAAGTTCAAAATATATGGGATGCATTTAATGTTCTCATTGAGTGCAAAGTTTTTCAAACTGTTTGAATACTGATACGTTGGCGCAATGCAAAGTGTCAGCAAAAAATCTAAAAAAGAAAAAAAAAGAAAGGAATAAAAGACAATTCAGACATGCTGAATGACTGTAAAATTTGCTGAAACTTCACAAATCCCCGGAGACGGGACTTCTCACTCCTAAGTGAGAATCGGATCCAAAGTCTTCCGGTCCCTACCTACTTATATAAAATGTGTACATTCACTCAGAAAAGGTATGCTACCTGCCTGCCTATTACCTATATTTAAAAAGTGCAAAGCATTCACACCAACACATACACTCCACGGTTCTCTCACATACCACCAGGGTGCAAAAGCCTACACTAGAGAGTATGCCCCGGGGCACCTCCGACACCCCAGTTCAAACGCGTATTGTTCTAATGTGTTAGGAGTACGTACCAATTGCTGTAATCGACTGCCACGGCTAATGATTATTGCATATATGACTAAAGCAAAAATACTAGTACATACTAGTATATATATGAATACTAGTAATATATACGAGTATTTAAAATTTTCCACAGAAACATGTGGTAATTATGCAAAACGATATTAACATAAGATATTTATTTATTATTAATTAGAAAGTTATCGCGAAACGATGTACAATGCAGCACCTAAAACGCACATACAAGTGCAAGGTACACCGTGCAATCACCAGCGCAATGACAGCCGCCAAAAGGAAAAAAATTAAAACTAATAAACCCACGCAGACTGTTTCTCACCCATACGAGTAACACCTGGGCAAACGCATAGATGAGAACGCAGAAAGCATGGGGGGGAGAAACGGGTATTAATATAATTAGTGCTGAAAATCCTGAACTAAAAAATGATTAACTTATAAACTAGGCCTAAACGGGCTGTGACTCTACGAGTCTCATTGCTTACCTTATTAGCAAGGACTCAAACAAAAGGAGGAAGAGGGGGAGGGAGATAATGATGATAATAATTATAATAGTTACCACGTCGTGGTAAAATTAGAGTTGCAAAAAACCTTATACAACTCTATTACATTGCACACCGCATAAGGGCCTTTGAGCGACCCGCGGTAGAGCTGTGTTGACATGTAGGTATGAAATATGCATATATCTCGTATATATACATACACATTATGCGGTTATGAAATTGGATAATGAGAGAATATTTATTAAAAAATTTAATTTATTGAAATATTTAATTTATTAAAATATTTAATTTATTGAAATATTTAATTTATATAAGAAACAACCTCGGACGATTCCTTTCGTCAAATGGCTGTTCTAATGAAAGAACGGGATTATGATCCACCACTTGATTGACAGAATCTATCCGTCGCGGAAGGGGTTTGTCTTCTTGCTCATTTTTTGGTATATCGATATATCGAAATATCGAAGTAAATCGCGATTAAATAGACCAAGTACGAAGCAATGCATGTAACGTAGATCACGTTATATGCTTTATTTGGACGAAATCGGGTAAATTAATGCCCGATTTCATTACTAATATCGCGAGGAAAGACGGAGAGAAAAAAAGTGCTAATTAATAGCACTGTTAATTAAACGACTTTGAAACAAGAAGACCCTAGCCTGACATCTATATAATAATAATAAAAAATTCACAAGAAAAGAGCTAACTACACATGTAGGGAACCACTCGTGAATAAAATCAAAGATTTTAATCACGGCCACTTATGCTCGTTTTGGACAATAAGACATTTACGAATACAACCAGTAACCCGTGCCGATATGGACCTTTCATCCTCGGCATGATGGGCACCAGAGGAACTTAAAATTTTTCACTTACTTCTTAAGAAGTTCTGCGATGGCTCCAAAACACTCGTCCCCCTCGACGTAGGTCGAATGATGTCGTGAAGTTGGTTGAAATTATTGTTGAAACGTTGAATCGTTGATTCGTTGAAAGGTTGAATCGTTGATTCGTTGAAACGTTGAATCGTTGATTCGTTGAAACGTTGAATCGTTGATTAATCTGTAATTAAAAAGAGTCACAGACGTTTAATTATATGCTCCATATCAATGGAATACGTTCAATGAATGAAAATGATTGAAAAATATGATTTAAACGATGAACGAGAAGTAATGATTAGAATAAAGAAATGTACTAACGTGTGATTGTATCCAGACGAAGCTTTACATTCGTCGATAAAGATGATGAGGATGAACTTTTATATTCACATTTTCGACCAGTACAATATTTTTCGCAACGCAATCCTCTTCCACCGAAATTGGCCGAAAGTGTGTTAATGATTCTAACAACACGGCGAACAAATAGTTTTAACAAGAATATGAAATAAATTCTTGTTTTTTGATTGACTAACACGACCGAAAATTTTCAATCGGCGAACAACACTGACTCTAATTCGCGATTTTATATTATTTTTAAAGCAACCAATACGGCTGCAAAACAAATTACTTCGCACAAGCACTGACTCTAAGATCGCATTGCTCGCGATCGCAACTGAAGACCTGTTAAATAAAAATGGTTAAAGCAAGCTATGACATTTATAATTCTACAATTTATATAATATTGAAAATCGTATTATTCAAGTCCCATGGTCTAAAATCGTAAAATCGAACTACTATCTTTTATATGTATTAATACTAAAAAGGAAAAAAAAACAAAGGAAAACATTCAAATGATGTAACTGCGAAATTTATAACCTATATTAAAATAAATAAAGAAAAAACAAACGATAACAATCGCGTTGCATCTATCGTTTAAAAATAGATATGATCGCGATAGGGATATGCTTATAGAAGTATATTAATTGCGTGGATACCTATAAATTGAAATAGATATAGCATTAAGGTAAAACTAGACAAGGAGCAATAAAATGAAATTATGATATTTATGATATTGATTGAACGATTAAACGTATCTTGAAATTATATTCTATATTAATTAAACGCGTATTTCATTAATCTCTATACTTTTTAATACTCTTTAAAATTCATTAAAACATGTTTGAAAAAAATGTTCTAATGCATCGAACGTCAGCCATTGGCTCAGCAGTGCATACGTTGCATAATGTAAAATACATAAACGTATGCAATACCGATTACCGGATCTCACCACTTGGAGGTAGCTGCGTATGGAGATCCATGTTTAAATTTATTAAGAAAAATAGAAAATGTTATATAATAAATAACCTTTTATTAGTTGAAATTTAGTTTAATATTTTTTGAAGATGAATTTACTTATCTATATGCGAAGAGCAGTAGAAAATATGTCACAGTTGCTGTCGAATGCGTCGGTCTTCACTAATTAGTTGAATACGATGGATAGCAACCTGAAAAAATTCAAGAGTATTATTAATATTTCATGAAATGAAGTGTATTTATATATATGAATATGTATATCTATATATATATGCATATATATATATATATATATATACATATATGTAATGTGACTGCATATTCAATACATAAATGATATATATACTGAAATCTAATATGATATAAAATAGTATATATATAATGTTTAATGTGATCTGCATATTCAATATATAAAAGCTATATATATTGAAATCTAATATGATATAAAATAGTATTAATTAACAGAATTAATAAATCAAACTTATAAAACGTTTTAATGAAAAGTTAGACGACTCGGAGTTAACCTAGCAGGAGCAAATTTTAATACGTCTAGACAGCTACGTGTATCAATGAGAACTACACGAGCGAAAGTAGGGAAGAATGAGAGAAGTCGTGACAAGGACGATCTCTCGATCGTCCTCTGTTTCGTTTACATAGGCTTCTCTCAAGGTCTCTTTGTTTTGTTGTTCGTCGGAGACTATTCATTGTCAAGGATGTTTCGAGAATTGATGTTGGGAAACTAAAGTTATTATCTACATCCTAATGTTATCTTTCTTTATTAAGAATCTTGCTATGTGCGTATATAAGTAAATAGACTTACGTGTGCCTGTACGATGATTACGTCATTCCTAGGGTAGCGTAGTTTTTTCGCTGCGTAGTTTGTAGGCTCCTTAAAAGACTGAAAAATGTTAGATCGATATTAATACAATATAAAATTAATTATATGCGTGTGTGTATGTATGTAAGAGATATCGATATGTATATGTAAGAGAGATATCTATATGCATATATATGTTACGTGTGTGAGTGTACTTATATACATATATATATATATATATAAATCGTATATAAGACGAAATACATCTAATACAATTAATCAATGCAAAGATTATTAATTAGAACATAGTTAGAAGACGAGAAAATTATCGATATCGCGAAAATCAAACTGGGAAATACCAAAAACATGTATGACGTCATAGCTCCGTGGATGAAGCCAAGATGCAAATTTTATTTTTGCGAATATCTTTTAAATGCGAAGATGGCCCGACTTGCAAACATTCACACGTGGAAATTGCATTTTCGCCAATCGATTGGTATATAAAATATGGGTGTAGGTTAGAAAAAATATATTAATTACCTGTAAATAATGGGACGACAGATCTTTCGTCAACACACGACCACAGGTGAATTCAAAATGGCGGAGTCATTAGCAGAAAGGAGACCACAGTGGTCCCACGCATGCGCAGTGAACCGCTTACGCAATGGCCACCTGCAAAACTGTCGATTTTTCGATTTATTATGCGAACATATCGAAACAATAAAAATATGATATATGAACTTAAAAATTGTCAAAATGAATACTTTATTATTTCAAACTATGATAATTAATCATTATAAGTCGATACTTATAGAAACAGCGCTGAAAATATGAAAAAAGTGGGAAGGAAAATATTCACGAACACGCTTGCGATTGTTTTCTATGCGAGTATCGTTTATTTTCGATACAATTACGACTCGTTAATATTGTCACTTGGAAATCATTTATTTTGCGAGTCGATTGGTATATTAGAAGATCCTGTATGTTAAAAGATATATTAATTATCTGTAATTAATATTATGACAAAGATCTTTAGCGTATAGAAAGAGCCTTGATTATTTGCATAGAATTGATCGATATATTAGACACGGAACTATATATGAATTAATTTATTATTAATCGATAGCGTGAGGTTAAATAAGTATTTTTCTTACTTCTTTATTCAAATCAATTTTCGTTCTCTACAAAAGAAAGGCACACACATACACACGAGCATGTCGTCACACGTACGTAGCTTTCTTTCTTCTTGACATCGTGAGTCAAATCAGATACAATAATTTATACATTAAGTGACAAAATAATTCGGTTTTATTTCTCTGTTCGTTGTATACGTTTTTCGCAAATATTATGAAAAGAGAATAATTAGGATAATTTGTAACGATACATATTTAGAAATAATTAATGAAGTATTTAAATAAGTTATTATGACTCGAGTGTAGTCGTTAACGTTCGGCCGGTCTTTCTCTTTCTCTCGAAAAAAGTTGCAGTGAAACGTATGAGACAAATGAATAAAATTTTTGGTGAGAAGAAAGAAGATCTCCGTCCAAATGTTCGAATGTTACTGATCTATATAAAGTGGCCTAATGATTTACATAACTTATTGGCAAAATCCTGATTTCTATGCAAAGGTAAGCGACAAAATTCTTTTGCTCTTACAAAGACACTGCGTACATGCATACGAGTATGACGATGGAAAATGTTTCTAGAAATTTGTTTCTATATATAAGTCTATATATGTTTCTTGCCTATATATATATATATATATATATATATATATATATACATGTATATATGTATCTGGATATATATGCATGCATTCTTAGAAAGGTCCTTTCTTCTTATTCCAATCAGGTTCGTAGATAATGTATTTTATTTTTTCCGAAAAGAAACGCATAGTATTGAGACAAGAAATATGGACAATATATTTTCTGTTATAGATTCATTGTCACAAAGCAGAAAAATCTTATATTCACGGTGTTCATACCTAAAGAAAAAACATCGTGTGTCATCTCTCGAAACGCCAGCAGTTTTGTCGTAGCAAAATTAATAATTTAATTCCTGCTCGATAATGTATACACATTTACGCACTACATTAATTTGATTTGAATTATTTAATTACGAATCATTTCGAATTATTTCGAAAGATACAACAGAATTTTACTTTATTTACGTATTTAACGTCATCATTAATTCGTAGCAAAATTTTATTATAATTGGTAATTGCAATATAGGTTATTAGATATTACAATAATTATATGACATCAGGTAATGCATAATAATATATTTTTTATTGATTATGATAGCTTTGATCAAGTTTTATTACATTAATTCGTGACAAATTAATACACCTTGTAATATTAAGTTTTTTATTCTCTTTTTTAGAAACGAGAAAATATATATATATATATACATAACGTTCGTGTCGGCTAAATTGGCTATTTAGTTTCTTGCAAATTGGCTAATAAACTTGGCTAATGTCTCGAGACAGGTAGTCTTATTTCTTTCTTCTCTTTATAAATCGACTTTTATGTCGTCGTTAGATTGTTTAACATCGATCTAGCGATTCGATTTCATCTCAAATGTTTTTCATTTGTTTATACAGACAAATTGTCGTATTCTAGAATTACTTAAAAAAAACAAAAGTGTTTCTTCGAGTTTTATGAAAATGAGTATGTAGATTTATTGTTTTATATATTTTGATTGTTCCATAACCAAAAAAGAATAAATATATATATATATATATATATATATATATATATTATAAATATGTATATATACACATACACATATGTATATATTTACAGGTACATGTTATGCAAATATTAGAAGCGTGAAAAAGCGTGGTATCGTACGTGTAATCGAGGTAGGCGAACCAACGAGAGAAAATCCAGGGAAAGCTCGGGACTATGTGCCGTGGACTAAAGCGATACCAGCGATAAAAATTGTAATTAATCACTCGTTACGTGTCCTGAGCACGCGCGAGCTCGCTCGCTATGAGCATAAATTATCGTTGGCATGGCGATTTAAGCCGGCTTAATAGGTACTCGATAAAAAATGTGATCCCATTGCCTTCTACTACTTTCTCTACTATGTTCAGTATCGAAAGTTAGAAAGAAAGAGGTAAGCTTTAAAAAAAATTTATATTCAAAAACGATATGTTAGATGCCGGTATATGCTTTTTCTATCAAAATGGTAGCAAACTATTTGTCATTAAATTCAGGATTTTTTTCTTTTTTCTTCTAATACACACTCACACAGATATATATATTTCGATCGATCTAATCGTAAATAAACGTCGGCGATACAATCAGGTATTTCATTCATATCGAAGATGGGCAATTTTTCATTGATCAGTTTTCAGAGAGCATGGAATCTCGTCGAAATATTATTAATTGGTATATTCGCATTTCGATTGGAAAGAGAGACGTGATAATTTTTTGTTTCATTGAAATTCCCATTGCTGTGATTTTAAATCTGGTCGAGCTGCGTAAATGGTTGGAATCTATGCGTGGAAAATGTCAGTCTGTATTTACCGATTCGAATGCACTAGTTAACTTCTGTCTCTCTCTCTCTCTCTCTTTATATTTTCCAGAAGGTCGTGGCAAGCTCTATATCTTTTAAATACTCTCCATTGAAATCTTGCATCGCCTCCGGGGAATACTAGTTGAATAATAATTTGAGGGTTTCATCGTCGTCGTCGTCGTCGTCGTGGTGGTTGTTCCCGTGTCAGTAGAGTAGTTTTGCATTTTGGAGGACTGCAAAGATGAGTTAGAAAGGGTTAGGCGAGATAGATAGATAGAGAGAGAAAGAGAGAGAAAGAGAGAGACATGAGATTTTTACGAAAGTTTCGAGCGTTAAATCGTTTCTACGCTTTTTCGAGTTCCATCGTTTCACACCAACACATAGATGATACCCATCGGAACATCCAATGTGCATCCAGCAACGCTTCGAAGCTTGTAGAGAAAGAGAGGGAAAGAGAGAGAGAGAGAGAAGGAGGGAGGGCAAGTGAGAGGGAGAGGGTGAAATGGCTTTTAGTTGGCAAGCAGTGGTTTTATACCGGTCGTACTTTCAACCCTTTCGTCGTCGTACCTGCGAAATTTTATTTCGATGCAAGCTGGATATTTTTTGTTTCTCTTTTTTACTTGTTCTCTTTCTCTTTCTGTCTCTTTTGTTTTTGTTATTATTTAATTGTTTTATTTTCATTTCGCTAAAAATCAATATCACTCTTAAGGAAATTGTATTGTTTTTTTTTCTTTTTTTTCTTTTTTTTTTTTCTTAAAGCAATCAAGATCAAATTTATATTATCAGCACCATCGTTAAATTTACGATTGAATTGTAATACATAAATATATTAGATAGGATAAAGTTGTAGCTTTAAAAATAAATATTGTTTAGTTATTCCGATTTCATTCATGAGCTTTTCTACCATTTTCTTGAACGAATAGGATTGCAAAATATTTCTCCCAAAACTTTATTTTTATTTTTATCGGGAAATAGATATTCTCTAGGAGGAAATATTTATTTTTCTTTTTTTAGCATAAAAGAAAATACAGATAATCTATATTCTATGTAATACTTTTTAGTACTCGATTGTTTCTCGTTTCTCATTTTACCGATCTTTTTTTTCTTTTTTTTACTTCCATTTTTTTCTTTTCTCTTTTTTTTTTTTGCATCGGACTCTACTTGCATCCTTACGTTCTTTGACGTGTACGGTTCTCTTAATTAAGAAAAAGGGGTTATGCACCGTCTCTTCCTCTCCTCTCTTTCTCTCCCTCTTTGTGTTAATCCAAGCGACATTTTCTATATGCCTATATATATTCGTATACATACATATATATATACATACATACATATATCATAAAAATGTGTAACCACCACACGAATTTTATTTCTTTCTTTCTTTCTTTTCCATCCGCAAGTCTACCTCCACTAGCACCGTCTTTTGTCATTTCCTGTTTGTAAAAGCAAAAACGTAGGCAGCTTTATCCACGTGCTACGTTAGAAGAAAACGAACGATGATTTCTTTTATTCTACTTCGCGTTTCTAACGCGCCATTATGTCTATGCAAAACTTTCAACGTGGCTGACCTCGCCCTCTCTTTCTTTCCTTTTTCAGCAACTCCCTGACTATTTCTTTGGTTTTCTCTCTTTCTCTTATGTACGCACATACACGCGCGCACATATATATAGACTCTCGATTTCCTCTTCTGTGGGAGCTCGATGCCCATATTGTGTGAATCCTTTGCGGCGAGTACGAGTACCATCGTTCATTGTGGTTGCGTAATAAACGTTGAACTCGTTGCGGAGAACAAACCCTCCGCACGGAAGCAACGTTTCTATTACGTTCGTAGTCGTCGTGGTAAATCGAAATCAAACCCTCCTATCGAAATGCATCGTCATCGAACGATTTTCCTAAAACAAGCCAATGAATTACATGTTAACAGGTTATTCGTCTCACACTACGTTAAATCTTCGAATTAGATCGATTGTAACATGCGTGTGTGTGTGTGCGTGCGTGTGTGGATGGGTGGGTGTTTGTAGATGAGAAATTATAAAAGAAAATTGTCTTCGAATTTAGCAAATAATTGTTAAAAGTATTTATCAACCATTATGCTTGTTGAAGCGTCGATAAAATCTGTATCGTAATTGAAAGATTTTTGAATCTAGAAAATGCATATAATATGAAGGTCAAAGGTAAAACGCAAAGGGCAGTCAGGGACAATTTATCATCCCTATTATCCTGTCTCTGACCTCCCTGTTTATTCTCTCTCCTGGGAGTTTCAGGGTGAGACCTATAACGTAGATATTCGTCTCCCCTCCGCTCTCAACAATGCAGCCCTTTCGTAGGGAATTTTGGTGTCGAAGTAATATAGCTCAACGGCGAAGCCCATCTGCAGAGAGAGAGAGAGAGAGAGAGAGAGAGAGATCAATTGAGTGTAGGTCGATCGCTGTGTTCCGTTCGCGTCTCGTTGATCGCTTATTGCCAAGCAACGTTCAGAACTGGATGTTAACGAGAGATCCTTCTCATCGATTCTCTTCAGTTCTCTATGTACCAACACAATACCCTTCTCTAGCGTATTGTTAATAAACACTACTGACAAAGACACTCTCTTACCTTTCATCGTTCACTTAACGCGCCAAGTGCCTTAGTTGATTGCAGTCGAATTTGACATACATACGTATGTGTCGATTTTTAAAGATCTTGGTAGTTTATTCTTATTTTACAAACAAAAGATGTAATCTAAAAAATGTACTAAACAAAAATTCTCAGAATGAGTATTCAATTATTTCCTATTAAGAAAGAACATTCTTCTGAGCATATATGTATATATATATAAATGAGGTATAATTATTTGTGTCTAGTGGAGTGAAAACCCTCGAGAGGATATTGGTTCTGACACGTTAATCCATAGTATTGCATAAATATTCAACAATCGGGTTATACTCACTTGTAAATTACTGTATATGGGACATAGGAATACTTAATGAAATAGAAATTACTTACTCACGGACCATTTCTTCCATATCGTATCATAGTCATACTTCATTCTTTGAAAGTTATAGACGTTTACGATACGTATTATTTTGTGACTCTACGATTGATGACGATTCTTGGTATATCGCCTTATCAGGATACAGAAACATTTCCCTCGAGCTATGTTCGCTACTTCTCGTCGAAGGATTCTCTATCATTTTTCAGATAAAAATATGAAACAATCGATTCTTTTTATTATCAATGTGGATTATTATTTTTAAAATATTCTTCTGTTTGTTCATAAATTTTCCCCTCGTTTTTTTCAAAATGTAATTTTTATCTTTTGCAACTCACTTTTGATAACGCATAACGTATGATTGGTGGATGCATTTGCAGAATTTGAAGCTATTAAAAAAATTATGAAAAAAAAAGTATGCGAAGATAACTTACACGGTGATTTTTGGAAGTAAGTCATATTATTTAATTACAAAATAAAATATTATCTTTTTTCTTTCTTTCATTTTTTCAAATATTATTTTTCTTTTCTTTTTCCACAGTTATAATGTATGTACATCGGTGGATGTTACTATTTCTTGCACTAGCAATAATCTAATTGTGATATCTATCCTCCGGTCTTTGAGTTAGAGATCACTATTATGGACAGACAATGAATGACGAAGTTTGCAGTCGGTAGAATCCTCCTGCGCATGCTCTTCGAATAATACAATAATGTAAGACAGAAGAATCCCTCGTGTAATCGTTGGGAAGAAACATCTGTTTCCCTACTTGAATACACCTTTGCAATATTGCGAGAGAAACATTAGACATTATTTAATTGTCCGAAGGGGAAAGTATGTGATACTATAACGTTCAATCAATTTGACGTTTAAAGTATTATTTTTTCCCTAGAATTTTATATCGATTATTACAGGTAAGCAATTTGAATGCGTAATGAGGCATTAGGATTGGCGTTAGCTTATTATTTTGTCGCGAACAACAAAAGGAAACGTTACTATGTCTTCGAGAAAAATAAACTATTTCGGTCAGAGTGAACTTATAAGTCAATTAATTTTATTTATGATCGGCATAGGACCTTATGAAAATTCGAAGGAACGTATTGTTCGAACATGTGCGTTAACTTTGTTCTTTATTCCTATGTTCTTTCATCAGGTAAATTTTATTATTTCTCTTAAACGTTTTACCCTCGTCATAATTATTATTGCAATCGATGAAAATCCAGTCGAGAAGTATAATTTGTTAAAAAAAAAAAAAAAAAAAAAAAAACAAAAAAAAAAAAAAGTTAATACACTTTTGAAAATAATAAATAAATTATGGATTTAATGGAAATGTTAAGAAAAAATGTCTACATTGACTTTAGATTTATCAATTTTGCACGATGGACTTTGAGATGAATTTGACTATTAGAAGGATGCAGTTATTTTTACCCTGTCTGTGTACCATCATTACTTATTACACCGTTATTTATAATTTTACAACCGTTCGTACTTAACTTTTTTATATATATTATTAGAATAGTCTTAATCAGAAGAAACATTAATTTACTTTACTTTTAGGTGAAGCTAATTTATGCACATCTAATGAATGATTATGAACAACTCTTGGATGATAAGGAATGGGATATTGTAAACAAATATAATAAAGAAAATAGAATATACATGTTACTTACTGCTAGTAAGTATGTTCGAAAAATCTGTTCGAATGACGATGAACAATATATTGTAATTGTATTACACGTAACGTTGTTACAGTCATCTTCAATATTTATCATACTTTAATAATTTATCCATCCATGTTAAGTGTGATTTTATACCTCGTCGGGTTATCGGGCGATACTCAATTAATATTGCCAATACCAGTTAATTATATAACCGATTCACGAGTATTTTATAGTATCCTTATTTATGAACTTATAGGACTTACTGTCTTAACTATGATAGCATTTGTGACTTTCACAACATATTTGGTATTAATACAACACGCATGCAATCAATTTAGCATTCTTATGTATGTATGCTATAATTAAGAAAAAAAGACTTATTTGCAGTAGGTATCATTATGTTTGCAAATGTATATTAAAATAGTATTATTTTAGAATGAAGACACTACAACCATTTAAGAAAAACCAGAATTCTATGGAACAGGATTTTTATTATAGTGGACCTCAGAAGGAGCACGATTGGATAGTTGATATAATAAATCGTCATATAAAGGCCACGCAGTTAGTTACCAGTTATTATTATATTTTTTTTGTTTTTTACATTAAAAATTCGCAAGAGTGTTTTATCGTACATTTTTTTTCTTTATTATCATTATTATATGTTATTTTAATTCATTTTCTCTCTTTTTTCAAGGTTAATTGATTTGATAAATTCTTTATCCGAGATGATTTATTTAATCGAAATTTTCTTTGGGATGATTATAATTATTGTTGATTTTATTTATGTAAGTAATAGTTTCAAATTAGTCAAATATATCATGGAAAAAAAACAGTCTTGCATTTTGCAAATATGATAAGAATATATTATAGTAATATAGAATATTTTGTTGTATTTATTTTATAATAAGAGTAATTCGTTCTTATAGACATTTCAAATTGTATTAGAAAATACAAGCGAAACAGTAGCATGTTGTATCTATATCGTTACATCTCTATTCCTTATATACATTAACTTTTATATTGGACAAAAGCTCTTAGATCATAGTAATGCAACTTACATGGAATTGTAAGTTTTAATGCCAAACACCAATCGTTTAATTTATTTTAAATTATTATACTTATAATTAATTTGAAGCATTATATTAAACGTGACTAGTTAATAATTATTCAAATATTAATCGTTTTAGGTGTAAAGTTCCCTTCTATGCGCTTACCGTCAAAACTCAAAAGTTATTTTTATTCATCATAGCAAGAAGTATGAAGTCAGCCAAACTTTCAATAGGAGGGTTATTTGTATCTTCTCACGAAGTTTTTGCAGCGGTAAATAGCCTTCAATTATCGACATATTAAGTGATAATTATATTAATGATGAATTTATTATTTCAGTTAATACAAAAAGCATTTTCCGTTGCTACGGTGTATTATAATATGCAGTAAGCTTAAGTAATCTCGTAATAGTGAAAATATTAGATATCAATCTATTAGAATCATTACTTCCAGAAAAAAGAACAAAATTAAACGTATACTCATTTGTAGTAAATATCACGATGATATAGTAAATATTAAAATGTATAGTATGCACACCTTCTATAGTATTCACGTTCACTACCTTTTTATATAAATGTACTGTAGCGTGGTTGGACAACAAATGACAAAGATTTCAGTGAAATGAATCTACTGCGCATGTCGTTTTGAAGTAAAAGTAGAAGGCGGAGACAACTCTCGTTTAATCGTCAGAAATAAAAACATCTGTTTGTTACTTACGTGGGAGCTCTTACCACTGCGAAGGAAATGCTAGATGTACTGTAATTATTTAAATGGAAGAATGATTATAAAGCCGTATTGCATCGATTATTTTTATGTCGCTTACTATACTACTCTAATAAAAGATAATTAGAAATGCATAATTGGAATGCAAAATAAGAAGGAATAACGTAGAAGTTGTCTTTTACATTGCTGTTGGAAACTTAAGACAGATTGAAATTTTCTTTGCGACGTAATTCGGAGCTCTTAAAAGTAACGAGGACTATATTGCACTATGGTCGAACAGCGAGTGGAAGGTTTCGAACTGACTGCGCATGTTCTCTTTGAAAAGGAAAGTAAAATATCCCTCGGTTGATCCTTGGGAAGTAACATCTGTTTCCATACTTGTAGAAATTGTATAATTCTCCAATTGGAAAGATATTCCAATCGATTTGAAGATTATAGTATTATTATTTTTAATTATTTCTTTACTTTTTTTTTTTTTTCTACAAAGTGTTGCTGACTGTTGATTTTGCTAGTAATATTATCAGTAATACTTTCGTCATGTCTTCGAAAGTTATAATAGGTGACGTATGCGAATACTACGATTTGAACGAACGATTGTTACTGCAACTAGGTTTATGGCCCTATCAAGAAAAATTTGAAAAGTTTCTTCGAACGTTTATCGTCAATGTATCTTTGCTCGTGGCCTTTTTAGTTGAGGTAAATCTAATAACTTTTTAAACGTATCTTTGAAATTATTTTCTTTCACATTTATTTCACTTTTAGTTTTATCGATTCTACATCTCCGACTTTGATATAAAATCGATCATTGAAGAATCTCAGATATTTATAACTCTTCTGAGTGCCTCGTATTGTTATTATAATGCCATATTTCAATTCGAATTGGTATGTATTGCAAATATTATATCGACGAGGGCATTTGTAAAGAGAAAAATGAAAATGTTCAGATGAACTTTACAGCTAAAGAAACT
Source organism: Vespa mandarinia (assembly GCF_050613455.1). Taxonomy (NCBI): domain Eukaryota; kingdom Metazoa; phylum Arthropoda; class Insecta; order Hymenoptera; family Vespidae; genus Vespa; species Vespa mandarinia. The sequence goes on along the minus strand of NC_140827.1, from coordinate 3,672,777 downwards.
TCTTGATCATATTATATTCGATTATAATCACATATCGAACAAGCAAGAAATAATTATTATGCAGAAATATGCAAAAGAAAACAAACGATTCATTCTAGGGATTTTATGTAAGTACAAAAGAACGTATCATTTCGTGGATTTTTAACGATTAATTTTATTTCTTACTTTTGTCGTTTCAGTGAGTTTTTATTTGTACGTAATTATCTTAATATTTCCGTCTGCATCACACGTCGTTTTATATATCACCGGTGTTGTCAATGATACTCAATTGACCTTACCAATTACTATTGATACTATTTTATTCGATAAAAGATCGTTTTATATCATATTTTTCATTCAATTATTTATATTATGGATCATAACTACAGTGGCAATCGTAAATTTTACGACATTCTTATTATTTTTATCGCATGCATGCGCCTTATTAAGTATCCTAATGTAAGTATATATAATCGAGAAAAAAAAAATGTCGACATTTCTATAATGATGTTTCGATCATTATTCGCACTACATGCAACAGATTTAAGATTGGTCAACCGTTGAAAAAAAATTCGCACGAACTTTCGTACAAATGGTCCTCTATAGCAACGTGCGATGCATACAATTGGATTAAAGATATAGTGACACATCATGTAAATGTTACGGAGTATGTATCTTAGAAATTTTATCCTTAAGACACGCTCTTGCGCTTAATATTTTTTCTTTTTGTTAAAATTATCTTTTTCTTTTTTTTTTTTTTAAAGATTCATCGATCTGCTAAATGATTTATGTGAAAATATATATTTAATTGAGATGATATTTAGTATGTTATGCATTATCATAGATTATATTTGTGTAAGTAAGATTTTAAAAAAATATTAGAATATATTTTAATTTTATAATATTCATATTTCATTCTTGATGATATTTAAAAACATTTGGGAATAGTTAAATTGTTTGGCTTTAGCTATTACAGATCTCTGACTTGATAAAAAATACGAACGAAGCATTTTTATACATTATTTATATTGGAGCATCTGTAATTACCTTTTATCTTCATTGTTATGTCGGACAAAGATTATTAGATCATAATGCAGTACTTTTAGAGAGTTTGTGTGTATATCATTTTTTTTACCATATATTATTAATTAATAATAATTATAATCATTCAATATTGATAGATCTCAAATATCATTCTATGAATTTCCGATAAAATATCAAAAAGATTTATCAATATTATTAATAAGAAGTATTAAACCATGTGTGATTTCGTTCAGAGGAATGTACATAATTTCGAATGATTTCTTTGCACGAGTAAGGATTATATTATTTTTAATATTACATACATGTTATATATTAAAAATGAATGTATTCTTTTAGGTTATTCATACATCATTATCCTACGCAATGGTGTACCATAACATGTGATTTTTGCATTGATGCAAGAATAACAAGGAACGCTTGCAATATTTAATCTATTCTTCAACTTGCATAATACTTATGATATCTATTATTAATATTATATGAAAGTAATATGAAATTATTATATATATATATATATATATACTTTGTGATATTTTCGATGTGGGTAAATCTTTCGTGTAATTATTTTTAACTTTTCATTTCGAAAAATACGATTATTTGAACTTATTATTGTACCATTATAACATATCACTAGTAGCGACTTTTAAGAAACATTAAGATGTCTAATATGAATTTACAATATATTTCTAAAGACGGAAAAATTATTTATAGCAGCTTTAATGATAAGCTTAAAACCATGTACACTTTCGTCCCGCAAGAGGTTTGTATTAGTAATGTATGACTTTATTTTAAAACGTATAATTCAGATTTGTCTCGTTGAAGTTTTCATAATTAAATTAATTTCATTTTTAGCTCATACGTAATGCGTTGTCATATAACTATATGGGGAGTGTATTCTGCACGGAAGAATAAATCATAGAAATAGTCACAAGAGGATTTAACGCTTATGGCTTATCTTCTGTTGAGAGAAAAAGCGTCTCCAGGAACTTCGAGTATTTGCATTTTGAAACTTATATGTTAAGTCATTTTTTGCAATCTCTCTTTACCATCTCTTTTTTTCTTTCCATATAATACGTAACTTACTCTGTTGAGATTTATTAAACCATGAAACAACTGCTTGTAAATTATAATTTTCGAGCTTACAATGAAAAGTTATACGATAATAACTCTTTCTGAATCTAACCATACCATATTTTCCAGTGTCTCTTTCCAAATGTCGACTCCTCGGTCCTGTAGAAAAAGAAAAAGTATAACGTTCTAACATATGATGGACAACAGAAAAAGAGTCGTGCATTGGCGTGCATGCGCAAGGACAATCTATATAGATGTTACAAAGGAAGGATAATGAACTGCATTTAGCTGCTCGCTTAAATGCTGAAAAAGAGCACCACTTACGAATTCGATGCAGTTTTATGTTAGAAGCCGAAACCCATTTCAATTTTGCACGGACAAAGAATTGTTTTTTTTTTTTTTTTTTTTTTTTTTTAATTATTCCCGTGGTAGCAATAACTTGAGGTTTTTATATTGTCATTAATTTCTTTACCTCGTCTATCATCTCTAAGTTCTTGTTTGTTTTCTTTACACTTTCACATTTTTATTTTTATTTTCCTTCTTTTTTTTTTCTTTTTTTTTTTCTAATTTTTAATTCGTCTCTCTTTTTCTTTCTCCTCGATCTTTGTCGTTTCTTATTATCACATACTTTTCACATTGGCTAAGCGATTTATGCTTCAGTAAAGTAGCTATCCGTATAGCTAGTATCGTCTCGTTTGTATTATCGCGTGCAATTATGTAAAAACTATGCTAATAGATATTGCACAGAAAAATCCATTTATAGGAGCATAGTGGAAGCGGAAGAAGGATACATAGTTCGGCAACGAAAGTAGTTTCGAGAAGTGAGAGTAGAGGTAGGAGAAGGATTACCCTAGGAGAAACGGGGATTTCGGTGTAATGAAAAAAACTGCAAATATTATGCAAATGCAATAATACATGTAAAATGAGCAACGCGTCGCTTGAACTTGCAAGAATTGACGTATAGAAGCCTTTCTAGGCAACTTATATATTTTTTTTTGCTTCTTCTTTTTTTGATTTTTAATTTTTTACCATCTAGTATACCTTCTTATCTTCGTTATTCATTGAACTTTTAGCGTTTGCGTTGATTGTCAGTGTCATAAAAGAATTGCCTTTTTCTTCTTTTTTCCATTCTCTGATCGATGGATCAATTTCTCATAATTCTTGGAGTAGTGCTATTATTTTTATTACAATGCAAATACGATTTTCTCTCTCTTTTTTGTAACATCGATTCATAATTTAATTTAGTGAGAAAAAAGTTCGTGCGCTATGAAATACGATATGTCTCGCATGTTTGGGAAATATGACAGAGATTTCTATGCTGACGTAAATTTGAAAACGTCATTTCAATTCGAGTGACCGTCGTATAAAAGCTTCAACGAACCGTACGAGCCTGCGGTGGTCTTTGATGTTACGTTAATTACTCTTTGTTAACCTGCACTTTACCTTTTCTATTATTTTATTTGGGTGGTTCGTTGTCGTTGCAATTTAATGTTCTTCTTTCTCTCTCTCTCTCTTTCTCTTTTCGACATTTTTATTGTTCTCGTAATCCAACGGGGTCAAGTGTAGTAATCGTGGAATTAATTTTAATTTCAAGAAAATAACTGATAAAAGATCAGTTCGAATCTTTTATCTTTTCGAAATCAATAATCATTTTTAAGTATAGAAAACGTTGATACGTTTTGAGAGAAGATAAAGGAGGAAACGTTATTAAGGCAGTTGCGTTTATGGAAGGGCAGAAGTGCGCGCTTGTGCTTGCAGCCCTGTCGGTCGTTTGTGCCCTAAATGTCATTTACATATTCATGCTTATAACCGGCCATTACGGGGTTGAGCGCGAAACTTGTTCACGGAGTATTCGCGCACGCGCTGCGAAAGGCAACGCGCATATCCTTCGTGTGCCCTTTCAGAGCGAGAGAGAGCGAGAGAGAGAGAGAGAGAGTCCTTTAATACCTTCTCCGGAAACTACTTGGAATCTCATTTCTACGTGGATTTACATCGGACGGAAACTTACTCTTGTAATACATTTATCCTTCGTACACTTTCGTTTACGCATCATCGATTCTCTCGGATTCAAACTATACTCTATATCTCTATTATATTTGTTATTTTTTCCCCGACAGACGGTGATAAGGATGATCGTTAACTTTGCTCTCGATGTCGAGTATCACTTGACAAGACTGTATCTCAAATATTGAATGACAATTGACGTGTAATTTTTTATTTTTATTTTTATTTTTTTTATTTACAGATATCAATTAAAATAGAATAGAATTTCAGTTTCCTGGTATGAAATACCGAGCAAATAAAAATGTTAACGAAGCCGAGATATGATTCATTGAGGAAATTCTTGCTAAGTTTTTTACTGGCAGCTTAATTAAGAACGATATACCCCTTGTAAACGTTAAGAACGTTATGAAGCCATGAAAGTCTCGCGTTTTTCTCATCGTTTTGGTCGCCATGGAAGACCGCGTGTCCTTCATGGGTACGAATTTCATGGCCAATTATACTCCCTTGTGACGCTCGATATAACTTTGCCGTTCAATAATATGTTATTGCTTACTACGTTGGTGATCGTAATAATAGTTTGAGCTTACTTTACAATTCATTAGCATTGTCTCCATTTTAATATCACTTTGTTAATATAATTTTCTCCCTTTCTTTTCTTTTTTCTTTCTTTCTTTTCTTTTCTTTTTTTGCAGAATACACTTTGCAGTTATTTCAATTTCACCGTTTCTCTTCCAAGTCAGTTATTGATAGGATTTCCAAGAAATATGATGGATCCTCGAAATGGCGTCGAAGAGGATATTGACGAGAGTGATATTTCGAAAGTCGATGGAACATCGCCGGAGCGAGAGTCATACGTTATAGGGGCAAATTCCAGAAATAAGAGAGACAATTTGCTATATGACTTCCGTGGAATAAAACGTAACGAGGGTGACATTTGTCGAAGGAGGATCATTTGAACTGGCTATTACAGAAACGGAATGAAACAATGGCGACTATAGTCTACAGTCTGTCTTTCCCTTTGGGAAGAAGGAAATGTCAGTTCTTGTCTAGTCGAGTCCTTTAAAGGAAGAAGAAGAAGAAGAAGAAGAAGAAAAAAAATAAGGAAAGGAAGGCTTAACATCTGTTGTAGAAAGAAGAAGTTTTGGAGTTGAGGAAAAGAAAAATAGAAGGATGAAGCATAGAATTCCAAAAATAATTAGAAGTTTTCTGTGAAGTGAGTAATTAACTTTCAATATCCTATGTTACGACCTTATTTCACTATTGAAACAGTCACTGAAGTGATGGGTACTCTTGCCATTTTCTTTCTAGCGACGAACACACGTTTCTCGGTTAATAAAACCTTGATCGAGCATCGACGGTCTACACCGACAAGAGAAAAAGAGGCAGAGAGATAGAGATAGATAGATAGAGAAGGAGAGAGAGAGAGAGAGAGAGAAAGAGAGAGAGCTGCGTGAAATTTGAGCTCACTGAAGTGCGGTAGCCTTCGATCCTATATTTCGTTGTTCGTCGATAAAGAGAAAGAGAGACACAAAGAGAAAGACTCGTTGAGGCTCGGCGTTCGACAATGGGCAATTTTCTCTGACCGGACGAGAAGTTTCGTGGTCAGCCTCGACTACGATTAGATAGGAACCAGGGTAATGGCGGGAGGTTCAATCTGCATTCGTAATGACGAACGTGGAAGGTGACACAGTGTCTGACCTCGGTGCAGTGACATCGGCCATCTATTAACCCCTGAAGCCATACGCCTGCTCTCGGTTCTCTGTCATGGAGAGGAAGAGAGGATGAGAGAGAGAGAGAGAGAGAGAGAGAGAGAGAGAGAGAGAGAGAAGGAGTACCAACCAGTTGGACCTCCCTTTGCCACCCTGCTAATGACCTCTTTGAACATTGTCACCATCCTACTATTCTTATCATCATTTCTCTTTTGATTCAATTCTAGATATTAAAAAAAAAAAATGTGTAAGTATTATTTCATGATACTTTCAACTTTCTATAATTAAAAAATGATTATACAATGTAAAACTTATAGTTGATATAATTTATACTCAACAATGGTAATCCCCTTTGAATATGAACGAATAATTCATATTATGACGGAAAAGATGAAATAAGACTTAAAAAATACAGATGTATGAGAATGTGTATGCTTTCAGAACGCTTTACGAGGAACGTTCGGGAGGATTGTTCGAAAGTTTTAGGCCGCAGAGTAAATACATGCTATGCGACTCGATGCAGTGTACACTAATGACGAATAAGAGCAAAGTTTCACTGTGGCTTCGTGGGAGTGGTAATGGTGGCCTTCCTCTTCCCACCATCCACCCACCCACCACCTTCCAACCCGTGTGGAATTCCATAGCTAATCTTAAGCAGAATTAGCTTTCCAGTACTCGATTGGAAACCACTGTAATCACGTTTGCATCACTGCATTTAATTCCGTAAACGAGATTTTACCCGTTATCCATGATCATGAGATGCATGAGGTCAGACAGAGATATCAATGAATTATTATTCTTGTGGTCAACATTGGCATTCTGGTGAGTTCTCCTCAACTTATGAGTTTTCCTTCTACTCTCGATTATATGGTTTAAACTGTTGGATTACTTGTTCCTTCTCAATCAATTGTTTGTGTATATATATATTAATAGCTTTATATATATATATATATATAAAGCTATTAATGCATACCTAGATCGATTTTGCTATCATATAAACAATTTATTATCAATCGACGATTGGACGTATATTGAATGATGAATACCTAATCCAGGCACCATCCTAATCCTGCTACATGATGGATTTAAATCCAAGCATATTTCGTGACCATCCCAGTGGTTGACCTATCCAATAGAAAATGGTTTTGGTCGATAGCGAGAAGGTACAAACAACGTTCAAGGTACCAAGCGTCGCTTGGGGTTGCGCTTGGTTGGCGATGCGCCACGCATCATTTGCCTCGAGAGTTAATGCGATAGCCAGACTCGCCGCTAGCCTATCAGATTAGAAAGTATAATGCTTATGTTTTATAGATTCGTGAAGTCAGCGTACGTATACTACTTTCTTTATCATATCTTCCCTCTAGCATAGTGCATTTCAATGGGAACGCTTAAACGTCTTTGTTGTTTATAGGTGTATGATGATGCTTTTTACAAGCTAAAAGGACAAACTAGATTTTTCAAATAATAAGTATAAAAGTATAAATATAAGTATAAAGAAATAAGTATAAAATATAGAGTAAAAACATTTGTTCATCTTCTCATTGAAATAGTTCACTCTGTATACTCTAACAAATTTCTATTTTCTCATTCAGTGAATGAAAACTCAAAGTTTATCACCATATGGTACTATCTGTATTTTTATTTCATCTCTAAGTTTCAAACAAAGAAATTTACATAGCTACCTACGACAGATGCGAAAGTGGACACATGTGCATAACAGTGTGCTTTGAGCGATCCTGAAAATCCCAGAGGATCCAGTGGTGGTTTTGAAGCTTCCCTTACTTACTATCGAGAATGCACTTTTCTTGTTTCGCACTTAAGACGAGTTTCCGGATGCGAGAGCATTACTTTCAATATGAACGCATATCGCTGTAAGCGGTCTCTTGCATCACTTATATATGTTATTAAAAGCCTACAATCGTGTTATTTTTTTACGGTAGTAATTATATATAACTTTGTTGAATGTTTTCAGATGATAAATTGTGCAGAACAAGTTGAATGAGAGTCAACCGATTCGATTTGAATCGAATGTAAACGTAGAAACGATCAGCTTATATGAATTTTGAACATATTGGTCCAGCTCGAGGAGTTTTACATTTAGAGAGAGAGAGAGAGAGAGAGAGAGAGAGAAACGAGCGATTTCAAACTACCTAGGAACTGTAATTTTACAAAGTGACGTACCAACACTCGACGATGTACGCCAGTGGATGAAGGGATCGGAGCAAGGGTGCACACTGCACAACCCTCATCAGCAACGGTATTGCCGCGATAGCGGAGCTACTCGTCAAATATTTACTTTAGAGGATGCTGGTGCCAGGCAACGGGAGTATCTCAGTTGTCGAGTAGGAGGAAGGAAGAGAAAGAGGACGCTGTTGGATAGTCCAATGCGTTATACATAGTTTCGTAAAAACGTTTAGTCATTCGATATTTTAGTATTGACTATAATTTTGTTTTTTTTTTGTTTTTTTTTTTTTCCAATTTTCACGTCGACTACTATCATAGATTTCTCTGACTTCGTTTGTTACTATAATAAGAAAGCTATGCAAACACGAATAATACTCTAAATGATTAGGAAACCTTGAGAACTAGCTGGATAGTCGAACATTAAATATTCAGCAACTATTTTGTTCTCTGTAGACACACCAAAGAAGGACTTTGAAATGTAGAAAGGTTACTTTGTCTGCTTTGAGTAAGGATGTTGATTGGAAGGATCAAAGTCTACATAAGTCCAGGGTATTTAATTGCTCGACCATAGAAGCAGGTACTAATTCAAGTTTGAAGACTTTCTTTTTTAATTTTTCCCTCTGTTTCTCTTAATTACTAATTTCGTATTACTTCCCGAAGGGTGCGTATAAATGTACACATTTTTTTTTTTTATAAATCTTTAATCAAATCTAAAGTCTTATTATATTTTTAAATACAACTGCAGAGAGTATTTTATTCAATCTTCATCATGAAAAGTAGTATTGCCATTAAATGTAAGTTAACAAGAAATCGATGTATTAATTATAAGTAAATAGCATATTTCTTTGGCTGTGTATTAAACACTTCTTGAGCGCATAATTTTCAATATTCTTTTTATCGAGAATGAAAATTATACGTAGCAAAAGTAATTTTATTTACGTGTGTATAATCATGTTTAATTTCATATAATTTTCTCTACAATTTTTTACTTTTTTTGAGCTCTATTTCTACAGATACTAAACTTTATAAACCTATTTTCATAGTTTGAAATAAAAACCTATATATTTTGACAATTTTAAGGTTCGTATATTGTATTTTTAAAGTTTCGATTTTTCGTATAATAAATTACGAAATTAGAAATTTCGCGGGTTGTGGGAGGGGGATGGAGGAGGCATTGTATAGATGGCGCACTGAGCGTGTGCGAGGGGTTCACTTACCTTCCTTGCTGGTGATGAATCCGCCATTTTTTTATTCTTATGTGGTACTAATTGCAACGGAGTTTCCTCATCCCGCTAATTAGAGGTAATTAGTATATTTCTTCGAACGTACAATATCGTCCAATATACTAATCGATTTTCAAGTAAATAATTTCCAAGTGATATTGTTAACGTTTCGTGATGGTGTTGAGAATAAAAGATATTTGTACAGAAAATAATTGTATATATTTGCTTATACACTTTCTTTAAGATTTTTTTTCCAACCATTTTCAGCTTTATTTCTATAGGTATCGACTTATAATGATTCATTTCCATAGTTTTAGTTAATAAAGTATCTGTTTTAACAATTTTTAAGTTCGTATACCATTTTTTTATTTTTTTGTTATTTTTGTATAATAGATCGAAAAATCGCAAACTTCGCGGGGGGTCATTACGCAAGTGGCGCATTGCGCATGCGCGATTCCGCCATGTTGAATTTTTCTGTGATACCGGTTGCATTGGAGCCTTATCATCTCGTTATTTACAGGTAAATATTATATTTTTCGTAATGTACATACTTCATTTATATATCAATCGATTGCCGAAAAGACGATTTCCACGCGTGAATGTTCGCAAGACGGGGCATCTTCGCGTTTAAAAGATATTCGCGAAAATAAAATATGACGTCATAGCGTCACTCCGATGGTTCTCCTCGCAATTATTTTTTCGTATTTTTCAGCTTTATTTTTGCGATTGAAGTGTTTTTTTTGTGTTTAAATTAATAATTTATTGATTTTTGATCAAAATTATTCAAATTTCGTATCATATTCGATTTTTGTATATATCCTGTATAGGTTGCATATACACACATATACATGTATACACTTATCATGCATATACATTATATATACACACATATACATGTATACACTTATCATGCATATACATTATATATACACACATAAACATGCTAATAATCTTAGTTTTTACTAATAAAGTCTTTTTATTTTGCAGATTATAATACATCATACTGTATCAATAGATCAGACTTCAGGAGATAGTCTACGCAGTCAACTTACCTTCACCTTCTATTGTCAAGTCTGCGCTGTCATCATAATGTAAGTTTTGCTTTATACCTCTTTGCTATAGTTTTACCTCTTCACTATAGTTTTACTTCTTTGCTATAGTTTTACCTCTTCGCTATAGTTTTACCTCTTCGCCATAGTTTTACCTCTTCGCTATAGTTTTACCTCTTCGCTATAGTTTTACCTCTTCGCTGTTAATTAGATCTCTTCACTTTATTATGGATACATTAAATATATATTAATATAGTCTATAATATAGTTTACGTATACCATAATAACAAAAATTAATTTACTATAAAACACTATAAAATATAATTAACCTAATTTAAATAAATTTTTATTTCATATAAGAGTAAAGTAAAATTTAATAATTATTAATATTTAATTATTAATATTAATTTTAATCTTATTAGTATTATTAGTAATAATGATATATATATAGTATAATATAATATAAATCATTATTTTATCATGAACTATTCAATCTAATAGATAAATCTAATTAATTTTATTCTAATAAACTAAATATTATAATATAAAATTTTATTGTAACATAACTAATTATAATAATATTATTAATAGATATTTATTAATATTTTTTTAGACAATAGTAATTTCAGTTGACTTGTAATTTTGTTGTCATAGTTTAACTTTTTTTACTTCTGATTTTGATCGACAACTGAGCATTTACAGGAACTTTATTTGTTTTCTTCTTTGTTTAAACTAATTTTTCTTTTTCAGCTATGTACATATCCTGTTTCAAGAAATATAATTTGTGATATTCTTCATGGAGGTCATCGTTCAAGGATTAATGAAGAATCTAGTAAGTAAACATTTGTTAACATTTTTTTCTCTATAGTTTAAATGATTTTTTTTTATAACAATGATTTTAATAACTTGATTTTTCTTTTCCTTTCAGATAATCATTGCAATCGTGCGCGATGCATTGAATAAAGCGAGTGTTTTTCCGGTAATTAACAAAAAAATCACGGAGTAGAAGCAGTGCTTGTTCGTTGATTTAGATTTATCCGCGATTATTTCGTGATTTAAATTAATTTTTAGAAAAATGTGAACTTGAATTGACTGCGTGCAATGCAGTAATAATAGAGTCAGTGTTTGTTCGTATATAGTTTTAATTTTCTTTTTCTAAAGACTATAGTTATAGTTTAACAGTATAGATTCGCGAATTAAATTCAGTTCGTCTCGTAATAAATAAAATAAATAAATATCGCGTATTAGAGTCAGTGCATCATGGAAGATGATCAAGAAATTAGTACACATTTTCTCTAGGAAATTATTGGTAAATAATTTTTAAAATTTTATTAATAATAATTTTAATAACGATCTTGTTATGACAATAAATTTATTCGATATTTGTTTTTTGTACTTTTCCAGATCATCAGTTATAATAATTTACAAGAATTTCAACCTACCCAATTTCAATCTACATCGATGTCTACCTACCACATTTTCGACCTACAGCGCGGACGAGTGTTTTGGAGCCATCGTAGAACTTCTTAAGTAGTAAGTGAAAAAATTATGGTTCCTCCAGTACTCATCATGTCGAGGACGAAAGGTCCGAATCGGCACGAGTTACTAGTTGTAATTTTTTTAACTGATTATTGACGAGCACGTGAGTAATTCTTATTTTGGATTTACTCACGAATAGTATTTTTTTCTTTCTGCATGTTTTCCATTGTTTATTTATTGTGCATGCCTATTTTTATTAGCTCAGGATAGGGTCTTCTTGTTTCATCGGGTAGAGTCGTTTTTAATTAAAAGTGCAATTAATTCGCACTTTTTTTCTTCGTTTTTGTTCGCTTTTGTTCGTGAAAAAAGCACGTGATGTAGTATACATGCATTGCTTCCTACTTAGTCTATTTGATCGCGATTTACTTCGATATATCGATATGGATATATCAAAAAAATAAAAAAAAATGAGCAAGAAGACAAGCGCGACGGATAGATTCTGGAATACAAGTGGCGCATCATGATTTTGTTCTTTCATTAGTATATAGCCGCTTGTTCGAAGGAGTCGTCCGAGGTTTTTTATTGCTGCATGAAAAATAAATGAAATATTTTGTTGATAAAATATAAGTCTCAGTAGAGTCATTGTTTTTGCAAGAAAAAAGTCGAGTAGAGTAATTGCAAAAGAAACAAAGAGACTTGTAGAATCATAGCCCGTAGGCCTAGTTGATAAGTTAATCATTTTTAGCTTAGGATTTTCAGCAATTAATGTACTAATTCCCGTTTCTCCCCCTCATATTTTCTGCGTTCTCATCTGTCCGTGTGCCCAGGTGTACTCCGTGTGTATGGGTGAGAAACAGTTGGTATGGGTTTAGTTTTAAGTTTCCCCTCTTTGGCGACTGTCATTGCGATAGTGATCGTGCACGATGTACCTTGCACCTGTGTGTGCGTCTTAGGTGGTGGATTGTGCATCGTTTCGCGAAATTTTTAATCATTCAAATAAAAAATATTTAATTGTTTTCATCGTCAAAATTGCATGATGATAAAAAAATCATATTTGTATGTATATTGCTAGAGTATGCTCATATATTATAGTATCTGATAATATTTATATTTAATTGAGTTTTTGCCTTATGCAAAAAGACATCCGATCGTTATTAAATAAACCAAACTATATTTTAATGAATATATAAAATAATACTCGTATGTTACTAGTATGGTTATTATATACTGGTACATACTAGTATTTATATTGAAAGTAGATCCTTACGCAATGGTCATTAACCTTGACAGTCGATTTCAGCAAATTGGTACGTACCCTTAATTAGTTAAGTATTAGAAAATACGTGGTTGAGCTAGGGTGTCGGAGGTGTCCCGGGGCATACTCTCTAGTGTAGGCTTTTGCACCCTGGCGGTATGTGAGAGAATCGTGGAGTGTGTGTGTTGGAACGAATGTTTTGCTATTTTTTAAATATAGGAATATAGGTAGGCAGGTAACATACTTAGGTGTGAATGGTGCTTTATTTTTAAGTAGGTAGGACCGATAAGACGCAAAGTATAATTTCCACTCAGGAGTGGAAAGTTTTGTCTCCGGATATTTGCAAGGTTTCAGCAAATTTTTACAATTTCTCAGCATGTTTGGTTTTCTTTTTTTTCCTCCATATTTTGCTGACACCCTGCATTGCGAGATATATCAATATCAAACAGTTTAAAAGTCTTTGAATTTATTTAAAATTTCATTTCTTTCGAATCGTCAAAGATTTTTGAACATGTTGGATATTTAGTATTAAGAATATTAACACTTCGCATTCTCGTAATTTATAGAATATGTAATTCGTTGTTTATATATTATGAATTAAAGTAAAAAGTACATTAAAAGCAAGAATTAAAAAAGTAAAGCCATAAGGATATATCATAGATATTCTAATTTTCTTCGGTAATTTTTAATGTTTCTATTGCGAAGTGTTAATTATAGGTTCATCGATTAGATCGAAAATCTGTTGGAGCATTCGAGTAAATGTGCCTGTGTAGATGTGCACGATTGGAAAATTCTTTTGGTTTATTGATCGTCCACAGGCTAGGATAGTTCGTGAAATATGTAATAAACATTTTATTTTTATTTTTATTTATTCCTTTTTTTTTTTTTTTTTTTTTTTTTTTCCATGCGTTGCGCTTAGGGAATGCTCCGTTACAGTGGTTAGGGCACGAAGCAAAGAAGAGGCTATATGCCGAAGAGGCCCCCACAAATTGTGGCTCAAGAGGGCAACTATCGACTACGAGTTATTATTCAAAGGTGTCGACATGTTGTACCCTTCGTTAATGGCTTGTGGTCTTATTTTTTATTTATATTTTATTACGTAGTCATTTTGCTCGTCATTAATAATCATCGTTGACGGAGATGATGGACCATTCCATCTCCTTGGCATGTGAAATACGTGCTACAATCATCAGATGCAACAGATGCACAATTGTTAGGATAGTATACATTTAGATATCAGGAATAATAGTATGTTTTCAAAGTACTTTAAAGATCGTGTATGTTTTATTCAATGCATATTATTTCAATGCGTTGGAGTTTTCATTCTTTTTTTTTTTTTATACACATTTTTTGTTCGCTTTAAAAACGTTTAACTAAATACGTATATATTCTACCGTTTCAGTAAATTTTAAGATCTAAAAATTTTTCCTTTCTCTGGTCGAGTATATTACATTCATCTTCGTGATAAATACGTTTAGATAATTTCACTTTTTGTTTCTTTTTTTATTTTTGCTTTTATTCTCCGAGTAAACTTTGAGAGTCATTAACTTTTTATTCAGATTTGATTTATTTTTATAAGCAAAAGGAAAGAAGAGTAGATATGGTTAGAAAATAAAAAATGCATCTGCCAGCACGTTCAATGGACGTGCATTTCTACCTGCATGTGTTTATATGTTTTGTTTACAATTAAAAGATAATTAATATATCCTTTTTGTTTTAGGTGAACATCGTTGGATTATCTATCCTTTTCTCGTATGTTGTCATACGTACATACGTGTAGATACAGTTTACAATTATAATATAACTAATTTATCTTCTTTCTGTTTCAGATTAACATTGCTGGATCAACCATGGACAATCCTGTTTGGCTCCCACGTGGTACAGTTCCTGGAACGTTGCTTTTGTTATATTGACATTTCTTAATCAAATGTTTAATCTGTTTCAGCCATGATCGCAACAAATCGACATCCTGAAAAGTACCTTGCATATAGCTTTAACCACCTATAACACTATACCACTGGTTTGTACGATTAGTGATGATATTTTCGAGGGAGTGAAATTACACCCCTGCTAGCGTTAGGATGATTTTGTACGTAATAGTTTTTACGACGTAATAATTGTATAATTATTATTTGTTTCGCACAATGCGAAATAGGATAGATGGGAAATTATGTAAATTATTTCATAATTATTTTTCACGAATTTGAAGATTTCGTGAACGTAGGCTTGGAATAGGATGGGAAAAGGGTTGGGAAGGGGGTTATGAGCAAGGGAATGTTATTAGTGGCCGAGGGTAAATGTGTTTTCTCGTATTGTTGTCATGGGGAGAAAGAGAAACGAAACTTATCGATCCAGCATTATATTTCCCGCGATTAATTGTCTGGTACTATACCGAGACCGTTCTCCTAGCGTGCATTGACCTTCGTTTGACGTCGGCGTCGTTCGGATGAGCTCGCCTATGCTCGCTGGTAGTGGGGATTCGCGAATTGCAAACTCGCAGCTTTCCACCATTGCTCGCTCCGCTTCCGCCGTGTTTACTTCGTGTTAGTGCATACTCTGGTTGCGTGGTCTATCCTTTCGAATTGTCAAATGCGAGCATCGTTTTGACGTTTCTAAAGAAACGCTTTTTTACCTTCTTTTTCTACCGTTTCTATTGTATTTTTTGTCTCTTCTTCTTTTTCCTTTTCTTCTTCTTTTTCTTCTTCTTCTTATTCCTCATTTTCAATGGACAAGTGTTGGAGTTCGTTCGAATTGAATTTTTAATATTGTACCTTTTAATTTTTTTGGTGACCATTTTATCTGTCGCTTTTCACTTTAATAAATGATCGAGAACGAGGGTGTTAGAGATAGATAGATAGAAGAGGATTAGAAAGATGGTGCAAATTATCGGATCGATTTGTGCGTGTGTGAACTCACAGTGAAACATTCTGTGCGTGTTTTGAAAAGTGTGTGCATTCTTCTTAAATAATTAATTATTTTTGTTATTGTATATTTTTTTTTCTTTTTATTTTCTCGGACATTGTTCATCGAGATAGACAATACGACAGGGTTAGAACAGAAGGGTGTGTTTTCGATAGTAGGAGAATCGTGTAGACACGTCGTTCAATTTACCCGCGCAAATTCGAATCCAATCCAAGTACCGTTTAATCCAGAAGGAGAGGTTCAATCGCATCCACTAGGTCGTTGTTCTTACTCGACAATGACCTTGATGTATCTAGGCTGCTGTTAGAATTCTCTCGTGTATCATTCGTACATTCGTCTATTTCATTCATTTTCTCGTTTCGTACAGCAATTGGTTATTTTGCGATAGATTTAACTTAATTTCATTGATTTCTAAAATTTACTTGTAATTAATGGCCCTTATATATTTCCAATATTACAAAAGATACAAAGTTTCATATTCCATCTCAATATCGTTGAATTATTTTTCATCAGTTTATACTTGCCTTAAAAATTACAATCTCGAGCATGAAGAATAAGCAAAAATAGCAACTGCTGTAGGTTTTTTTATCCGCGTTCGTTTTATTAAAAAAAAGAAAGAAAAGTTAATTATCGACCCAACCATTATTGTATAGAATACGGTAAAAGAGAACTTTCAGTGTTTGTAGAATCGAATATCCAACTTGTCTATTTTTTGAATGGAAAACTAGGGTAAAGAATGCAATATTTTTTTCCCCTATCGGAGATAACAAAGAGCGTAACAGACACGTAATCAATGCATTTGCATCGGTTATGCATTTATCTATCTACGTAGTACGTCTATATGTATATGTATATGTGTATATGTATCTACACATATCGCATGTAAATTATTTCAAGGGTAGTAGAGCGCGATAGAATTTTGCAACAAGGCGATAATTCGCAATTAAAGTAGGTACTCGACATTGCTGGTCGATGAATTGACTCGTGAAAGCGCAACCACGCGAGAGTCGCTTCGAGGTCCACTGATGGAAAAGAAAAGTTGCATTTGTCGCTAGGAAATTGGCTTCACTACGCGTATCGAATGATTAATTAATTTAACGAGTACTCTTCGTGTCAGTTAATAGAAATCTCATTCGATCATTTCTATGTATGCGATAATATCCAGGAAATTTGATTGATTCGTCCAGAAGAATCCTGTTTAATTTCATCCCCATTGGATAGTCATGTACATCATGCACATTATATGTATATGTATATACGCACATTGTTTTCTTGTTTTCTTTTAGTTTTATGACTGGTGAATTCCTTTGAAATCCATTTCAAATAGTGAAACGTCGAACTAATTTCAATTATCGTCGTGATATCTGAAAAAAAGACAGTGTTACTGCGATGTCAAAGTGACTGTGATAAACTTTCGAGATATTTCGATGTTTTTACTCCGGCTGAATTGATCGATTGACTTACTAACTGACTGACTAACTAACTGATTGACTGAACTTTAGAGTTTCTTTTTTTAATGAGTGAGCAATGAGAGAACGTGTCGGATAAAAGCAACGTCGTAAAAACAACGGATAATCCAAGACTCTGAAGTTCATTGAAAGGGAAGGAAGAAAGACGGAGATTTCTCGTGAGAAAAGGTCGAAATTGAAAAGCATCGGGGTAAGTTTTCTCATATCTGTTTAACTTTAAAGCCCAGATCGAGTTTTCTATAGTTAATTTCGCTTTGAATTCGCGTTGCATTAAATTTTCTTCGATTTATGACCGCGGACTCGTCGTCTACATTCCTGACGTTTACCAAATAATCACGTTTACCGAACGCTGTTATTCGCATCTGTTATTTTACGCTGAATTACGAGATTGCTCGTAGGAGATTATTGCTCAGCGGCTGCAGCGAATTGTTTCACGTAACAATTGTTCGAAGATCGATTCTCCGTGGCAACGTTTTACCTTTTTCTCTCACTGATTTTATACATGTGAATATATGCGCGTATGTAGTACACCGGTGTATCAATTAATCAGTCGGAGTGAGAACTCATCAGTTTATAAATTATCATTCTTTTTCGTAGCTACAAAATCATCACACTCTCGAGTCTATTAAACTAGGTCGATGAAGTTGCAAAGGAAAGATAGTGTCTCGAATTCTTTTTAAAACCGTTAGAGACGTGAGATTTAGATGGGATCTTTATTTCTCTCTTTCTACTGTGAAACTTCATCGAAGTATCCTCTACTTCATCTTCCTTTATCTCTCTCTCTCTCTCTCTTGCTTCCTTTTACGTCTTCTGCTTTGTTGACCTATTTCAATGTTTTTTCTTTTTCTTCTACTTTTTTTTTTATCTTTTCTTTTTTTTTAAATCCGACCGAGTTCGTCAGTTTTGTTTTGGAAAAAGCATCGTCGACTTTGCAAGATTGATTTCGTCTTACGTGCAAGGCATAATAAATGGATAAAATGAAAGATATAAAGTTATATTAAGTATATTAAGTTAAAGTATATTAAGTTCGATGAACTTAAGGGAGAAAAACAAAGAATTGAGGTTTCAGCATTTGAACTGAATTATGCCTTCATATTATATGAAGATTTTGAAAGGGAAAGGATGGTGTTAAAAATCACGCCGCTGGCACATTTATCGATACGTTTGCGATATACGATATTTAACATGGGCCTTACTTAAAAAGCAGGAGGTAAAGTTGCTACGCTCGCTGAACGTGCCAAGGCCGTTTCGAAAGAGTTACTGGCGACGCTAATATCTGTAATACCAAGCTCACGATCGTTCTACCATTCCGAAAGCTTTCCCAAAATCTGCTGCCACGGGCATCCTACTGGAAAGCATCCAAGGGATATACCTTAGCGTATCCTCGGCTCTCTCTTTTCCTTCTTTTTCGGAAGTTTTGCGGCGACGTTAAATAGGCCTCAATTTAAGTGAATTTACGATATAGCGTGAATACGAGAAATCTCGATAGTTTTTAAACCGTGACAAAATTCAAATCTCTTAAGATAAATATTCTAATACAAGTTCATTGTACTTCCATTTATATGATATAAAAGATTTAAAATCTAACATAACAATTATATGTTAAATATAATATGATTTAAAGAAAAATAATGCATGAAACATATCTAAAGCTCTATAATTTCAATGTTGGATCGAGATGAAAGATTAGACGATCGAACACGTCGACATTTTTCACGACAGCTTTCAACGATGATAAAGTTCGCTGGCTCTGTTTCCTCACGAATATTTTATGACTTCGTCGTCTGGAATGATTTCATCAAATCGTTTTTTTTTTCTTTTTTTTTTTTCGTTATCACGTGCAAGAAGAGATACTACTATCTTTGGATTAGGTACATGAGATAATAGGATTTCTTTTTACGGTCGATATTTCGTGAGAGATTTCATCGTAGACACCGGAAAGTTTCTTTTTTTTTTTTTTTTTTTTTTTTTTTTCTTTTTTTTTTTTTTTTTTGTACAAAGAAATAGTATAATCTTCTGAATGAACTTTTTATCGTTAATTCGAATAGTTATATCGCGTGCTGTCGAACGAAGAGTCTCGAGTTAGAGTGCTCATCCCTGTTTTTCGTATTTCGAGAGAGCGAGTTGAATCAGACAATTTTCAGAGAGTTTCCTTCGAAGCTCGAGCAAGTTTTTCAAAGTTGTAGAAAAGCGTTCGACGTGATTTTGCCTCGTCAGCGTTGCTTTCTCTGTACGTAGCAATAGACTGGTTGGATTTTCAGAAGTTTTCGAGGGTAAGAAAAATAGTTGCGATAAATATCCACTTTAAGTCTTCTTACATTCGTAATGAGAGTCTTTGAAATGATATATTCGATCATGCTTACCCAAAATGTTTTTCAAGATTTTACAGTAAAAGTTAGGAAGAGAGAGAGAGAGAGAGAGAGCGAATGTGAGAGAGAGAAATCTAGAGAAGCTTCTCTAATTTAATTTTAGTGAATTCCCTTACGACAAGACCACAAGAGAGAAGACTCCTGAAATTCTCTTGGTGACATGAGGCCAATTCCGGGAAGTGATCATCAAGTGGACACGACAAACATACGCTTTTGAATTTCCTGGCTGTCCCATTCTACGAATAATACTGCCATCGAGCATCTTCTCTTTTCACTGAGCTTTGATCATTGAGGTCGAGCTTTTCAAATACCGGGAAAGCATCATTTCTTTTGGAATATTCGATTTATCGACATGAATTAAAAAAAGACTCCTTTGAAAAAGAAGTACCGTTATGATTCTTGTTTTATTCATCATTTTCCCGTAATGTTGAACAACATTTTTCAAATCAAAGTAATCGACTCTCTTTCTCTATCTGTCTTCTTCTGCTACTGCTTTGAAATGTACGAATTTTCATTATACGTAAAGCTTGCAGCTTCCGAGTGATCTTTGTTGAATAGGAAATCATTCCTTTTCTCTCTCTTTCTCTCTTTCTCCTTCTTCTATTTTAATCTCTTCGAAGCAAGAACATCTTTACTCTCAACTTCTTTCTTCTCTCAACCGCAACACTTTCCCCGAAGAAGCTCTCTTGCACATTCACTTTGAAAGTCCAACGTTCGAGATAGTTCCTCCCTTCGTTTTACCTACGTCGATTTCGAAGCAATTTTCAGCGAGCTTCCGGTAGCTCGCGACTTTTCCTATCTTCATTCGACCACTACGTCGACTTCTCTAGGGAACTTCTTCTTCAACCTCTACGATCGCACTGAATTACCAATGAACATTCTGATCACGTGCTTTTTCCCTGCAATGAGAATGAGTGAAAGGGAAATAGAAAGAAAGAAAAAGGGAATGAGAGAGAGAGAGAGAGAGGGAGGGAGGGAGAAAGAGAAGGCGATAGGAGAAAGGGATGAATCGAACAAATAAAAAGAGAGAAAAGAAAAAAGAAAAAAAGTTGGATGAAAAGTTAGCTAGCGATGCTAGGTTTTAATTCGATCGCCGATCTCTCCTATACAAGCTTTGTATTTTTTTTTCTTTTTTCTCTCCACACTTTTTTTTTTATTTTTTATTTTTTATTTTTTTTTTTTTATCGAAATGCATGAGCTTTTAAACCTTCTCTCGTAAATCGGTCGGTACTCGCGGTACGATTTTTTTTCTCATCCGATTATTTTATTTCTCGCGCGTTCATTTCAAGCTAAACCTTATACGTTTTCTATATAACGATTACAAGATATTTAAAATATTTTGAAATAAATAATCGAATACATATATTATAGTAAAATAGTAATTCCATTTATCCGTCTTATTTTCTTCTTCTTTTTTTTTTTTTTTTTTTTTTTACAAAAAGGACAGATCATAAAGAAATATAAATCAGGATAAATACGATGTAATAACAATGAGAAAAAAGAATAGAAAAATTATACAACGAGCAAAGAAAAGGAACAAGATAAAAAAATTCAGAAAGGATTGAAAATGTCTTGGATGCGGTTACGCTCGTTATCCTTGAGATTTATTCAAGATAAAATAGGAAAATAGTGCGATAGTGATGGTGTTAGTGGTGGTGATGGTGGTGGTAGTGGTGATGGTATTTCGAGACTCGCTTCGTGGGATGCAAGCCTCGACGGAAACGAATCGATCTACCGGTTTTGCGGCGAACCTGTCGCTGTCTGTTTTGTTTTCATCGTTAACGTTGTTGTAACGTTACATTGTGGTTGTTTTGTTATTATTGTCGTTGTTGTTACATTCTTCCGTTGTTATTATTGGTCCTATCGCAGAGACGTTTTCGTTTTAGAAAGAAGCTGGGAAAAGGTGGAAAAGAGAGAGAGAGAGAGAGAGAGAGAGAGAGAGAGAGAATATCGACTTTTGAACTTTGGATATAAAGCTCGAGTAAAGAAAGAGGAGAAGAGTACTCTCTCGAATATATTCGATGCGCTTTTCGCGTGGCTATGTGAGGGATGTTACAGGGTAGGAAGAAGAGGGTAGTTCGATCGATAAATGGACATTAATCACGTAAGATTAATGGCATGACGTTTTCGACGAATTTATGCTGGATAACGCATTTACCCGTTTGCCGACGACGAGTTCGCTGGTATTATCTCTTGGAGAGATGTATGTGTATGACTCTCTCTTCCTCTCTCTCTCTCTCTCTCTCTCTTTCTCTTCCCCTTCCTCCCCCTCTCTCTTCCTCTCTTTACGCGTAGGGGATGGTAGTAGTATTGGTGGTAGTGGTGGCGGCGTCGGTGGTTCGATCGAATCGATAATTGGCGGAAAGTGAGCCCCGGGTATATCGACACCCACGACTGTTCATTAAGTATTTATTACATATCGAGTAGGTCGCATTGTTCTCGTGCTCTCTCCTCTATTTATTGTTACCATCGTATGCACATATAACGTGCATATCTATGTGCGTACTTATGTACAATGCGCTCGCGCGCTCGCACGTATTATATCGTGGTTAAATCTGTGGAATCATAATCTCTTAATAATGACACTATTTCCTGATAACAGGTGGTTCAAGAGAAACACTGAGAATCTTTATGAAGTATGTCCCCTTTCAGGTGAATAAATTTTATGTTTCCTTCACTACCATATTTTAATTACATTCAATTGACGATGCTCAGAATATATAGAATGTCTTTAATTCCATAAAAAATGTGACACGTAACCTTAAATATTTTAATCATTTTCTTTTATTTTTAGAAGAAGAAGGTGACTTTGTTTCTTTCGTTTTTGGATCGTCAAAAGTCCACTTTCATGTTATGAGCAACATTTTCCCTTTTATCGCACTCTCCTCGACGTTTTCGTCGTCGTCGTCGTCGAAAGCCTATTTTTCAGTGATAAACATCAGTGATGCCTTTTTCGCGGTTCCTAGCACGCGAGGCACGTCGACATAAATGACACTTTTCTCACGAAACGTTTCGAACCCGTGGAATCCCATAAGGCGCTTAACCTTTCGACTTTCATCGCTATTCCAGGCTGGTGCATCTCTTACATGCCGCCCACGGCATTTCTTCCTTTTTCGGACGAACCCTTGACTCTCGTCTCACGACGCGGACGCCACCCTTCTTGCTTTTAGTACTCTTATCTTTTCATCTCGTTATCACGACCGTTTTAACCTTTTTTAACGCCTTTCTTTGAACCCTTGCTTCTTAATCGTATCATTATTTTTAATCTTTTATTGATTCGATGAAAAGAGAAATGTTTGAGTATATGGTAAATATTATATCGTAAATTCTATATGTATATATATATATGTGTGTATGTGTGTGTGTATGTATCTGCAAAATAAAGTAGGTCACTCAAATATTTTTTACAAGATTTACTTAGTTTTATATCTTCTTTTTAACATGAAAAAAAAGTGAAAGATATTTGGGTTAAGTCTTTCATTCTTTTTGTATATCATATTCTTGTTAAAAAAATAACATCACCCGATAAAATATTAGATAGATAATACCTATTGATTTATGCAGGATTGGCAAAAGCAGTCAACGTGTTAAACAACAAGAGCAGAGAATGTTGGTCGTTTCAACGGTAAAACCCCAACGGAGTTTTCATGCGTCGAATAACGTGATGCTAGAATACAATAATCGTGCTTTATCATACTGGTTTAGCAAGAATGAAAATTAATTCAACGTGTGGTTTCCCTTCGACCGAGTAGAATTTGGAAATTATTCTCTCACACATCATATCTATTTTTTTTTTGTCATTTTTGCCATTTTTCTTTTTTTCTTTTTTCATTTTTTTCTTTTTTCTTTTCTTTTCTTTTTTTAATAAATTCCAGAGAGTTCTCAAGCCCACATTCGCGTGGCCACGACGGTGGTCTTCGTGCGGTCGCATCAGCGGCCATTGCGTGGAATATCCGCAAGGTCGATGGAAGAGAGAAGGGGGGTAAGCGGAAAGTTTAATTAAAAAAGTGCCAACGCTCGCGACTTTCACCCTTCGAAAGTTTTGACTCTCGCACTCTGTTCGCGAAACGTTCCACCTGTTCTTTTTATTATTTTTTTGTTCGAGTTCTCTTCTATAGTATCTTTTTACAATAATTCTTTACTATATCTTTTCTTCGTTTCCTCCTTTTTTTTTTCTTTCGTTTTTGTTACTTTTCCTCGTTTTTGTTTTTTTCTTTTCTTTCTTTTCTTTTCTACTCACTTTTCTTCTCTTCGTTTACCACGTTGGCTATGATTCTCGAGCCTGAAAATCGTTCGTACAGAACAGAAATTCTCTTTTCTCTTCTCTCTTTTTTTTCACTTTATTTCTTTGCTTTTTCTTTTTCTTTTTCGTTAGAGAGTTCGATAGACGCTAACGAGTACCGCGGTTAAATTTACGATTCCCGTTGATTAAACGTAGTCCACTAATTTGAAAACCCTCTCAGCCGGTACTCTTCGATTTACGTTCTTTAAACGATCGTCTCGGCGTTCACCATCGGCCTCTCGAAGGATTTTTATCGTTAAATGGCACGCGCTACTCTCTTACCATCGATCCGTCTCGGCTTTTCGAACTTTCTCTATCTCGATAAGTCTTTCCTCGTGTCGAACGACGATCGTTTCACCGGCAATTAATTCTCTAAACAAATAACAACGATATATATTACCATCGTTGGTTTAAAACACTAAAAACACGTAAATTCGTATAGAAGGTATTTCATTTAAAATCGAATACTTGAATATTTCTCTTTGATCGTTCGATATGAAACCAATTCTACAAAATAAAAAATTGCATCGATTCGATTAAATTATTTCACAAATTATTTATAAAAGTTTTTTAAGTTGTTTTTTTTTTTTTTCAAGTTGCCAAGTATTGGTTATCTCGAAGTAGCTAACGTTAGATATTGTCCACGAGAAGTATTATTAAAATATGAGCGTATTCGTCGTGTTTGACTTGCAGAACGTAAAGTTTCTCGGATACTGGAGATTGTTTGCATATGTCGGATATATTTCACATGGAAAGGATTGGAAAGAGAAAGAGAAAGAGAAATGAGGCAGGGGGAGGAGGGGAGGGAGGAGGAGAGGGTTGAGGAAGGTTGGGAGGTGATGTACCGTTGAACGAGTTAAAAGCAAACTATATGATTTGACAACTGGGTTAGGTATACCGATGAAAGTAACGAGTTACGATATTACTGAAGTTTCTCTCTTTCTCGCACATTCAAGTACATGCTTCGTGACATCTATATCTCCCTTTCTCTATCTGCTTTTATATTTCACACATTGTTCGACGCGACTACGGAATACCGACGAACAAACTCGGTTAGAAGCATTCGTATGTACTTGTAACTCGCAAATGGAGATGGATTATTTAAGTCGCACGCTCGTTTCTGCTCCTCTCTTTCTCTCTCTATCTCTCTCTCTCTCTCTATCTCTCTCTCTTTCTCTTTCATTGTGTTTTTTTCTCTTTCTATTTTGCTTTACATTCGTTTACAACCTACAGTAGGATTTTTCAAGTTTTTCGAGATGTTTTAAAGTATGCGATGAGATAGTTATAGCACAGACACTTATCGATCGTAAAATATAATTGTAAAGTGCGATGAAACAATGTATGATCCTGAAAAACGTAGGAACGTCAGGAGGAGATGGCCTTTTCCCAGTATCCTTCCATTATTTTCAACTTAAGCCGACGTCGAGAGTGCCGCGTTGTTATATTTATGTCACTAAAAATTGAGAAGGGAGAGATCGAACGAGTGCACGGGACGAATACAAAGGAGAGCTTGCAATTTCGCTGATGGTAACCGTAGGTCGGAGATCGCCTAAAAGCTCGGCTCGTAGATCGTAGCATGTATAAAAGCATCTTTTCGTATATAGTACACCTCTACCTATACATGCATGTTAGTATTACATATCGTCTATATATGTATGTGTGTATGTATGTATATATGTTAGGGGAACAGATAAATCGATAGTGAAGTCGTACTTTCTATCAAGTGAATTGGATAAAAGATCCAAACTTTTGGATCAAGCTGTAAATAGAATTTGATATTAAAACAGAAACTAAATTTTATTTAGTTGAAGAAAGTTTAGTTGTGTTAATTAATTAAGTAATCTCTTTGACAAAATCGAAAGATTGTTGTAATATTTCATGATCTTCTATCCATACCATCAAGATCCATATTTCTCTTTTTCATAAATTCGTTCTAAATTCATCGTGATCGACGGTGAAAATATAGAAAGATGTTTATTACTACGATAAATGCCTGGCCTAGATACGTGCACGTCTCGTTTCTCGTACGATAAACGAGACTGACGCGTGTCAGGATTTTATCCTTCCTTTTCTTCCTCTTCGTTTCTCTTCCCATATCACTCTCTCTCTTTCTCTCTCTCCCTCTCCCTCTCCCTCTCCCTCTCCCTCTCCCTCTCCCTCTCCTTCTCCTTTCGTTTATGTACACGCTAGTTCGCTTACCTTTTACTTTCTCAACGTTATATGTAGGTATGTACCTACATATTCCTTTCACATGCAGCCCCGTCATTTTACGATGCAACGAAAGCACAATTGTTCCGTCGGTCTGATTACCGGAGGATGAGATTTTTAGTGGAATCGAAAGACACGTAACGAGTGTTTCTTTTTCGCGTATATTCCCAACGCGATCGTTGGATTTATTCGGATTATACATAGTGACGAATATCTTTAAATCTTTCGATAAAAATGTTTAGATATTGAAACTTTTGTCTTTTCATTTGAAAGATATTTTCTTCGTATATTTATATCAAAATAAGTCTCGTAAAATTGATCATTGCAAATTATTACTTTTAAATTCTAACGATATGACTTTTCCTTTGGAATTGCGTGACTGGAATCACTTTTCGTGAAATGTCGAACGTGTAGGTACATTGTTTTCTTATGAGCGAATAAAAGGGTTTGGGGGTGGATGGTTGTAGGGAAGCGAGTGTATATAGAAAAGGGATGGAGGACTTTCGACCGTTACTCCAACAACATCGTCGTTATCGTAGTCGAAAGCCTCGAACTTCCTATCGTGGGTAGGTTCTTATTAGACGCGAAGTCAAGTAACTTTCGGTTGTAACGCTTGCTTGGAAGTTCGTAGCTCTGATGCAGTTAAAAGTTGGTTGGATAGTGAGAGAAAGAGAAAGAGAGAGAGAGAGAGATAGACAAGAGAATGGAAGGGTCAGGTGGTACAAAATGACGCTATGACTAAACTTATAAAATTCTTTATACAGTACAAAGCCAATTGAGAGAAATTGATTTACACTCCATTTATTTAAATCTCACGTAAGTAAATTACATGTGTTTCTATATACTTTTTATTACTCTTGCATATATTTTTTATTTCTCTTTCTCTTTTATTCTTTATCGCATAAAAATTATAACGTTGCAACGTACGGAAATATAAAATTGCATGGCTCGATTCAGTATAATTTTGACCATCGATAAAAATATAAGTAGAAACAAGCCTTTTCCGGTCATTTCTGATTTCTATGCCGTAGACATTTGCATTTGAAATCGGAGATGAGTTCTTTGTATAAAGCGTTGCCTCGTTTCGGTGCTAACTCGAAACATTCCTAGCTTCTCCTTGCATTACATGAAGAGACGACGTGTGAAGCTAGAAAGAGAGAGAGAGAGACTAAGAGAGAGAGAGAGAGAGAGAGAGAGAGAGAGAGAGAGAGAGAGAGAAGGATTGAAGCAATTGAGAGTACGAGAGAGAAAGAGGGTGACGAGAGAACTTTTCGGCTATTTGCTCATTCTATCTCCCTCTTTCTCTTTCTCTCTCTTCTTCCCTTTAACTTCGACGATAGAGAAGAGATGAAGGAGGAGCACGCTTCTCATTGTTTGGTCCTGGAATGGATGCGAGCTTGATGGAATACAAAATAGAGACGTGACCTACCTCGATCGGTGGTACCGAAGTAGTGAAGGATACTACCAAGGAAATAGAGAGAAAGATAGAGAGAGAGAGAGAGAGAGAGAGAGAGAGAGGGAGGAGAAATAAAGAAAGGACTGCAGAAGAGGGGTAGTCATAGCGAAGAAAATGGTGGCTCGAAATAAATAAAAGGGGTGGAAAGTGTAGTGCTCTCTTGGAGACTAGAAATGGTGGGAAATAGAAAGAAGTAGATATATACATATACATAGAGATAGAGATAGAGAGAGAGAGAGAGAGAGAGAGAGAGAGAGAGAGAGAGAGAAAGAGAAAGAAAGAGTGCATGCTCTATCCTCTCTTTTATCTATTGTTCGAACCGCAAGAGCACATCTTTAATGGCGTGAAGTTCCGCCGGTAGTAGCCTTAGGGTTGCCGAGTTTTATCGTGGCATAGTCATCGACTTTTCGCAGCAATTTTTGAGAAGCTTCTACTTTGGACAACATTTTTCTCTCTCTTCCTTCCTATATGTATGTATGTATGTATGTATGTATGTTATATATGTGTTGAAAGTCAGAGTGAACGAGTTCGTATACGTGCGTAAGTGTTAACCTTAGTCATTTTACTTCTTCCAAGCTTGCTCTCAACGTCATCGTATACGGAGCTCACTTGCTGCTCGCCTTTTGCCACGAACGTAGCCAACGTCGTCGCCGTCGCCGTCACCGTCGTTGTCCTTTGTCGCCATTCTTGACGTGATTGCCTCGTCGTCGTCGTCGTCGTCGTTTTCCCCTGCCTCACGTTTTACGATGGACGGCCAGTAGTCCAAAGTGATATGACGTCAGCTGTTTCTTTTGTTGTACGTCAAGCAGCTAAAGTTGACCGGTAACATGTGGCTTCCCTTTTAGATTTCTTAATTTTGTTATTATGAAATTTCATGCTGGATTTATTTATATCTAGCAAAAAAGAAAAAAAATCATCTCAACATTTTAATTCCTCTTCCCTTTTCGATTCGTAGAAACTTCTTTAATGATTTTCTTTTGCTTCGTATTTTTTTGCGGTCGGTACGTGATTTAATATTCCATCTTTGAACGACTCCAAATACTTTTATTTGCGTTAGGATCATGGGTAATCAAATTCGCTTTTGTAAAGTGTTATCCTACCTGCCAATCAGGATCATGTCTCCTTCTTTCCGGCGATCCGTTTGCCGATAATTTTAAATCAATTAAACTTTCGGATAGATCGTCCGATCGTTTCGATAAATACGTAAATTCGTCTTTAATTAATTCGAGTTTTTAACGAACTTTTATTATCCATTTTGTTTTTATCTTTTTTTGGCCGATTCCTTTTTTTTTTTTTTACAATGAAATTCGTATCCCAATGGAGTGTTAGATTAGAATCCAGAGTAAAATTTTGAGAAGTATATTCACGTAAATTCGCGACCTTGACATTTTTGTTAGATTAAGCCATTAACAAGCGCTAGTTCTCTCTCTCTCTCTCTCTGTCTCTCTCGGAAGAGTCCAACTAGAAAATTGTATTATTCCAGCCGGTAAGAGTTGAAATTTTCCCTTACCTCTCGTTTTTCATTGCGCCATTACACCGCTTATTTTCGTTTACGGAATTATTCATCAACGCGGAAACGTATATCTCTCCTAGCCTCTGTCTCTAATTCGAAGTGGAAGACGGAAAATTCAGAAAATTCGTTTGCGCGAGACACGAGCCTCGGTCTTTCCGCCACTCTTTCAACTAATGAGTAACGAAGAGAGAGAGAGAGAGAGACTCGATGGTCCTCTCGCTGCTTCGCAAATAAAATTAAGTTTCCTTCTGATGGCTACATCGAAAGCGTTAGACTGTATTAGCGGTACATTAGTCTCGAAAAGGTAGCATAACTGTGCATATGTAAGATTCACGAAAAAATGTCACGATTAAGCTATAATTTTTAAAAAAATATCAAATCTTTTTTTTTTACTTCGTATGATTCTTTCTTTGAAAGGATATTCTCTTATTTTTTTTGTATAACCAAATTGTTAGAATTTCGATAATTGTGCCGGGCGAATAATTCGAGAACAAAGGCCTTCTACATTAATCCCTTTTCAAAGCAAATTGTGCCTTTCCCCAAGCAAACCTGTTATGCATTCAATTGGAAACTGGATATTCACAAAGTAACAGTAATAATTTGACTTTGATTATACTATACATTATCTCATGATATTATTTCCGACTAATTAACACTGCGTGTAAGTGATTTTTAATTTTACGTTTATTCTTGTTAATTGTAATTGAATAATGTACTATCTTCTTTATCCTCCATTCATTAACATTTAACATCTATTTATCATTTTCTCATATTTTTTTATCCTTCATGACGAAAAGCAGATTACTTATTTTGTTTCCAATTCATATAGAGATGGGAAAGAAGGAAAAAAAGAAAAAGAAAAAAATGATAATTTGAAAAATCGATCCCACGAATCATAAGTACTTGAACCGATTTTTCGAAATTATCTTCGAGCTCGCGTACATCCACGATATTTCTGCATATGCGGCGAGGTAAATGCGGTACTAGGTAGGGAGGAGAAAAGCTTTTGGAAACGAGGTGAAGCATTTCGAGAGCGCATCGCTCTCGTCGTTGCTGGAATTTTCGGTTGGCTTTTCTCGAGGACACGTTCAGGTTTATTCGCTTTATATTCACCTTCCAACTCGCTAAATTATTGAATTCATTTCTACGGAAGCTTCCGGACTAATTTAAACGACCTCTCCTACTTTTCTGTTCCTATTTCTCTTTCTCTCTCTCTCTCCTCGTTTCTAACGCCCAAGGCGATCCTCTATCCGTTTCCTTCTTGGATTCTTCTTCGTTCGCTATCGCTCTCGTCATTTTCCTTAACTCGACGACTCGCGTTAAAGGCATCGCCTTTCTTGCCCTAGGCACCATGAGTTTTTCCACGTCTAAGTCTCCTCGGGGAAATATACTCTGACTTTTCTTTCTTTCTATCACTCTTTTTTTTTATCTCTCTTCTCTCTCTCTTTCCCCCTCCATCATTTTCTGACAAGACTTGATAGAACACATAAGAAATGTATGATAAATCTCATCTTGTCGTCGGTTGTATCGAGTTAATCAATTATTTAGCATAACCACATAGTTTGTCGACGATTTGCACGTTAAACATTCACGAAGGATCTCTTTTAAAATAAAATAAAAATACTATATAGTGATATTGAAAATTGGAAGAGAAAGGGACATAGAGGGAGAAAGAGAGAGAGAGAGAGAGAAAGAGAAAATTTTTTTTAAATAATCTCGTTTTTTTTTAACTTATCGCGTTCAGGACGAGTTATATGTATTTTTAAGGATTTATTTAGAAAATTTGTAAGATCATTTTATGAATTCGGTATCGTTTAATCGCTAAAACCCTAAAAATATTTTTCAGGTCGTTTTATTAATATTATCGAAGATCGTGCTCTTTTGTGAATTTATTTTTCCTCTTTCTCTCTCTCTCTCTCTCTCTCTCTCTCTTTCTCTTTCTCGTAAGAGCATGAGTTAACGAAGGAAAGGCAAACGGGTCTAGCTTGATCCAGTTTATTCGACTAATTAAATTTCACAGCTCTTTGGCCTCCTCTCTCTCTCTTTCTCTTTTTCTCTTTCTCTTTCTCTTTCCCTTTCCCTTTCTCTCTTCGTCTTTCTTTACACACGTTGAACCACCGTTATCAATTTCCAACGTCGTTCGAAGCGAAGACACGAGGAAAGTGGGAAGGGTTAGCTTGGAGTGTGAGAGGATGTTCGTGGTGTGAAAATTACGATCTCACACGGGTATCTCCTTGTTTTTCCTCGTGCTTCGAACACCAAACTTGCCCTTCGGCTTTGAACTCATTTCTATGAGAAAGGGAGAGAAAGAGAGACAGACAGAGAGAGAGAGAGAGAGAGAGAGGGAGAGAGATTCCATCGAATGAGCACGTGAGCGTAGCCGTATAAATACGTTCGTTAACGCGATGTAAGAAGTTAGCCGTGGCAAAGGTGAGCAAGCGCGAAAACAAGATTGAAACTCCCAACGAAACGTCGTGTAAATTCATTACAGTACCTACGTACACATACTTAACTCATCCCCTCCCCCCCCCCAATATACACATACATCCATACATACATGCACACCAATCCATTTTAAAGTACAGTTACATACCATCGTAAAGCCTCGATTTTTATTCTTTTGAAGAAATACCAAGCCGTGTTCGTGTTCATGGATGAAGGGATGCTTTGACATCACTAAAAGGCAACCGTAACGAGTAGTCTGCTGATACCTTCTCTCTCTCTCTCTCTCTCTTTATCTTTTTCTTTTTTCCGTCGTTGAATTTACCTTTGAATTTCGTAGCTTTGCCCGAACACCGCTCGGAGATGCGAGAAAAACGTTTCTCTTTACCTTTCTGAAATTCTTTTGGGAATTCGTATATATATAACCATGATCGCTAGTTCTTTTTTGTCGATCGAAAAATTTGTTACATTTTTCATTGATTGATTGATTGATTGATTGATTGGTTGATTGATTGATTGATTGATTTATTTATTTATTTGCAAGCAGCGATGGAGAACAAAGATCAACAGTGGAAAGGGGAATGAAATTTGAATATTTTATGAAATCGTAGATATATAAGATATAGGGATGAGAACTGTTTAATATTCAGGACAATTGAACGCATATGTACATTCGTCTGAATAAATCTGATTCGAGTTCATGAAAAAAAGTTATGATGAATTTTATCCGGTCCCGTTCTTCTCTTTTGCTTTTTCTTATTCTTTACCTTCGGTATTAATAATTCGATCGCACGAAATCATGTTAATGAATTTTCAAGTTAATACTCGGCCAGGATTAACAAGTGAGTGTTAAGTTAGTTATCAGGAAGTTCTTTTTTAACATTAGCCCAAGTAATATTCTTATCTGAAATTCCCAAGGTTCTTCTTTATCTTAACCTTCTTTCCCCCATTTCTTTTTGAGAAAGAAAGAGATGAACCGCTAAGAGAGAACCAGAAGGGCCAAGAAAAGAAAATGGAGAAAAGTCAGGAGCGTGTTCTTCTCGAGAGGGTGCTTTCCAATTTCGCGGACGTTTCGTCGCGTTGAATCGTCAAGCAGCGAAAGTTTCATAGTCCCAGTTCAGGTCGGACTATTTCTCATGTCCAACCCTATTCCTTTCTTTTATTTCTTTCTTAGATTTCATTCTCCTCCTCCACCTACTTTTCCCCACGATCCCAGTTTTCTCTTTCCTCATGGAGTATCTTTGGAAACATATCAGGGATTCTCGAGTGTATCGACTTTAACGATTCTTACCTTGGACTCTTGAAAATCTATTCGACAAACTTGCATGTATGCGTGAGATAGGATATTTCCACTAGGAAAGTTCTTGATCGATTAGACCAAAGGGGGGAGAGAGAGAGAGAGTTCAGAGAATTCGAAAGTATGCCTCTTCCCTTGTGCTTTTCGATCCACCTTCTCTTTCTCTCTCTCTCTCTCTCTCTCTCTTGAAGCTATCATTTTATGTCGAAAAGTAAGTTGTATGTGTCTGTTGGCCTTTTCTTTTCTACTCATTCTTCTTCATCTTCCTTCTTTCTCTTTCTTACCCCGTACTTTTCGTTCAACATCCTGATCCCCTCCTAAAGGATTACTCTGCTTCGTTTCTCTCATTGTTTCGAGGATAGTTACGACGATAGAGTCGCGTTTTCCAAGTTTCCAGTTCTGATACCAGTCGAGAGACGGATCGTCGAAAGACCAGAGGATCTATCGTTGAAGTATTCTTGAGTTTATAATAGTTACTTTCTTTACTGAAAGATATAAAAGTTGAGAGTAACGAAACTAAAGATATATATATATATATACATATATGTATTTATATATAATACATATTATAAATATGATTAAAAGTAATGTATGCATTTTGTTTATGACTCGTAGGACTAATACTATTTCGTTTGGATTGTAAATGTAAGAGTACTCGTACCATAGGAGAATACGGAATTGCTTTGCTAAGTATATGTCACAGAAACACATACACACCCATACACTTCCGCACTGTTCTCCGGACATCGATCGTTACCTTGGACCAATGGATACGTGTGCTATGCTACCAAGGAGAAGCGTTAATCAGGTCGCTTCTCCGTGCAATTCTAGCTACCGAGAGCGTTCAATTCCCGTGCGAATTGTTCCTGGGGTACGGCTAATACAATGCAAACTATCGGAGAAGATGCGGAGGAAACGGGTTGACGCGCCCAAAAGCTTCGAGTTCATGTATCAAATTTGAAGCAAAACCATTTAAAGCTATCAAAACTTATTCTCTTTATCTTTCTTTTTGTTTTCTCTCTCTCTCTCTCTCTCTCTCTCTCCATATATATGTATATATATATGTTTAAACTCTTTGTAGAAAGATATGTTCCATTATTTATTATAAATTTTTCACTATATAAATGTTTGATTTATATATGGTTGGATATATTTTATACTTAATTATTTTATCGTTAACGGATCATAGAAGAATATTTTTCCATGAAATTTTCTTTTCATGATGATATTGGAAATTTATTGGTTTTCTCTCTCTTTCCCTCCTTCCCTCCCTCTCTCTTTTATTCTCTTTTTTCCTCGTAATTTCATCTTCTTCCTTTACGCGTAAAAAAATGTTCCGAGCGAACTCGTACTCATCGAAAGGACGGATAAAACGAAAGCAAATCCTTTTTTTTTTTATTAATCATTAATTAAAGAGCATGCTGATGTTTGGAACACGATATTATTACTCCGCTATGTATTCGCTTTATCGTGATTTTCTTCTTTTTTTCTCTTTCTCCCTTTTCTATCTGGTCTTTTTTTACTTTTTTTTTCCTTTTTTTTTTTATATAGTATCAGCAGCAAAGTCCTGTTCGACAAGTCGTGAAATTTTTAGCCGATGAAAATCCAACGTTGCGGATCGAAAATAATTCATGCGTTAATATAGCGTATAGAAGCCATACTCGCATATTCATCAAATATATGATATGTCGATTGGATTGAGAAAATGATTCAAAATATTTTTAATTCGACTTACCTTTTTTTCTCTTTTTTTCTTTTTATAGCAAGCGTACATTTACATATTCCTTATTACAGTTTCATCAAATTATATCGATACCCAATTTACATGACATTTCTCATAAAAATTCTTTCGACGAAAAACAGTTACCAAAAGTATAGAGAGGAAAACATGTAACGGAGATATACGTACGTACGAAGAGGATGAAGGAAAGAAAGATAATAAAATATAGGAGAGCAAAGGTTACGTTTCAAGAAAAAAAAGTGCATCTTACGCGTAGCGTAGTAATCAGGATACCAGTAGAAGAGTCTCGATTGGAATTGGCCGGGTTTAGGGATCATTAGTAGACGTGCGCAGATACACGTAGGTAGATGAGTAAGCTGATTGGATTTATCGGATCGGCGAATTGCCAACGGAGATTGCTAAGAGGAAGCAGTTCTCTTTCATTTCCTGTTCTTATCCGCTTCTTCTTCGTCTTTTCCTCTTCCTCTTCCTCTTCCTCTCCCTTTGGCTCTGTCTCTTCTCCTCTTCTTCTTCTTCTTCCTCCTCTTTTTGTCGATTGGTTTTCTTTCGTTGTACACTTCTTTCTCTCTCTCTCTTTCTCTAACTCTCGTCTCTTCTTGATTTTTTTCTCCTCACTTCGTGGACTCTCGATAAAAGTTCAATAAACCCTCCAAAGTCGTCGTAATCCCCTGCACTACCGATAATCCTGAGCTTCTGTTAATTTATTATTCGTGGAAAAGGGTGATCAAGGTAGCAAAGAGAAGCAAGCAAACCGAGTATCGGCTCGTTCTTTCGACGTTTTGCACTTTCCGCTTAGCTATCTTGGATATTGTTCACGATGAAAGAATAAAATAGTTGTATAAGAAAGCGAAATATCCTCTGGTTAATCGTAATTTTTCTTTCTCTTTCTCTCTCTCTCTCTCTCTCTCTTTCTCTTTTTCTCTCCCACTTACTATTTTATTTTCTTTGTTCTCTCCTTTCTCTATTTATTCTTGCTTGGTTTCTTCCTCCTGGGACCGTATTAAACTTTCGTGTGTGTCCTGTAGGTCGGATTTTTACGAGTAATCGAAATACTTTGTCGTAGGAATAAAATATTGCATTGGATATGTTCTTTATTTTATCAGTAATATCTTTGAAAATTTATGGTTGCATGTTGTTTCATACATGTATGTACACGTAGGAGAGAATTTTTTTCTTTTTTTATGGCATATTATTTATTCATACCATCTTGATAAAGGTTCATTGAAAATTTAATAGAAAGTATTTTAAACGCTAATTTTATCGAAATTAATTTTTCTTTTATGCAAATTCATATTATTTGATATATTGATTGAATATTTTAGTAGAATTTTCTATTTATGTTGTTCACGATACGTGATTATAATTCGGTAGATAATTTTAGGCAAATGGACATACACAAAATTATGTATTCTCTCGTTTGTATTTCTATAGTCATAAGCATGACTCTTTATAAGCATCATTTTTTTTTTGAAACCACCAACTTCCAAGTTTTTACACCCTCGTAAACTAGTCCGAGTTATCTCAGTTTCCTCTACCATTTTGTGTCCTTTTCTTTCCCTTTCCCTTTCTCTCTCTCTCTCTCTCTCTCTCTCTCTCTCTCTCTCTCTCTCTCTCTCTCTCTCTCTGCCCCTCTTTCTTTCTCGTTTTATATTATACAAACGTATATCCGTGCATATTACAAAACAGTTTTATTATTTTTCCGTGGAACGAAATAAAAATGAAAAAAGCAGAGAGAAAAATCGGACAAAAAAATTTGTCCGAGTAAAATGTACAAAAATCGAAAGTATCGAAAGATAATTTTAAGTGGATCGTCAAAATATATGGTTAAGTTTTTGATCGCAAACTTAAAAGTTGAAAGATCCTTAAAAGAGAGTAGAGATTTTTCTTCTTTTTTTTTTCAAGTTGTTCTTTTTCCAAGCAATCATGATATCGTAATTACAAGTCGTATAACTAGACTCTCGAATATATAGAATGCTTCCAGTACACGTCGTAAATAATTATTTAGAAAACGAAATTGCATCTTAGCACGAAGGCTACTTTCGGGTCGTTAGTTCATAGATAGGTAGGTATAAGTTACATGTACATAGTTCGATAAGAATCATCGTAGTTTCGTGAAATCGTTCGATTTCGTGCCTGAGAAATAATTGTCAGTAGGAAAGAAACAAATAACAAGGCTATATAACAAGGCGTGCACGCGATCTAGTATCGTAAATTTCTTTTTTGCAACTTCCCCCTCTCTTTCTAGATCGAGCTTATCGAAGATTCGTGGAGTTAGGGTAGTCGATTCTGGTATATATATATTCATTGCATTCTTCAAAGCCGAAAAAGAAAATGACGATTTCATTGCTCGTTCACACGCGATTTTCAAATTGTCCGAACATTTCGCGTGCACGGCCAATTAGAGTGTTTTTAATGGTCAAACAAACAACGATGTCGTTTCTCCCTTCATCTCTCCCCTCTTCCCTTTTTATTCTTTACGTTGAATTGGCTCGTATCGACTCGAGCCCGTACAACGAGCTTTTACCATTTTACACGATTTTTCATTCGTTTGTTCTTCAATAAAATAATCACTAGATCAAAACGATACTTTTTATGTCAACGAGAATAAAATTACTCTGTAATGTTATTGTTAATGTGTTTTATATATTTTTAGATAATTGAATATATATATATATATTCACATAGAAAATGTTGATGTTATTTATATTATATAATTCAGATTTCGAATGATAATTGGAATATCACCAATAGGTTCTTTAGATAGAATCTTGAATTGAATGGGCTCGTTTGCCGAGACGAATCATTCGTATAAGTTATCGGTCTGCTGAGTTCCGAAGATGTTTTATCCTTCTCCTCCTCCCATCGATCGAGAAACACGAAAACCACGTATGAAGGAGGACGATCCACGAAAGTCCTCTCATATCTAAGCAAATGACCACGATGAGGGGCCAGACTTGATGCGAGTTACTAGAAAGAGAAGATGGTTATGGTTTGGACGTTACGAGCTAAGAAGAGATAGATAGATAGATAGAGACAGAGACAGAGAGAGAGAGAGAAAGAGCGAGGCTAACGTTTGAGGACATTGTCAGGTTTGTGAGGCAGAAAGAAGAAGACTTGGAAATTCTAGTGTCTTCCTCGACCATCAGTGGATCACAATTGGATACTAGGTAGCCTTTTTTAGGTTAGGCGAACACTAAAATTCAGAAGCTATCTTCTACTCTCGAGGGTTTTTGGTAATTTTGATCCTTGGAATTCTATTTTCACGTGGTATATTCGGTACCCATCGAAAGCTTTATTCCTCTATCGCGTAACGCCGGTTTTCTTGTTTTTATTCTCTGCTACTTTTCCTTCCGTTAGACGAATGAAATGAGATCTTGGAGTTCTTTGAAGAGAAAAGGCTCGCGTCGCTATCCCAGTGAAAGATATTCTCCTCTTGATCGTCTCGAGTAACGAAAAACTTTATCGTACTTCTTCTAAATGCCAAATTTGTCTTTTCTTTCTGCCTCTCTTTCTCTTTTTCTCTCTTGCTCTTTTGCCAATAAACTTTTTATTGTGAAATTATTATTTCTCATACGAATTCGATGCATATAATAGATGTCCTTATGGTTATGCTTTGACGATTATGAATAATTATTATTTTTCTTTTTATGTCAGGTAAAAATACATCTTGTTATCTCTTTAATCTGGTACTCATTCGTTTGTATTTTTTATCATAGTCCTAAGTTTAGCCGTTTAAAGTATTGTGGTAGTAAGTTTGGTATAAATTCGCGAGTCAACAGTTTCCTCCACGAACTCTTCCGCTTGATACTGTGTTTGTACACTCCCAAGATGCTTGTTCTTATATCGGCCAAGTCGTACGGTAAATCAGTTTCACCCTTATATCGGAGAAACTTAGGAACATAGCTTTTTCTTACGCTTACGACACCTTTCAACATCGAAGATTTCTTGTTTATTATTTTAAAATGATTTTGATATATGATGATCTCTCTCATCAGCTGATATGTATATAATTTTTTATAGGAATTTTATCTCATTAATTTCAGTGATTAGTTCTCTCTCTCTCTCTCTCTCTCTATATATATATATATATATATATATATATTTCTCTTATGTCACTACATACCTTTGCTGTCCACCTCCTATCGCTGTCTCCCTCTTGGATCCCATTGATTTTCAGGATGTTGGACATAGCTCTCGGTGGCTTCCCGCAAATAAACCTAATCACGACTAGAGTGTCCTGAATTGTCAAGCCACTTTCGGGAACAGTCGTGTCAAGCCTCAAATCAGATTAGTGTTCTAATCAATGAAGCGACACTTGTTGACACCACCGAGAATGATTACGATGATCGCAATGATGTTCGTGTTAGTTTGGAATACGTATTAATGTAGTTATTATTTTTCTCACGTAAAATCTTCGATGTATTTTTATTTTATCTCGAAATTCTTCGAATTTCTTTTATTTTTTTATTTTATTTTATTTCTTATTTTTATTTTTCTTCTCACTTTCCTTCAGCTTTCTTATTTCTTTTCCAATAGTAGATAGTAGTAGTCAAAGGAAAGGAAAAACTGAATCGGAGTTCGGATAAAGCAATAAACGAGAAGTAGAAAGTAAATCCCAGCTATTTGCCGGTGATTTTGAGACACCTTAGAAGTAATACTCGCTAGAAAGTTTAGGTTTTCTGGGCACGCGTTACGCGAGTCTTTCCAAACTAGGTTCTTTAGATGCCTTTCTGGTGTGAATAGAAAAGGAGAGAGAGAGAGAGAGAGAGAGAGAGAGAGAGAGAGAGAGAGAGAGAGAGAGGAGGAGAGATGGAGGGAGAGAGAAAGATATAAAGATCTTCCCACAAATGAAGAAACTTTTTTGTCTTCTTAGATCGACAGGCTTCTCTTTCATTCAATATTTTTATCACTTTTTCTTTTCGTGGTACTCGACATCAGGCATTTAAGAAAAATCTTTGTATTCCGGAACAATTGTGAAATGATTAAAATCCATAAAGTTTTCTGACTGAGTTTTGAAGATTGAAAAGTGTTAAGTTGAATCAATGTTCAACGAGGCAGCTAATTTTCAACAATTATGGGTAGCTAGTTAGCTGAGTAGAAGCTTTTCGTTGTCAGAAGCCGTAATATCATTCAGCTCGACGCTGGTAGAGCATCGTTCGAAGTTTCTCCCGCCAATAGAATTTCATATTCGTCCCAATTATGCTACAGCATTCGTAGCAAGCGAATCGATCGTTGTTCCGCTTCCTACGTATTCGTAGATGTTGCAGTTCTATTTCGAAGGGAGACCAGGAGAAGAGAAGTAAAGGAGGTCGTGTGTGTGTGTGTATGTGTGAGGGAGAGAGAGAGTTGGAGACTAGGTGGACCCGCATGTCTGCTATTTGATCCAACACATTCACAGAATTTACCTTATACTTGCAAATGTATTCTATGGATAGGTTAGCATCGGAATTAGTAGTCTGTTTCGGCAATTATGTGGATCACCTGCACAAAGACGGTCTCTTATTAACACGGAAATTATAAAAGACATGATAGAGCATCGTTAGATGGCAGAATACAAATTTCAAGAAAATTAATATTCGTTTTTCTACATAATAAATTATCTTTATAATTTCTACGTAATAAATTATCTTTTCTAAGATCATTATATTTTATCTGAAACGTTCTAATTAGAGAAAACTTTTGTCTTTGCTAACGAGCACGTTTCTCTCTCAGGTTGACCTTTTTCCTGAAGTCCTTAACATTTCTAGAGAAGGTTAAATAACAACTGGCAAGGAAGTAAGGAAGCTGTGCCAGGGGTTCTTGTTTGCGTTCTAACCGCAGGTCCAGGCTTATCATTATCAGTTTTACCAGTAGAATAGTTTATCAAGGTGCAAGGATGGTGATCTAATCGGTTAGCAGTAGTAGTCGTCCAACGATGTTATTCTGGCATACGTTCAAGTAGAGTTGACGTTTAGAGTGAACTAGTATACGAAGTGGAAGGAGAGAGAGAGAGAGAGAGAGAGAGACATAGACTGTTGTAAGGGGGACATGAAATTATGGTGTAAAAGAAAGAAAGGACTTTCACGCCTTCGACCTGGCATCGAGCCCGTCCCATTTGGAAACGACCTGAAACAAAAGGAACCTACGATTTCTTGTCTTTCTTCACGAAGTTGTTGTTCGTTATCGGGACAAAACGTTTTGGAAATCTTTTAAACATTTTGGCACATGAACTTACTCTCCTTTCATCCTTATCGTTACAAAGATTTTTTAAGGTGTTCTTTTTTCTTTTTGTTGCCTTTTTTTTTCTTTTTTTTCTTTTTTTTTTTTTTTTTTTTTTTTTTTTTTGACTTATTGTCATCCGAACGTACTCTTTACTATCGCAAAGTAATAAGTTTTTATTTATCTCGAAATAGTCGGAGATAGTCGATAATAAGTCAGAAGTTATCTTTTTCATTCATAAAAATATATTTATTATTTCACATGATTATATCTATCTTCTAAAAGATGTTACATTAAAATATGAGAAAGAGATGGAATATGCGTGCGTGTGAACGTGCGCACGTGCGTTGGTTTGGCAATAGTAGTAGTAAGCAAATCGGTGGATCTCGATGAATCAATTGCATTCGAGTAGAGGAGCGATCGGTAGGCTTGGACTCTGGAGTCTCTGCGGGAACCTGCACGATCCTTTCGATGATGCATTGGAATCTCGATAATTTCCACGATGCGATGCCGCCATTCCACTAACGGCATACACACGCTCTTACTAAAGTGTTGTGCTCGTTCGTATACCGAAGCAAGACTCGGACTACACGAGCTTTCGTTTCGTTCGAAGTAGCCGCGTTCGTTGTTTCCAGATCAATCGTTTCCTCTACTATTCGATATTCACCTATATTCACCTGGGTTACGCATAACTAAGCATTCAAGATCGCTCAGCCGGCTGTAAGCCAAAGAGAACAACTATAGGCATCATTGCTTTCAATAGTCGATATCGATTTGATCGATTTTAGTGGATAGGCTTGAACGGACTCTACGAATTAACTTCAATATAAAGGTATATACGTTGATGTACACCTTTTTTCTTTCTTCAATATAATCACTATCTCTATCGTTTAAATAATGTTAAACAATTTTTAACAATGAAAAATAGTGTCGAATGAAGAACAAACAATTTCTATTATTATTATTTTTTAAATATTTTCATTATTGTTTTCATTTTTTTATGATAAAGTTTTTAAAGCATTTGGGTGTTAAAAAGTCCCATTCAAAGGATAATTCTTTCATACGCGATTTCATTCTTCTAAAGAATTTCTCGAGAAGCCATTCGACGTATTATCGCGTATTCATATAGGTGTATATATATATATATACATACACATATATATATATATATATGTATGTAGGTGTGTACAATCATAGAGAGAACTCTTTCTTTCTCTCTTGACTATAGTCACGAGAGAGCCGTGCTTTTTTCGAGCTTATTTACTCGGCAGAACGTATACACAATGAAAGCGTACGCTCGTATCTCCAACCAGTCTTCTTTCTGTTCGTTCGTGGCGAGCTGGTTGAAAAGAAGATCATGGCGTAATTGAAGGAGAAATCTGTTTTGAAGATATTTCGAGATCGTTCGTTAGAAAGAGAGAGAGGGAGAGAGAGAGAGATATTTTGATGTTTAGAATAGACGAGGGGGAAAAAAAAGAAAATATAATGTCATCAGATTTTCACGACTATCGTGTTGGAGAATGAAATATCAAAGAAAATAAAAGAATTTTCCTTTCAATTATATCAATGAAGTGTCAACATTTTTATCAGAAAATATAAATATAAACAATCTTTATTTGAAGATGAAACGCCGTAATGTTTTTTCTTTTCTTTTTTTTCTCTTTTTTTTTTTTTTTTGTTTGACGAACAAATGTTGAAAAGTCAAAAGAGAATGAATGAAAGATACCGAATATAAAGGTATAAAAAGCGAGACAGCTGATAATGAACAGAAGAAAGACTTTGTTTTTTATTTTTTTTTCTCCTTGTTGATATCATTGAGAGAGTATTGAAATGAATGCAGACAAG
Organism: Vespa mandarinia; assembly: GCF_050613455.1. Classification (NCBI taxonomy): domain Eukaryota; kingdom Metazoa; phylum Arthropoda; class Insecta; order Hymenoptera; family Vespidae; genus Vespa; species Vespa mandarinia. The sequence goes on along the minus strand of NC_140827.1, from coordinate 3,630,038 downwards.
TGTCTCTTGCACTACGTCGTGTAATACGATGGGGTGACCACTGTTTGCATCCTATGTGCACTATATCTTTTGTTGTGCTCAATGAATCAGCCGTGTTCATGTTGCAGAAGAATTAACATCACCAAGAATAGAATTTTTTTTTAATGTCATTTGATTTATATCAATTGACGTATAATTTTATAAATTTGTTTTTCGTTCAATTTATAATACTTGTTTCTATATTTTCGTTAACAATGTTAATCGCTAAATTTTCTATATTTAACCACATTATTTTTATAGTTTTATTATTTTATTTTCATAAAAAATGAGTATTTTTATTAACAATTATTAATCGTCAAATAACATCACCTTCTATTTCATGTCGTTATTTATTTTTATTATGCGTTATTGAAATTGTTTTATTTGTTATTATTTGACTTTTAATGTAATTCATTTAGAAAACGTAGCAATGTTTCTGTATGTGTGTGTGTGCTTCTCGTCGATGATTATCACGATCAGTCAAGACGTTAATTAGATAAAAATAATTGTTCTTGAACACCAAAATAAAATGTTCTTTAACACTTAGATTCACCATTGATTTTCTCGTATAACCAACGACGAATTCCTTCGAGCGAATCTTCCAGCATCTAACCATCTAGTTTCAAGCTAGATCAAAGAGATTAATTGATCCTCTCTATCTTGAGCCATTCTAGAAAGCTCTCTTCTTCTCTCCCTCTCTCTCTCTCTCTCTCTCTCTCACTTTCATATCGATCGATGTCCTCGAAGACAAAGAAGAGAAATTCCGTTACGTTTCTCAGCGTTTCTCTCTAACTACTGATTTATAGGCAAGGGGTTAGTTGATGAGGGTATAGGGGGTTGGTGGGTTGGGTTGATTCGTTTTTTGAAAGGAACTTTGGTATGACGGTCGTTAGAGAAAAATCGTCTTCGTTTCTACCACACGTTAAAAATCGATTCTTTAATATACGTATATACATACCATATACATATACAACATTTCATCGTAAAGGAATATAGAACGACGATGAGTAGGAGCGGTGTTGGTCGTGGATAGGAGCGGGACAATGGCGGGGGAGGACGTATAAAAAATAGATCAAGTTTTTTCATCGTAAATATTTATTCGTTTGGAAAGTATACTCGTGTCGGGTGATTTTTTTGCTCGCTTGCGGAATGAGGTCGTCGATTTTTGTTCGTTAAAATCGCACCAACAAGAGAGTTTTTTTTTCTTCTGTTTTTTTTTCTCTTTTCTTTTCTTTTCTTTTCTTTTGTCAGCGGACAAAAATTGCATAGATATTTACATATGTATGTATACAGAATACGTACGTACGTACATATTCTTCATCGAGAAACGATCGAATTCATAACGAAATAAACGCTCGTTTTAACCTGGCCCAGTGCAGAGGCCCATCCTCCTATGAATAATTAGCTAGGCGGCATATACGCGTGCTCGCGCAATTAGCCTGGTATTCGCTGAATTAATCACGAGCAATAACGTGAACTTAATTATGCAACCACTTAGAATATTAAACGTTAAGGTCGTCGGCTTGACGTTTGCAAAATATTTTTAGATAACTTCCATTTTATGTAATATATGTATATATATATATATATCATTCTATATATATCATCAACTATAGATCATTCATCTTTTTAAAGATTATTTTATCATCAAGTAAGAGAAAAAGAGAGAGAAATAGGTGGGGGGGGGGAGAAGCGAGGGAGTTATTCGCGAGAACAGACAGCTGGTAGTTATATAAATCATTTTGGAAAAAAAGAGAAGAAAAAAAATACGTTCCTGTAAATACAATAACGTCAGTATTTTCACGCTACACGATCTTATAAGCTCATAGGGATAACAATTGCGTCGTTTATGAGCTGGAAGAAGAAGAAAAAGATTAAGTGAGAGACAAGGAGGAAGAGAAAGAGAGAGAGAGAGAGAGAGAGAGAGGAAAAGAGAAAAGGGAATTACATCGAGGATACTGAATGATTAATTCTTCGAGCTTTTACCATTATGTCTTTGTTTAGAGCTTGTTTCTTTTCTTTATTTTTTCTTTGCTAACAATCGTAAATATTTATGTGTCTTTTTGTCTCTATTTCTATCGCACATACACATGTGCAATTTCAGACGAGATTGTTAATAAGAAATACGCAAGCGATATTTTCTTCTTTTTAAAATGCAGGAGATTTAAGATAAATATTATGCGTTTCACCGGCGAAGAAGTTGGTGTTGGAATTAAACGATAAATTTGACACCGTTATAAGCACTTCACGAGAGATTATTGCCAGCTCGCCGAGCAAGAGAACATTTCTATTTGTCACGAGGGTTATATGATATATTTTCCTTCTACCCTCTTCCACCCTTCCTCGTGTAAATTAGTTTTTTGCGTGCAAGGGATTAGAGATTAGATAAAAGTTAACGACTGCGGAACTTGCGTGTCGTCGATCGTAAAATAATCTTTGCTCCGGTCCTGTTATGACTTAGCTTCATTAATATTGTTATTATAATTATTAGCACTGTTCATTGAACGCGTTATCGTACGAGGGTAACTTTAATTTTACCACTTTTATCTTATATGTATATATAATATATTCCTCGATTCGTAGAAGGCTTACCTTTCTCTTTCTTTGTTATTCTTAAAAACTTTCTTGATAATAAGAGGAGTTTGAGGGAAGGCTGATGTAGTAGGATTCGTGATCGTTGAAATAAACCACTCTCGTTTGAATTATATCCGAGCAACGACTGACTAATTGGCCGTGGGTTATGCGAATCGAGATAATTCGTGGCTTTGGTAGAAAAGCTAATTATGCTGGCAGTTTGTTCCTCCAGTTGGCTTTGATATTTTTCGACTTGAAAATAAAATAAAACAAAGTTAGACTTCGTGCGTCTACGTTTATACATTATTCAACGACTCCTTTTCTTTCGACTCTAAGACGAGAAAGTAATCCTTATCGTAAAGTTGACCGATCGAGAGACAAGGAAATGCTGAAATGTGCACTGTAGAGAGGAAGTTTACTGATAGTAGTGAAGAGAGTATACGAGATCGTTGTAAAAAGCTAAGAAACTCTCTCTCTCTCTCTCTCTCTCTCTCTCTCTCTCTCTCTCTTTCTTTCTCCTTACACGAAGACTTTTCGTGATGTATTCACGTTACTGCCATTGTAATAAAATTTTTCTTTTTATTTATCCTTCAACGACGAGTTATAAAATAAATGGAGATATCAGAATACTGCATTTAGGATGAAAAGAATTTTTCTTTCTCACGAATTGATTTGAATAATATTGAAAAATTAAACTAAGTAATATCTATAATCAATTATTATGAAACTCTCAGTTTACGATTATATATCATTGATTTACCAATGATTCATATATTACAATATAACGTACATGAAGTCCGTACATATTGATCATACAGATATATCTGTACAATCGTTTCTATATATATATATATATATATGTATATGTATATATGATGGATGAATATTTAAAAATATAATGGAACATTATGAGCTTTTAATTTAACGCGCGAGTTTCTATATAAAATGCTTATTGTAAAACTTTAATATAAAAAAAAACGTAACGTTTCAATTTTTTTTTGTCTTTTTTTTCGTCCTTTTTTTTTGTTTCTTCCTTTTTTGTTTTCTTTTCTTTTCGTTTTTAATCACGTAAAAAAAAACTTATGTATGCAATGTCGTTCCAGTTTCTTCGTACACGCTGCGTTAACTCTTTTAATAAATATGCAATTATTCTCAACATTAATTAAAATTTGCAGAAACGTATGAAAATTTTGTTTGGCGTCTACGAAAGCGTGAAATACGAAATGGGTACAATAATTATTTTCTTTATTTTCCAACGAGAACGTTTTCTTCGTAGCTCCTCAATTCATGCAGCTATATTTCACCCAATGAAACAACGTATCGCAATTTTGTTATAAATGATCAGAAAATTGGAAAACAAACGAAAGAAAACGACGTACGGAAATATAATTAAAAACAACGTCACGTTTGACAGGTCAACGATGGAAGAAAAATTTGTCGAGTGATCGAAATGATTTTTTCAATTCGATAGAAATCTAATGGTACAAATTACGAGTACGAGTTTAAGTTTTATCGTCCAATTGTGGAGAAAAAATTTATTATTTGGCGTATGGCGCGGAAAAATATTAAAAGGAAAGCTAGAAAGCTCCTCTCAAAACACGTAAGAAGAAAATGGCAGAAGACGAAGCCGATGAAAATAGCCGCTCTTATCGTATCAGCGATACAAGATCTTCGAGAGACTAAAGGATCTACATCTAAGAAGATTATAGCTTATATTAGAAGTTCTTCTAATTTGCCTGAAAAACGTGTTAAGAGACAGGTTAATCGTTATCAAATTTAATAATTTTTTATAGTTACTTCTTTTTAAACTCACTTAATGATCTGAAATATCATTAGAATTTTATCATTATAAAAAAAAAAGAGAAAAAGAAAAATAATAATTTTAAAAGTACATACTAGATATTCAATCGATATCACTTACGCTAGTAGAAGATTTCTTATCGATTTGAATTATTCTAAAAAAAGAAAACTTCTTATCTCTCTGTACGATACTTATCGTAATATATGTCGTTCACACAAAATACACACGCACACACGCATACAGGTAAAGGCGGCATTAAGACGTGGCGTAGAATATGGAATTCTACGAAGATATCGAGGACACTATTTTCTGCCTATCGGCAACGAGGTGGATCGAGCGAATCGAATAGCAGTTAGATTTGCCAGACTGCCATCGCCTCGGAGACCATCCGCAAAATCGAGAAACGTTGGCCTTCGCAAAACGCCAGCCACGAGGGATCGTAAGAAAGGGCGGGGACGATCCGCTAACAGAAGTGGAAATAGCGTTGCCGAGGGCAAAAGCCCAAGAAAGTCACGTTCCCTTCCCTTCTCAACGGCAACGACGGCGACGAGCTTCGTGGGAATACAGGAAGCCGACGACATTTCTGTCGAATAAGACGATTCGAGACGTCGATAAGGGCTTTTCTAAACTTGCAGATTGTTGTACTTACATTTCGTAAACGTTACTTATAAACTCGTATTTTCTTGTCCAAATCGAACTTTAAAAAAAAAAAAAAAAAGAACAAAAAGAAACTTGTTTTCCTCGACATACTTTATATATACATACACACATGTATATGTGTATGTATATGTATATATAAAGGAAAAATCAATTTCTCTTTTCTGAATGGCTCGATCGTTTTGATAGAAGCAGCCACTTCAATATCTATCGGCTCTATCGGCTCTTTTTCTATTATAACTAAGTATCGATCGCTAGCATCGGCTTTCATCCTTCTCCACGTTCGGCACGTAACCGTGGAATTAAGGCGAAATGAGAGACGAGCTTTTTTCGTAAATTGCACCGACGGAGGAGACGCAAACTCCTCGCCTGCCATTTATTAAAGTTAGAGAAGGCACGGTTCTTCCTCCTTCGGCCCGATAAACTTAATAGCTTCCAAAATTTACGGGGTTTGGCAAACGCTCCGAGAAAACTTCCCTACGACGGCTTTTCTTTTCTTTTCTTTTCTTTTCTTTTTTTTTTTCTTTTTTCCTTTTCTTTTCTTCTCTTTTCTATTCTCTTCTCCTCCCATCTTCTTTTGTGTTTCTTTTTTCTGTATTTTTTTATTTCTTCTTCTTCTTTTTTTTTTTTTTCATCTTACCCCAGCTAAAGTCTTTAACGTTTTTTTTTTGTTTTTATTTTGTTCTTTAATCTCTCACGTTGGTTAATTTTACAAATTGATTTTACAAATCGATCGTAAAATATCTTTTAGTTTAGTAAAGAATGAAGGTAACAAATGTCGTGAATTTTTCTTTCCTTTCTTTTCTTTTTCTTTTTTTTTTTTTTTTATTATTGTTAAAATATCTTTATTTGTTATATTTTTAATGAAAGCGCAATGGTACGGTTTATAAAAACGAATTTCGAAATATTCAAGGAATCCCACACGGATTTTATTCAACTCACTGGTAGCCGATCTATAATCTCTGAAAACATGGTCGTGTGATGAACAACGTGGATGCGGAGGACAATTCGAATCCGTTTAAATGGTAATTCAAAAAGCTAGTTGCCATCTAGAGAGAGAGAGAGAGAGAGAGAGTGAAGGAGAGAGAGAAAGGATCCCTTCATCGTCCACTCCATTGATTTTCTCTCATATTTTCTCTCTCTTTTTTTGTTGAAGAGGTCTCGTGCGAATTCATTTATGCAATCGATCTAAAAGCATGATAGATTTGATAGAATCCTTCAAAGTTTCTTTTTAACTTTTCACACGTTAGAGAAATAGAATTTTATTGATGTACAGAAACGTAACGCATGGGAACTATTAGTTGGTTCCAGTGTGAAACGTGCTGAATGGCGATTCGCATTAGTCTTTGTTTTCTACTAGCTATCGAGCAAAAGAAGTACCTCGGAGAATAGCATGCGTCAGATGCGAACGTAGAGATTAATGGCTGGATTTATCATGGTACTCTCGGGAGGAGAGGAGAGGTGGGGAGTATGCTTTTTGTATTTTTATTTCGCGCTTCATCTTTAGGGAGGAATAAAAGTTTTCGACATTTCTCTCGTAAGAAAGACCTATAGGATCTTACGAGGCATATTTCATAGATAATAAACGATTAAAATCTATGATAATATTATATATATATATATATATATAATGATTAACATATTAATCAAACGAAAGAAAGTTAATCGAATAGAGTATAATTTGACACTATTAGTAAAGTAATATTCGTTGTAGGAGAAGTAATCATAGAGATTATAGACTTTAAATAGGTAGGAGATAAACGTAGAACGACGCTGGCTTTCGAGTTCCCGGAAAGCTTTGTGGCTTTTGGAATTGTAACGACGTGGCTTGTAACGAGCGATATAGTCCTAACGCGATACCATTCTACGGTTACATGAGCACGAGTGAGGATCGCTCTGGTACAACTCGCTAAGCCAATCCTGTAGGAGCCAATGCCATTTATTCGCGGATGTATGTACTTTAATAGGAAGCTTACGAAATTGTTGTTAATTTCGTTTGATAGAGAATGAGGAAGGAGGAAGGAAGAACGATATCGATCGAAATTGTTAATAAAGAAAATAGCAGTAGATAGTAGATTCCGTAGATTAAGTCATTTCCGTGAGAGTTGAACATGATTCTGCTGTTTCAACTATCTCAAATGTGCAATGATAGAAATATAGCATGTGTTCGTTGGAGTGCGACAGATACGTAGATAGATAGGTAGAGATAAAGATAGAGATAGAAACAGATAGATAGAGAGAGGGAAGAGATGTGGTAAATGGCATTAGTTGAAGTTCCACAGAGCTTCGTGGTTCTAGAACTGCAACCGTGCAGCTCCGACTGAATGATGCAATCCCTGCCTCCCCTGTTTTCCTCTCTCTCACTCTCTCTCTCTCTCTCTCTCTCTCTCTCTCTCTCTCTCTCTCTCTCTCTTCCTCTTTCTAATGCATGTGTTAGAGAAACCGTTGTCTCGTACTCGAGCTAGGATGTTGGAATGGGAACGGCAGTCGTGTTTGACCGCAAAGGTATACGATGCTAGTCTTGAATGCAGCTCGTTGCACTCGCGATTGGCCGAATTAATCGATTCCTCGTGAAAACGTGTCGGCCGATCGGCTGAGAGGTGCTACCAGAGGCAAAGAGACATTTGTGTCTGCGTTCTCGTGATACTCTTGACGAGAATTCGACTAACGGATTGTTCTTGTTACTAACATTGTCAAGATCGAAAGAGATCAACGAGTCTTTTCAGCCGAGCAAGATCTAGATTAGTTCAGATTCGATCGAATTGTTTCATAAAATGTAGATATTTACTTTCAATTTAACGAGACTCCGTACGAACAAATCTTTTTCCCTAAGAAATTTTCAATCATCAATTACGATCGATACTTTAATTTTCAATTTATTATTTTTCTTCTTCTTATTTCCATCTTAGAAATTCATCGAGGAAGTATTTAAAATCTAGAAATTTTGGGGTTGTTTCTAGGCTAACTATGACTAGGTCGAAAACAAGTAAAATGTAAAAAAAGTCAAATGAGAAAAAAAGAAAAGAGAAAGAAAGAAAGAAAGAAAGAAAGAAATAAAGACAGAAGCGCATAGAAAAGTAGAACAAGAAAGAAAGAGGGAGAGAGAGAGAGGGAGAGAGGGAGAGAGAGAAATAGAAAAAGAGGGTGTAGAGGATAGTTTGGTAGGAAGGGAAGAGGAAACATATTCTCTCGAGCCAACCACTTACAACCACCCTCCAACTCTCTGACCACCAACGACTATGTTCGAGCTCGGAGCGCTGGTTAGCACTATCCACCTGCATTATTCTTATTTGTTCTCTTTTCTGTTCCTTCTTCCTCTCTCTTTCTCTCCTCCCCTCTCTCTTTGCATAATTGTGGGCGAACACGGAAGTAAGTAGTAGGTACTCGCTAAAAAAAAAAAAAAAAAAAAAAAATACATGTCGTACAACGTTGAAGAATATACTGAAATAGAAATGAGAAATAGTATTCCATTGAGACATATAATAATGAGAAATGTATGTTTAATTGAAACGATTGTTTATATTAAAAATATTTAATTACTTATGGATATTAAAAGTCATTCAATTTGATGTAGTATCATCTGAACAATCTGTGCGGTGTTTATTCTTTTTTTTTTTTTTTCTTTTTTTTTTCCTTTCTTTTTAATCCCTCTATACTATAGATGTATGTTATACGTGTTAGTTAGAACACTTGGACAGGGAGAGCTTGGAAATGGGGAAGTCTGCTCCCTAAATTCTCTTAAGCTCGTTGAGTGAAAAAGGAAAGCCCAAGGAAAGAACTCCCTGATTTATTAATACCCTCTCGGTTTTCACACATTCGTACCTCTTCGGAGCTTCTATATAATTACGCTCGCTCACACACATACACATATTTAAGGGAGACTCTCCTTAAAGATAGTTCTTTATTTATCTAACCAAAATTAGGATGGTTAATTAATTTATTCATTCTTCGTTCTTCCCATTTTAAAATTAAGTGTGTATATCATTTCGTTTTTTCACATCAAATATCCCTTCCCTAAATATTTGTATGATTCATTCAAGCTTTTTAATGTTATACTATGAATTATTTCTTTAACCTTGGCGGACGTTTTATCGACCCTAAATAATGATACGTCGATAAAGCACATAACCTTTTTTACTTGAAACGATCGAAAGTGGGGAAATAAGTTTCATAACTTTCACAATAAAATCGAATAAAGTGCCAATGGATTTTAATGTCTTTTGAGGACATGAGCTTGTTGGTTAGATCGATATCGAATAAAAGTGTTCTTTTTTTTTTCTTTTCTTTTATCTTCTTCCTCCTTTTCTTTCTATTTCTTTTTGTCGGAAACTTAGTGATATAACTTTTTCTAAAATGGTCACGTAATTTCCATTGGCAAATCACATTTGTCAGTCCTTCTTTTTTCACTAAGTTTCTCTATCTTTCTTTCCCCCCCCCCACCCCCTTTCTCTCTGTGTCTCTGTCTTTTACTCGTATACAGCATTCCTAAACAGACTAAGGTATTTCCTTTCTCCTCTTCACCACCGGAATGTAATAACTTTGGCGTGACGGTGGTCGTAGCGACAAATAAAACGTTGGATGCTGTCTTCAAATCGACTTTCCGCCATTTCCCATCATGATAAGATGCCGAATATCGAGCGAAAAATTTTGAAGAGAGATGAAACAACACTTTTCATACTTTCTCTCTCTCTTTCTCTCTCTCCCTCTCTTTGTTTCTTCGTATTAAGTGTCAAATAAAAAGGAGATTTTTTCGTTCCTTTTTTTCTACATTTGAAACGCATCATCATTTATTAATTCTCTTCTTTAACAACGTATGTATTCCAGCCGTCCATCTTGCTTGGCACGTTGAAGCGATCTTTTTAAACTTTCCAGAAGTTCCGTATTTCTTTTCACTTGGCGTGCTGGCCTCCAACTTGATGGAGGGAAAAAGATAAAACGTGAAAAATAAAAAGAAGTCTTGTAAATGGTGAGAGAGGAAGGAAGAAGAAAAAGAATATGAAGAAGAAGAAGAAGAAGAAGAAGAAGAAGAAGAAGAAGAAGAAGAAGAAGAAGAAGAAGAAGAAGAAGAAGAAGAGGAAGAGAAGGAGGATGAGAAGGAGGAGGAAGAGGAGGAGGAGAAAAAAGAAAGAAGTTATAGAAGACTCGAGGGAAAGGAGTAGTAGTTCCGGAAGTTAGTAAAGTCACGGTGGGTTGTTCTTTGAAAACCGGAAAACCTCCAAATCATTATCGACGTTTCTTGATAAAAGGAATATTTAATTGCTTGTTTCTTATCATTCTTTGTTTTTTTTTCTTTTTTTTCTCTTTCTCTCTCTGTCCTTTTCGTCATTAAGTTGTGACGTGACAAAATTAGATAGATCTTTTAATTATTTATCGCGTAAGTAGTATACATTTAATTACTTATGCAATTATTTCTTATATATATTATTGTATATTACGTATCGTAGTATATTAGGTATTTAAAAAATATTGATTTGTATTTTTTTTTTTTTTTTTTTTTTTTTTTGATAATGTATTGCATCGTACGTAGAATTTACATAGATATAATGTAATGACGTATGATAAATGTGTAAATCTATATAGAGTATCTCTGTCGTCAGTTGCCAACCGTGCATCTTCTCGTATCGGTGAAACGCGTATTTCAACGTGTCCAGTGTTAGACAATCCGGAGAACGCGGAAATCTAGGGTGATGAAGGGTGATGTATGGTCTATGCCAGAGAATGATGGAGCGGAAGTCACGCGTATGGCATCCGTCAACGATCCAGATATCTCTCTTCTTGTTTCCCCCCTCCCTCTCTCCCTCCCTCTCTCTATTTCTCTCTCTGCTTGTCTGTCTGTCTATCTGTCTGTTTGTCTGTCTGTTTTGTTCTCGTATTATACGTGGCTTATTAACCATTACCGTACAATGTTATCCGTTGCCAGTATCCATTACAGGATTATTTGATTAATTAGTGGAAATCGACGTTACCGATAAAAGATTATTTCTGAAATGTAATTAATTTAATTAGCGACCGGTGATGGTGATGATGAGAAGGGGGGAGGGTGAGTTAGGGAAAAAAAGGAACGATATATATTTTCGTGCTCGTATGGTTTAATTGGTATAAATCATTAAATTATTCGATCGAATGTAACGAACGTGTTTTAACTTTGTTAGTTATCCCAACTAACGAGAATAATGATATAACTGTGGTTACCATGAACGATTTATTAAATAATTATTGAAATAATTAATGAAATTTATTTGCACGCGTTTAAGCTATTGGGTATGGCGAATCGAAATATTCAGGAAGAGAGATCACGTAGTCTGTTCGTATCATAAAAATCTTTTTCCCCTCTTAACGCCTATCTCTAGCTTTCTCTTTCTCTTGTTGGGGGGATGACGAATCGCGTTATGGAAACGAAACTGCAGCGAAGTACGAACGTTTCGGCTGTTCGTTTATGCAAATTGCCACTTAAAACAAGGCCGGAGGAAAATCGTTTGGTGGTTTTCACCTCGTTCGCTCAGTGTAAAATACATAACGAGAGAGAGAGAGAGAGCGAGAGAGAAAGAGAGAATGGAGGAGGGAAGGGAGCAAAAAAGGATGAAGGAAAGGGAAGAGAAGAAAAAGTAGTAGAAGAGCTTATAGTTTGGAAATGGCGAAACGAAGCAGCACTAAAAATTCGCTTTGAAATACGTACATACATACGTATAGGTAGATACAGTTTTTACATGAATGCATAAAAGCATTCTTTAGAAACATTGTGTCAGCAATGCTCTTCTTTTCATATTTATAGCAAGTCCTTATCAGTCGATGCCGTATCGTAAATTATTTTCTAACATTTAGATTGTCGATTGAGAAAACCCTTATGCCTTTGTTCACTTTACTTCTCTCTCTCTCTCTCTCTCTCTCTCTCTCTCTCTTTCTGTTGATATCGGTATCAGCAAATGGGCAATATAAAAATGTTGTTAACGAAGTTAACAATCTTCTCTCTTTTGTTCTATTTTCTTTGAAAATAAAATAGACGATAGAACGTTGATTTCATGTTGAAATATAAAAATAGATTATTTTTTTGTTTGTTTTTTTAAGCGATAGATATATTTTTAATTCTTTTCGATAGTTCGTGGCTTTTCACTGATGCAATTGGTACGATATTTTTCGTATATGTCGATATGGAGGGAATAAAAATCGCAGCTTTGAAAATACATTACGATTCGAAACGTGGAAATGGACGAATATTTGCAACGATTTTGTTGACAGTAATATTATAAGATTATAATTAATGTGCCAGCTTTGAGGATATATGTTACATTATTTTTATGGAAAATATTTTATATTTCTTTACGTTTATTTCATAGGGACATTTCTTTATTGGAGAATTTTATTGATGATATTACATATGTTAACTCAATTTCTCTCTCTTTCTTTCTTTTCTTCTCTTTTTAAAGTCTGAATTTCGCAAACATATAAATATCAGATCGAACTTCAGCGATTCTTCGTGGAATATAACGAACGTTATCTCTCTCTTAGTATATTCTCTAACGACGTCTGAAGATATATCGAACAAGTCGAAACGAAGTTTTCCGACATTGTTTTTCACGAAGAAAAACGCGTCTCATATATATATGTGTGTGTGTATATATTTATATGTATATATATATATATATATATATATATACTTATATCTATATATACATATATCTATATTTTTCTATCTTTGTCTAACGACTGCAACCACTCGCACTGTTGTTTCTGTTATTCTCAGTGTGCTTTTCGTTCCGTACATTCTCGTTGATATAATATACGATAGCTCTTCTCTACGATCTACCGGAGAACGAAAAAGAGAGAAAGAGAGAAAGAGATAGTCGAATGGATACACAGACTGAAAAGAGAAAAAAAGAGAGCGAAAGAGAGGGGGGGGGGGGAGAGAGAAAAGAGAAAAAAAGAGAGAGAGAGCATAGGTGAATTCCGCAAAATTGCAATTCCACTGGCGAAATGGAGTTTTGGTATTTTATCCGACGTATGCACGCGCGAATTCGAAGTGAGAATGTTCACGGGCTGCTCGGCCGTCCGTCATTTGAGTATGCCGGATATCCTGGAAAAATTTTGAATAACTGCCGTTAGCTATGGGGAAAAAGGATTTCCTTCTCTTGGCATGAGATGAAGGACATGCCGGAACTTCCAACTGGATTTTTTCTTTCCTTCATATATTTCTCTTTTCTCTTTCTCTTTCTTTTTCTTTTTCTTTTTTTTTCTCTTTCTTTTTCTTTTTTTTTTTTTATAGTCGTTATTTAAGAATATCCTCTATGAGGATAGTTCATAAAATGTAATACATGGTGAGACGTTTAAAAAATGAGAATACTGATGTATGATATATCAATATCTTCGTATAATCTAATTGTTTTATTTCATTATTTAATTACAAAAGTATTTAAAGGATGAGTCTTTTCCATTGAGGAAAATGTATCGTTTTCTTTTTTTCCCCATTCTTTTCCTCTTTCTTTCGCTATATAATTTTTGTGATCAATGCTCGTGTATCAAAGTCATTTCTAAAGGAACGACATATAACGCAGAGAGATGGAAAGAAAAAGAAAGAAAGAAAGAAAGAAAGAAAGAAAGAAAGAAAGAAAGAATGAAAGAATGAGAAGAATATAACGCGGTCCTTTCAACGATCATTCTTTTTTCTATCCCTTAGTCGTCTTAGTAACTCGGTCACTTGGCAATTTTGTTGAGTGGTCAGAACGACTTTCGCCTTGGAGGCTTAAGAGCTTTATCGTTCGCATTTTGCACCAAAAAAGAGAAAATTTCAAATTTCTCCCTTTTTCTCTCCCTCTCTTTCTCTTTCTAACTATTTCTTTTCTTTCTTTTTCCTTTCAAACGTGATTTTAACGCATCGAATTCACCAAGATAGAAAGTTGGAACGATAAACGACGCGTGGACCGATCGCCAAAGGAATTTAAAAGTGTAAGTGTAAAAATATCGACAATTTAACCGATAAAAGACGAGAGAGAGAGAGAGATTATTTCTATCGTTAGTGTTCTTAAAAAGCTCGAACGAAAGGTACGATTATGGTACGTGGTATTCTTTAACAATTTCGGATAACAAGCAAGAAAGTTTGTTCTTTGATCTCTAGGACGTTGGCGCCGAAGGCTAGTGCCTTGACGAAGGGAAAGAAAGTAAAAAAGAAAATAAGGATGGAAGGAAGGAAGAAAGGTGAAAAAGGAAAGAAGAAAGAAAGGGAGAGGAATGAATAAATAAAGAAAAAAAATGAGAAAAAAAAAATAAATAAAAAAAAAAAATAAAAAAACGTTTAACTCTGAGAAAGGAACTAAATAGAGATAGAGGGATAGAAGTGGAGGGTGAGAGGGAGGAAAGAGATAGGTCAGACTCGTAAGATTCTAGCCCTTATGTTAAGTTTATGAAGGGTACAGCTTGCAAGCATGAAAATGTCTAAAGAGGTAGAATAGCTTCGTTGGACCAAAGTGGAAGAACGTAGGAGAGAAAGGAAGAGAAAGAGAGAGAGAGAGAAAGGAGGAGATAGGAAGAAGGCTAAGCTCGTGTAAGCTGCCTGCGAAATTATGAGGGGGATAATGCCGGAGATCTGTTATGGCTGAAGATAGCCCCGGCGCCCAACTGGAATGTGGCGCGTGCCCCATTCCTTTTCCTTGCTTAAAATAAAAATGAGTACCCTCGTCCTATCCGTTTCCTTCTCCTCCTCCTCCTCCTCCTCCTCCTCCTCCTCCTCCTTCTCCTACTGCTCCTCCTTCTACCACTCCTTTATATCCTTCCCTTTTCTTCTCTATTCCTTCGTATGTTTCTTTTTGGATTACGCTATACCTTCCATAAACGGGAATGCTCAGCATCGTTAGAATCTGCCCTTTATCTCGAATGGATCTCTTTTATTTATCTCTTTCTCTTTCTTTTTCTTTTTTCTCTTTTTATCATCTCATTCCGAGAAAATATATATAAATCATAATTTGATTAAAATGCAAATTATTGTTTTATTATTAGTTTTTAACATTTTACAAAAAAAAAATTTGGAATGTAATTGAATGAACATTTATAATCTCTGAGTTAAACTCGTTGACACTGTTTCGTAGCTGTTAATATTAAAAATGAGAATGACAGGACAGTTTCGTTGTTTCGCATTGTATTGGAAAAAAAAAAAAAATTGTTGAAGAGAATGGAAATAGAAGAGGAAAAATCACAATTTTTCAACATGTTTCTCATGAAAATGAGATTTTGAAAATAGTTATTCGAAAGCAATTGCAGTGTAATGACAGGTGTGCAAACACGGTACCATTTTTTTTATTTTTCATGTGAATTTCGTGAGACTTTCGTACTTTTCTCTAGGGGTTGAACGGGGCACGACGGGCCAACCAACTATCAACGTACCTATATATTTCGAACATAGCGGCACCTTGCTGCAATAGCGTCATAAATTGCTTTCATTGTCCCGCGGTAACACGCTGCCACGATCGCGCGAATTTTCGTCTCTACCAACTCGAAATGTCGAATCTGTATATTCTCACTTTTTCTCTTTCTTAGAGATCAATGTGGTAGATATGCACAATACAAGTATAAAGAGTATTTCACAATATATCTTGTAAATTATTAACGACAGTAATGATATCCCTCAAATTCCGAAATATCATTTCTGTTTGGAGAGAAAGAAAAGAATTGAATTTTAAAAAGACATGAAAGTTTTTCAACGAAATATTTCAAACAAAATTTGTCTTCATTTAACAAGGTTTGTTTGATTGTAAAGAAATAAAAAAAAGAATTTAATAAGAGTTGAATTATAAGATAGACGATGGATCGAACCATCTAGGTATTATAATTATCTTCATTGACTATTGTGCATAAGAAAGTTCAGACTGCAAACTGCAGCAATTGGCAACTAAATAATAATAGTACCTACCATTCGACTAAGCTTTTCCACATTTTCGTACAAAAACGTTTTCCTACGTTTCATTCTAAGAATTGCCTCTGGTACAAGACGCGCTTGTCTCTAAGCTTAACTAACTTGAGTAATGACGTGTCGTTTAGCTAGTAGTATAGTTAGATAGTCGTAGTATAGCTAGATAACTATGTCTCTTTATGTTCAATATTGTACCAAAAAGATCAAGAAAAGTTTTGAAGTATAGGTAATGATCATTAGAAAATGATTCAGAGTCTAATGCAAATTCGATTTCTCTACTCTTTTCTTTTCTCTCTCTCTCTCTCTCTCTCTCTCTCTCTCTCTGTATCTATCTATCTCTATCTCTGTATCTGTTTCTGTCTCTTCTTACAACGAATTTGAAAGGGGTGAAAAGTGTGTTATGGTGAAACAGAGAGGAGAGAGAAAGGATAGCATCTGTTCCTGACGTCTCGTCAATACAAACCGAGGGTGTTGGAACAAGATGGATAAGTGCTTTGATAGAAAATGACAGAGAAAGTGATACACTTTTTCTTATAGTCATCGATAAGGGGAAAGAGAGAGAGAAACATCCCTTTTACATTGACAGCGAATTCGAAATCGTAGTCCTTTCATATTAGATCTAAGTTATCATGTGATTTATATGAAAACAATTTGACAGATCTTGGTAATTATAAAATGATTGCTACTCGTATAATTGATTGGTAATTGCCTTCCCTTTCTCTCTCTTTCACACATTTAAATACCCTCTTGTTCTAATTGCTTATTTCTCTATCGCACATATCGTTTAATTAGAGAAGATATGTATATATATATTTATATTTATATGTATATTTATATTTATATATATATTTATATTTATATTTATATTTATATTTATATCAAAAAGTTTCAATCTATCGTCGATATTTGATTTATTACGAGATATTTGTTTATCCCATTTTTCATGAATTTAAAAGGAGTTTCATAAATAGCTTCGATGACAGCGATTCGTTCTCAATATAGGAACATTTTGTTCCCTTTCTTTTTCTCTTTCCATCTCTCTATCCAATCAAGGCAATCGATTAGTATATGCGCGCACGTTGGTATCTCGTTTTCGTACTCTGTATGACACGTCCCATAAATTGTTATACTTTTCTCTCTCTTTCTTTCTCTTTTTCTCTTTCTCTCACTCTCTCTCTCTCTCTCTCTCTCTCTTTCGCTTTGCGTTTCGATGGGAAATTCAATTTTCTTCGTGACGAACGAGCGTGTTTCTCTCGCTGGACCCGAGCGCGTTCGTTCCACCATTCTCTTTCTCGAATCTTAGTTTTCTTTTTTCGCATCTTCATTTCCATCTCTTTTTTTATCTCTTTCTTTTTTTCTTTCTTTCGTTCTATTTTTCGAGAAAGCTAGAGACTGTAAACTGCAATAAAGGTGCTAAACCAAACGTCGATGAAACACTTGTTCGGTGTTATTACAAGCAACCATTTCCATTATCGTTTCACGAAGAATCGATGTAAATTCGTAATAACGTAACATCGTAGCTTTTTTCTCTCTTTCTCTTTCTCTCTGTTCCTTTAAATTAATTACTTATTCCGCGCATTCGCGGTCGTTAAAATTTGTCAAGGCAAATGTCTTCCCAATTTAAAAGTACAAAGTCTTTCGAGTTTAATTTCTCTTCTCTTCGTTGTCTATCGAAGAGATGTGTAAGAGCTTCTTTTAAAAGTTCGTAAAATAAACTTTCCTTTTGTTGTTCTCATTTAGTTAGTGTCTTGGTGAAAGGATAAAGGAAAGATTTGTCTCAGTTTAAATGGCCACCGAAATAAAGGCAGTTATCTTGGAAAATAATCTGTCTTATTGGATGATTCCATATTTTTCTTTCCCCTTTTATTTTATTTTTTTTTTATTCTTCAATCGTAATAAAATGATCCGTTTATGGGAACTTTTAATGAAACAGATTCCAAAGCTACGATTAGGATATCGTTATCGAACGTTTGGTTATAACATCACGTCGAGGATCATTTTTCATCGGACTTCTCGAGTTTTCATTTTCTTTTTCTTCTTTTTCTCTTTCATCGTTGAAATTGTTTTTTCGTCGATAATATCACATTTCTCACTCTCGCTCTCTCTCTCTCTCTCTCTCTCTTTATCTCTTTTTATTTTCTTTCACGATATCGTAATTCATATAAATTTCACGTAATCTTCGAATTCTTTTGAGAATACAAGAGACTTGGTATTTCTTTTATTTCTTTCTCCTGTTTTTTTTTTTTCTATCCTTTTCGATGAAAGATGTTAATAGAATATTTAAATTTATTCGATGTGTCTCATGTTAAAAGATCAAAGCTCGTTGATTGGTCAGTAAGCATGAGGACACGTGTGAAAGCTTTTGAGATATGTACAAAGGTACCTGTCGACGTGATGGCACCTAAGTAGTACACCGTAAGTGCTTCGTATGCGTCTAGCCGGTAGCTTTCATCGTTACTACTTGAAAGTCCGTGACTTGCATCGTAGTAATGACGACGACGAAGACGAAGACGAAGACGACGACGACGACGACGACGACGACGACGACGAAGACGGCGACTTTTTAACTATGGCTAACGGTTTCAAACTCGTAACGTTTAAACTTTCCACCACGGCAATTGCGAATTCTTCGTTATGGAAAGTTTTGCGGTTGGCTCCTATACCCCTGCGAAAGAATTCTTTTACCATTTTTTTTTTTATTTATAACAAGTAGAAAAATAACAACAACAGTAAAAAAGAAAAAAAAAATAAAAAAGGGAAAGAGAAAAAAGTTACTCTAGCTGGGGAAACTTTTCATCGGTGAAGGATAGACGGTGAATAATTAAAAAGTGGAATTATATCATTATAATAAGAAAAGATTCTGGAAAATTGCGTTGCCTTTTATTATAATACTTGAGAAATGGGAAAATATGTTTTTATATAATATTTAGTAATATTAATTCATTAAAGAAATAATATCAATGATATTTTTTTACTTTATAGTACGTCGTATATTATAATTCGATAAAATATTCGATGATTCCGAATACCGCGGGAAATCTTGTCTCGCTTCGATATCGATTTGGAGGGTGCCCCGACTCGATGATAAAACGACCATTTCTCTAGGATGTTTTTTTTTTCTTACTTGACCGAGCATTCGAACCCTCCTATAACATAGTTTCTGCTGAATAAGCTATGAGCGAAGTGAAATAATGACACACGAGAGAAGAGTAAGTCGAAAAGGCGATATCATTTTAGGCATGGTTCAATGTCTGATGATAAAAAATGGAATTCGCAGTGGAGGACTGGTGGTGACGAGTAAAGGAGAACAAAAAAAGAAGAAATTAAATTGAAAAATAGAAGATCATTGAGGTTTAACGAACTTGTAAAAAATTTCGTAATTTCTTTCTTAATCTTTTCTTTTGATAATTTATTCTTCCTTTTTCCTTTTCTTTTTTTGTCGAGACTAGAAAAAAAGTTAATCGACGACGTGTTCAATATTGATTTAATTAAACAATGAAAATAATAAGAGAACAATGAAATATTGTTTGTAGGATGAAAACAAAAAAGAATACACACGCACACAGGCACAAAACACAACGGGTAGACGAGAGTACGGCAAGAATCGTGAACGCGATTTGTTCGTTTGTTCGCTCCGGATAACCACGTTCTCGATTAATCGATCGTAGAGACATAAAAAAGCGAAGCAAGATTTTCCAATTTTCACAGAGAAATGGCCCGTGACAGGCGCGCTTCGCTCAACAAATTCGACGTTCACCCGTACAGAGTCTCCCCCTTTTCGTTGTACCAAAACGGGAGAAATGAGGAATGGCTAAACGAACGACTGTTCTATGTATTAATTTTTTCTTCCTTTTTGCTTCCTTTTCTTCCTTTCTTTCTTTCTTTCTTTCTTTGTATTTTTTTTTTCTTTTTTTAATAAAATGTGGACACAGAAATTTATATTCAAGTATACGCGCGTAATATTTGAAACGATTTATTGTATAAACGTGATAATCATTTAATACATTCTATATAGGTATATATATCCATATATTTAGATTTAAATAAAAAGGAAGAGAGAAAGAGAGGGTGGGAAGGGGAGAGGGTTAAAGAGAAGAGCTGACGTATGTGTCTGCATACTTAACTTTTTGCAAAATAAAATCTGTGCTACGTTCGGATCGGTTTTACATTTTTCAAGCTGATAATTTATCAATCTCAAGCATTCTCTCTTTCCTGTCCTCTCTCTCTCTCTCTCTCTCTCTCTTTCTCTCACTCTATCTTGTTGAAATTGACTACAAGAGAGAGAGAGGGGATGGAAAGAAGGAGAAGGAGATAGCTGAACTACGGTTACGTTCTCGTCGGAAAAATAATGAGCCTCTTTAAAGACCGAAAGTTTTCATTCTCACGACTCCTGAAAAATCGATTTTCACACTCTCCTCGTTTTATACGCATTTTAGTCATGCGCATGAACCAAAATATTATCGAGAAACGTCGGAGACTAATTTTTCTTTTTTTTTTTTTTCTTTTCTCCCTCCTCCAACAACCCCCATTTGAAACGATGAAAATGTTGCAATTAAGATCGATCATTTATAATTCAATTTTATTAGTCATTTCTGAGTTTTACAATATTTAATTAAATTTTGTTGGAACATTAATTATATCATACTAAAGTTATGATATTATTTATATAAAAAAAATATATATATATAGAGAGAGAGAGGTAGAGAGAGATAAAAAACTCAGAAGAAATTGAATGCAAAAAACGAATACAGAGGAAAAAAATGTTCCTAAAGTTAATAAAGGAAAAAGTACTGATGCAAACTTCCCGCATTGTTTAATTGTTTTATTATTCGTTATATAAACATAGTTTCGATGGGTTCGTTAAAAAAAAAAGGGGGAAAAAAAACAAAATAAAGGAACTAAAAAAAACAATATTATTCGATTCAAATAGGACAATCGACGTGACACGAGACGTATTTGATAAAGCAAGCGTACATACGTGGATCCATGTGTCCCTGCGACGAACGTGTTAATTTATAAAACGAGTTGTACGTACGAGCCGGATCGCGTTAATGGCTATTCGTAATTTGTATAAATTGCCGTTGAATTTATAAAGCTCGTTCGAAGTCCCACGTCAGCCAAACAGAAAAGGCAGTTTCGTTGGACCGGATTAACAATTTCCAAATCTTTCAAATAATTATTTATTTGCATCTTCTCTCTCTCTCTCTCTCAATATATATATATATATATATATATATATATATATATATATATATATATATCGTATCTTATTTTATCTCTTTATTTTTATTATTGTATTTTCTATGCACCTGGAACTCATCTTTGAAACGTTCGATCATATTTCATTCATGTCATCGAATGTGAGTATCGAGTTCCAGTAAAATCTAATCAATTTTCCGCTACGATCGAAGCGCTTAATTGGAATCCGAAAGTATTTCAGATACTTGTTCGAGAATAAAAGGAGAGATGGGCAGAGTTTATTTCGAGTAGGTAGAGGGAGAAAGAGAATAGGTTATATCGCGAATGTTGCTATTTAGTTTCGATCGTTTTACTCACCGCAATACTTCTATATGTTTTATATTCGAGTCATCTATCACATCGCTGAGTTTCTACGATTATTAATCTCCCTGAGATATATATATATATATATATATATATAAAATTTCTTTTGCTACTATTCAACTTTGTACGTACGTATGTATCTATGTATTTGTATATAGCGGCTACTCTTTCGATATATAGATACATATTTTTATTGAATAAAGTAATTTCGAAGGTTGTACAGGATGATCGTTAAAACACGAATAGAGAAAAATGTTGAAAAAAAAATGAAATAAAAAAAGAGAGAGAGGAGAAGAGAAGAATGGTTACATCGATACTCCAATTAAAATGCTTTAATCAAGCTTTTCGCGGATGACAATGTTTCATGTACACATATATATATATGTGCGTATGTATCTACTCTATGTTTGGATATTCGATACGACGTGCTGTTTAGAAAATTTCTTTTTTCGGGGCAAGGGGGTGGATAAATATAACCATGTTTCTTTTTCTCTTTAAATCGTAAGCAAATTAAGAATTATAAAGAGATTACGACGAATATATTTTATTTAAAAAAACTTTTAACGTTGTTTTTCAAAACTAAATGCGTCACGTATAATTGCAATTGAATTAATTTATTGCATAATTCCCCTTTATAATATACTATAATAATAATTATAGTATATTTTAATTAAATTAGACATAGCGATTAGTGTTTCTGGTACATGGGGGGAAAAAAAAGAGAAGAGAGAAAAAAGAGAAAAAAGAAAAAGTCAAAGCAGAGTTTCGAAAAGTGCATACGACCTGTACACGTTTGTCACGTCCCTGTCGTCGGGCACAGTGAAAATAGATTTTCCTAGTGCGGTTTTGCCGTCAATACGATTACGTTGCTGCCGCTATGTTGCTATTGCTGCGCACGTATTTAGCGACCCATGACGGATACGCGAACATTCGTGGTTGCTAATAAACACACGTCGTTTAATCATTTTGACGATCAATTAATCTTTTTTCTTTTTTTTTTCCTCCTCCCTTTTTTCTCCATTTTTCTTAACCAGAGAAAGAGAAAGAGAGAGAGAGAGAAAGAGAGAGAGTTTTCGCAATTAATTAATAATTAATTAATTAATTAATACACTTTGAATTATATCGAGGAGGTTGCGAATAATCAAGGGAAAAAAGTGTCATTAAAAAGTCTCGAGTAAAAGAAAAAAGAAAGGAAAAAAAAAAAAAAAAAAGAAAAAGAAAACTCATTCATTCTCAATCGACGAAGAAAAACGTTCCTTATTCTTCTTTAAGAGTTTCTAGTATTTTTGTCGAATCCTTTCTATAGGAATTCGATTTTCCAAGCAGGATCTCTTCTTTCTCTTTCTCAGTAAGTTTACTGAGAACACCATTATAGCATTGAAAGTAACGTTCCATAGTAAAACTATTCAAGTGAGAGTAGTTGTAGTGGTAGTAGTAGTAGTAGTAGTGGTAGTAGTAGTAGTAGTAGTAGTAATAGTTGGAAAGAGAGTGAAAGAGAGAGAGAGAAGTTCACCGTAGGTTAATTTCCGTAAGGATTACGAGGAAAAAGCGATCTCATCGCGGTGGATACCTTTCTCGATGGGTAAATCGATATAACCTTTTCGAGTCGTAGTCATGTACCTCTTTCCATCTCTCTCTTTCTCTCTTTCTCTCTTTCTCTTCCCAGAGAAGAAATCGTTGAAGGGTTTCTCGAGTAACGAGACTCTTCTCGAGATATTCTGAGCCTTTTTACGAGCGACAGTAACAAGTTACGAGCGTCGCCACACTTCCGGCACCCTTTTAAAATCGACTACGTAAACGAAGCACCACCCCCTCTCTTTCTCTCTTCCTTTGTCATTATTATCAGAAGGAAGAGACACGAGTGGAGTAATCCCGTTTTTGAATGGAGATAATTATTCGTATTTGTTGTCATCTGTTTAACGGCGTTTTCCAATTAAAGTGGGGAAAAAAAAAGTGATCTTTATAAAAGAAATTTACAAATTGTTGAAATATTTCCCATCGCACTCTTTCCTTAATAACTATACGTATGGTATACACAGGTCACGAATTTTCGGCCTTTCATAAATTCAATCACATTGAAATCTACGTGCGTTCTTCCTCTGTGTTTTCTCGTATATATGAGCATGCTCGTACGCGCAATTAAGGTGTTCGTTGGCGTGACGACAAATTAATCTAATTCAAATCCGAGCGTCACTCAATTTTCCTCGTGTCCAGTGAAGCGATTCTCTCCCCTCCCCTCCTCTCTCTCTCTTTCTCTTTCTCTCTCTCGCTATTTCTCGTTATGCTTTATAGTATCGCACGTGCGTTCGTCATCTACGTCCACCTGAAATCGAGAAATTATTTTGAATTCGTCTAATAACTTCCATCAAAATCCTGAACACGACACTCGTAACACGTGTAACGCTTCGTTCGTCATGGAATAAATAGTAATCTGTTTTTTTTTTTTTTTTTTTTTTTTTTTTTATACTCTGTCTTTTTATTTTTTTTTTTTTTCGTTTCATTAGATCGGATGATATTTCAAGATATTCAATAAAGATCTGTGACATTTAAACGCCAATGGAAATAATTTTCTTCTCGACTTTTCGTAGATATTCGAATTTAATTTCTCTAACTATGAAAGCCAGCTACCAGCTGTTAGTTTTGATCAGGAATAACTTTCTTAAGAGGGATGAAAATTTTAACGAAACCGCATCTAGTAATCACTTGGGTACCTACATACCTCCTCTGCATCTTCCTTTTACTTTATTTTAAACGTCGTGTAGTTTCTAACGTTAATATATCATCTAAAAGGCAAATCTCTTTCAACAATGATGTTATTTATCGTGTCGTTAATATATATTCACACGACGAATAAGTTCTTCCGTAAATAATTTTGAAAATAATATTCATAGTTTATTTTCATTTTGATTTTATTCATCTATTATTCATCAACATAATATTATTGTTATTATAATTATTATATTTATTATTATTATTTGTCATGGTTACGATCATGTTTAAAAAGTGATAGGAGAAATTAGGATGGTTAAAAGTATGCATTATGACAGCGAGTAATAGCTCGAGGGTATAACGTTGTAACCGAATAAGCCCGAACTGTCTGGCGCGTAATAAAATGGCACGTTGAGAAAACCAGAGACTGCTTTCAGAAGCTTCCATCGCTCGATTCCCAAGAGATCTTTCTTCTCCTCTCCTCCTTTCTCTTTTATTCTCTTCTCTCCTTCATCTTCTTCTTCTTCCAGCTTTTGTTGTTGTTACAACCGTAGCTGACGGTGCTACGGCTCATCTCTTTTCTTCAGTTTACAAATACACATGCATGCACGCACGCGTACCCTCGTTTTAACGTGCATGTAAATATATTGCTTTATCTTGTCATCATTCATTGAATAAAATTATATTTGTTGATTTTTCTTACTTATCATATTTTCCAATGTTTAATTTCAGCTATTTGTTTTCGTAGAGAAAGAGAGAGAGAAAGATAACAAAGAATTTTTAATATAAAATATATCTATATTAAATATGAATAATTAGTGGTCCTATGTACCTTATCAACTTACTTCGATAAAACTTAGTATTTTCTTTTGCAGATAAAGAACTTAAGTAAGATGTATTGTACTTCAGCATTCACGTGTTAATATTAAAACTTTCTGAACATTTTATTAAAATTTCAAACGAGTTGGAGCTTCGATGGAGATAATAGGAATTACTTAAAAATATATTCTTTCGTGCTTTTTTTCTTTCCTTTTTTTTTTCTCTCTAGCATCATCGTCTTTAATTATTTAATTTTGAAAGCATTATCGTGTTTAGCTTGCATTGATTTGTTCAAATTAAATAGAGTTCTTCTGTTTGAATAAATCCTTGTTTTCCTATCAACAGGAAATTCAATAAAATCGAATTTCGACTTGTCCAAACTTGTCATGGGTTTGTCTAAAGGAGTGTTGTTTCACACTCGTCTGGTAGTTTCGTAAACATGTTAGTTGGAAGCTTTGAAGTCCCTTTTCACCTATCAGCTTTGACCAAACGTTCTCGATGAATGGTGGCCACCTCAATTCAGAGTTTCAACGTTGAACTAGAGGAAAACTCGAATTCCGAATTCTGTGGAATATTTTCTTTTATTTTTTTTTTACTCTCCCCCTTTTTCTAATTAACCGCTCGATCACCAATGAGTGGATCACTCTTAGGTGACTACTCATTCATCATACTCTCTTCTTCTTCTTCTTCTTCTTATGTTTTTTTTTTCATTTTTTTTGTTTTTTAATTATGTATTTATTTATGTATTTATTTATTTGTATATTCATGTATTTATTTATTTAGAATCGTGGAGTGGTCAGTAGACTCTTTCTGTACCATGATTTACCGCAACGAGGTTAATTAAATTGACTTTAGTTAGATTAGTTGGATTAGTTTAGATTCCTCTCAACCTCTGATACACACACATGCACGCTTATATATCGTGTATCTTTCTCTTTTTCAAATGTAATACGAAGCGATCTGATTACTAACTTTTTACGATCTCGTCTTTTGCTTGTAATTTTCACGTTTAAATTCTTTTTTTTTTTTTTTCTTCTAATTCATTATTACTCTAGTATGGCTACGAATAACATTGGAAAATTTTTATTTAAATTTACAATCGTTTTACATCGAATTAAAGAAGAAAAAGTAAATGTTAGGAGTGCGGGTGGAGGGGTAAGTAAACTATACTAGTCAAAGTAATAGATTAAACATAGTAATAGAGGATGATCGTTATCGGAAAGACAAATACGAAAGGTTCGAAAGAATGATCGAGGTTACTTAAATCACCGTCGGGTAAATTATCGTGGAACGTGACCGTAAATTGAGAACAAGAAGACGAAGAAAACGAAGGAAAGAAGAATAAGAAGAAGAAGAGGAAAAAGAGGAAAAGGAGGAAATAGCCCTTCCAATGAGTTAGTTCGAAGGTTCTTTAAGGGTTGCTTCAAACGTATACTCATGCGTTTTACGTGCATGAATGTATACGGTCGCGTTGGAGGGTCGTGAAAATGTAATTAACCCATGTCCGAGCAACGTTACACTTACACAGACTAGATCAAATAAATTCATGTTCGAAGGTTCGAACGTAGATACGTACTTTTCTGGATATAAATCGGATTATCCGTATATATTTCTTAAAAATAGTGGATGGATATCACGAAAATATAAATCAAATTCATTTTCTATATATATATATACTTTCCTTCCTTTCGTATTATCCAGTTTCATATCGTGTCGAAATAAAAAGGGAAGAAAATAAGTAAAAGATGGATAACAAATTTGATCGATATTTTTCCTTCTCGAAATGGATTTCCTTTTTTCTTTTCTTTTTTTCTCGTTATTACTTATTTTTTTTTTCCTTTCCTTTCGTTTCTTTCCCCGCTTGGAGAAATTACTAACGGAACTGAACCTTTTTGTAACGTCGAAAATGTTGTAACACTTTAACATCGTCGAAATAAAACATGAGCTGTTGTTATATCCACGAGAGATATATATAATATGTATCCATTGGCTCATTGGAAATGGTAAACGATCAAACGAAAACGAAAGGGCACTCTCCCTTTATTCTCTTTTCCTATAAGGTTCTCTGTAATATCATGTACATATCAATACATACATGCATAGATACATACATACATATATATGTATGTATATATACATAATGTCTAGTTTTCTCTATTTCGTTATTGCGATCGTTTTCAATGTAACGACGACACTCTTAAGGGAAAATAATCAATCGGATATTTGTTACTATTAAATTTTTTATTTTCAATTCGCTATATAATTATGTATTATCAATGATATTAATAATAATAGTAACGAAATGGATTCATTGGTTTCGATTGAAGGCAAATTAAAAAAAAAGGAAGAAAGAAGAAAGTTAATTTTCGACCGATTGTTCAGGTCGATCTATGTTTCTTTTTCTTTCTTTTTTTTTCCCCTCTGAATTTTCTCTTTTCAATTGTCGAGAAAACGATCAGTGTTCATGCTGATATCAAGCTACGACCTCAACCTTCTTTTCTTTCATTTTTTTTTCTTTTCTTTTTTTTTTCTTTTTTTTTAACAGAAGGGTAAGTGTTCCCACAGTTTTTAATTTCGTGTAATAACGAGAACGTAATTCATAAAAGGCTCCAGTTCTGGCCCCGAAGCAGCAGCAGGGACTTTAACGAGGACATTAAAGTGGTTTCGACTACGCAAGGTTCACGACACGGACGAATTACGCGCATTAACGTCCTGACTTCCTAGTTAAAAGGTAGAAAAGAGAAGGAGAAGGCCTTCGCTCGAGATATTTTCAACATCCCTTTTGTTCAACTGCGTTACGTGTTCTCTCTCCATTTCGTCCCCTCACACCATTTTATTTCTTTTTTTTTTTTTTTTTTCGAATCGTTCTCGTTTCTTCGTATGTTCTCGTCCGAAAAAAAAAGAAGAAGTATAAGAAGAAGAACGGAAGAAAAACATCAATTTCAATCTATTATTATACAAACGTTATTAACATCAACGGGATTCAATTGAAACTTTAGACAAAATTACATTTTCAACAGGATTACGTGCTAGGAGATCGAAAGTTTAATAAATGTGTTGGGGAAGTGCCTCGAGGATATCTTGGGAGAAAAAAATTTAATCGTTAGGAGATTAATCTCTTTAAAATTGGTGTTATATCATCTTAGGTCTTTTCCTTTTTCTTTTTTTTTTTTAGAATATCAATTTGTTTTATAATCCTTTATATAACGCTATGTAACTTTTAAGTCATAGAAAATTAATTGTCAATTAAAATCTGAATGTTAAAGAGTTTTAAATTATATTATATTATATTATATTATATATATATATATATTTTTTATTTTTTGTTATAATATAAAGGTTGTAAAAAGGGTTAAATAAATTTAATCAATCAATCACATTAGATTATTCAAATTTTATGAACGATTTGGTATGGTAATTTTGAAAGTTCGTGACGAGGCATAAACCTAAAGGGTTATAGATAGATATAGATAATTCCCAGTAGGAATAATTAAGCAGTTGCATCTTCGATAGACCGCCATTGTCAGCGATATTACATGATACTTCGCCTGTGAATTCCCGAATGACGTTACTGGCCCAAATTGGCTGTTGCTTCGCATTAGTGGTGCGAACTTCTCGCGTGAACGAGAGACATGGGGTGTTTGCTTTAATGAGATTACACGAGCTTGTTGTGAACGTGTAGGTGCATTCGAGTTACGTCTTCTTCCTCTTCATCTCTCTCTATCTCTCTTCCTAACTCTCTTCATTTCAAGTCACACGAGACTCATCGCATAAGTGTTAGATTGATAATTATCGCAAGTATGTGATCTCTAACTTATGAATTGATCACCATGAAATTTTACATTTATTTTTTTTTTTACATACAAATGTATATATATATATATAAGTATATTTTTTTGTTTGTTTAATCTCTATCAAGTAGCTCAATAGTAGTTTATCTCAAAGAATTGATTTTAAAGATAAGAATCGTCTTGTGAATATCGTGAAGAGGAAGAAGCATGAGAAGTTGAAGAAAAAGAAGAAGAAGACGAACGAGAATAAAGAAGAAAGAAGGAAAAAAATGATAAAGATGTAAACGTTGAATGATTTAATTTTCACGTGATGACTTTGATAAGGCATTCGCGAGTAATGGGACCTAGACGAACCTTTGGCATATAGCGAAGAATATAATCTCATTTATAAAGTTTGGTACACCTCTAGTACACGTGAAAGATAACGTCTAAACGAAACTGGAATTAAGTGCACAGGCTCTTTCGTTCTTGAATACGCGTACTGATAAAGTATGCTACTACTACAGCAGTTGATTAAAGAACTCGCTTGTGTTTCGGAGATGCACTGGACGCGTACGAAAAAGCGACTATTCTAAAATATGTGTGCCGGATTTTGTTGGGGAAGGAGAAACGGTAAATTACCAGGGCGAGGAAAGGCGTGGCTACTACTTACTCTATTCGTCCTCTTTCTACTTTTGCATCTCTCTCTCTCTCTCTCTCTCATTCTCTTTTTTTCCATTTTTTCTTTTCTTTTCATTTCTTCAGGCGTTGGCCTCGTTGGCGAAATATCCCTCACGTTTCGTGGGAAAAAAAAGAAAGAAAAAAAAAAAAAAAAAAAAAAAAAAAAAGAAAACAATTTTCTAATCTCATCTTTCTCCTTCATTCTTTTGAACACATTTTTTTTTTCTTTTATACATCAACATCTTATATCGGTCTTCTTTTTTTATTTATCCCAATTCAATTTAATCATCAGATATTAAAATCTGATTATTAATTAAATTATTAGATATATCTTCTATAAAAATATTTTATAATCAATAGTTCTATACAAATATATAGAGTCATTTTCTAAAGTTACGTACGTACGGATATATATGAAACATGGTCGATCTCTAAATTCGAAGGAATTACGTTAACTACGTTGCTTTTCTGAGGAAAGATCAAAAAGACAAACAAGAGGAAGAAGAAGAAGAAGAAGAAGAAGAAGAAGAAGAAGAAGAAGAAGAAGAAGAAGGAGGAGTAGAAACGATGAAGCTCGGAACGAAAGGCGTCCAACCAAGAAATACAGAGTTCTGTGTGCGAGATTGCTATTCCCCTCTCTCCTTCTCTTTCTCTCTTCTCCTCTCTATCTCTCTTTCTCTTCATTTCTCTCGTTCCGCGTGTTACCACGAAGCTCGGCTCAACGAAGACACGTTTTCCTTTAGAAGATCGCTGCGATTCCGGACGTGATTCGAGAGTCGACGAACCTCGTCCAAGGAACTTCTTCCACTTCACTGTATTTCTTTCTCTCTTTCTCTTTCTCTCTCTCCCTCTCCTTCTCTCTTTCTCTCTCTCTCTCTCTCTCTCTCGTTCTCTGTCTCTGTCTCTGTCTCTGTCTCTCTTCACAGACTCCAAATTTCACCTTTAATTAACAGTTCCTCTCATCCTTGTACCTTATCGATTCTAATAGATCATTTAGAAACCCCTTAAGAATTAAACATCTTCGATGTAGAGATAATATCTCGAAATCCTTAAATCTCGAAACAAACTGGAGATATTGATCCATATATAAGAAGTTTAAATCACGTGAAAACTTTCGATGAGAAAGCACGGAACAATGTTCGAATACAATTTAAACGATACCAAGGTGCTGCCCTACGTTATCGTATCTACATGTATTTCTAAAGCTCTCGTTAAATCGAGAACCACCATCCATCATCCAATTTTCTCACTTGAAGATGAAGTGTTTTAAATAATCGAAAATTTTAACACTTCTTCCTAACTCTAAAAGCACCTATTTTATGACATTGGTGGGTAGCGATAACTAAGTTTAAATGTACGAAATTCTCAATATCTCTAAGGTCTTACCCTTAAAAACTTTTCCACTTCGTTATACTATTCTCTCGTTTTACTCTCGTAAATATCCTGATTAGAAGGAAATGTTACGATAATCTTTCTTGAAACATAAGATAAAAGGAAAATGAAGAAGAGGAAGATAGAAATAGAGAGATAGAGAGAGATTATGTAATCACATAACTATCACCTTTTACATCTTTCTTTTTTTTAATTATCTGTTACATTCTAATTATATTTCATAATAGTAATAAAGTCTCTCTCTTTTTCTTTTTTAACCATTTTTTTTCTCTCTTTTTCGTTGTTGTTGACATCTTTCATATCTTTTCCCGCATTTTACAACGTTACTTAACGTTTATTTCCTTATGTTTAATTATGTTCATTTGCAAGGAAAGTAATTAGGGGAAAAAAAGGATATGTATACGCTAATGAATGATATATCAAATCAAAGAGATTTTTTTGATTCTTTCTTTAGTAAGTTAAAGCTTTTCAACGAAAATGTGGATATAAAGGGAACTCACGTGTAAAACTCTTGAACTCTTTAACAAGGAAATGGCTAAATTTTTTCTCATTTACGGAAAATTATACTAATTACCATTAGCGCTGTGTTAAGCATAATGCCTCGTCAACGAGTAATTCGAAAGGTGCGAAGCTCGTTCATTTTATTTTTTTCGTTTTCTCTCTCCCTCTTTCATTCTCTTTTCTTTTTTTTTTTTCTTTTTTTTTTTTTTTTCGTTTTTTAACGCTAATGTACTACCTTTTCCTTTCTCTTTCTCTTAATCCCTCCACAATGTTTTTTCCTTCTTTTCTTTTTTTTTACAAGATTCGTATATCTTTGAAAAAGAAAAAGAAAAAATTTGCTATACATTCATCTTCGTGAAATTTGTTTGAACTATAAGCATTCCAAAGGAAAAACTACTAATGATCATTAATCCTTTTCATTTCTCAATTAATATCTTCTTTTAGATTTTTTTTTGTTCCTACATTTACACGAACAACAATTTGTATTAATCATGTTGTAATATAAAAGCACCTTGTCATCCAAGTATGATATAATCTAATGAATAATAATTCCTTAGGTTGTCAATAAAGATTATTATAAGATATCTGTGCAAAAAAAAAAAAAAAAAAAAAAAAAAAGAAAAAGGAAAAAAAAAATTAAAAAGAGAAGAGAAGAGAAGAAGAAAATCAATGACAACAAAAAAAGAACAATAGTAAAAAAAAAGTTGAAGAAGAAAACTCGTAGAATGTCGCGTTCGAGATTCTCTAAGCCGAAAAATATTTATATACATATTCCCTCTTCGTTGAGAACGAAGCGAGAACTACGAAGCAAAAGCATTTCCATAAATCGGTCTGGGTCGTACATATTTGTCCGAAGAAATAAAGTTTTCGTGTCTGTGCCGTGCAGCGTCTCCGCGAATAAAACGCGTCCTTTACGAAAGTCCCGCATCTCCGTAGGCTAAGTACTCGCGGCTGGATGGGCTTGTGAAAGTATTCCGGGAACAGAAACTTTCTATCTTCTTTGCTTTCCCTCCATGTTATATGCATATTAGTACATACCTGCATACACATATAAATATATATATATATATATGTATATATAGATATATGTATATATAGGATGTACATAGAGAAGGAAAAGTTCCCTAGAGGGCCATATAGATTCACCCAAAAAAGTATCGCACCTGAGGACACGTAAAATAAAACTCTTCTCTCTCTCTCTCTCTCTCTCTCTCTCTCTCTCTCTCTCTCTCTCTGTCTCTATCTCTATTTATCTATCAATCCATCTATCTTTCTCTCTCTTCCACAGTCAAAGCCAACCACGAAACTGGGCCATGCTCGTTAGTCGTTCGATTGATTTACAGTATCTCCTACTATTCCTTCTTATATTTCTCTTTCCTTTATTTTTTTTTCCTTTATTTCTCGCTCTTTCTTCTTCTCCCTCTTTCTGTCTCTCTTTCTCTATCTCTCCCACTAGCCTCCCCCACCTTATACTTTTCCTTTTTTCACCGAAGAGAGGAATTGGCTCGATCGTTCGTTCGTTCGTTCGTTCGAAAACGTAACCTCCGATCTGTCACTTTCCGGAAATGCAGCGAACGAAGAAACGTTTTCTTCGAAGGGTCAGCCTGACGCCATGTTTTTTATTCTCACGAGGATAAAGACTAAAAGAAGATGAAAGGAGGTGGTAGTGGTGGAGGAGGAAGAGGA
The DNA here is from genome assembly GCF_050613455.1 of Vespa mandarinia. Lineage (NCBI taxonomy): Eukaryota > Metazoa > Arthropoda > Insecta > Hymenoptera > Vespidae > Vespa > Vespa mandarinia. The sequence continues at coordinate 3,596,971 of NC_140827.1, read as the reverse complement.
AGAGGACAACGACAAAGATGGCGACGCGTTGGCACGAGAAAACGTCTCTTCCGTTTCCTCCTCCGGAATTCGGTGATTAAAGCTCCGAATCGAGGTTCGTTCCGCATCGCTGACTCATGGTCCCTCTCCCCCCCCCCCTCTCCCTCTCTCTTGTCCCTCTTGTTCTCCTCTTCTTCACGCTTTCTCTTTATCATCGTTATTCTGTCTTTCTCTTTTTCTTTTCTACAGGCAAGGCGTTTTAAGACGATATTTCGTGGATGGAACGTAATCGCAAGGGTGGCGCCAAGTTGCGGCTCATAGAAAACGAAGAAATTTCAATTAATCCGTTTTTGCCCTGTGTTCTTTTACCTTTTAGAATAAGAGGAAGTAAACGTGCGACTGTGGGAGGAAGAGAGGAAAGAGTACGCTCGTAAAATATCGCCTTTCGAAATTGACTCTTTCCACTGGCAACGATGAGAGTTTACTACTACTATATCCTAACCCCACCCTCACCCACCCTCTTTACCTTAGTTCACTCCTCTTCTTCTTTTTCTTCCTTCTATACCTTCAAGAGTCTCGAGATAAATTATTCGAAGAGAGAACTCGTAATTCTATTAAATCACTTTCTCCTTTCATATTTTCTTCCTTCCTTCCTTTCTTCCCTACACATACTTCCCCTTCTTTAAATCCTAATGATCCTACGTTAGGAACAGATTTGGATAATTCGATGATACGGAAGATACAACAATGCGAAATTAATAGGACTATGGTATCCTTTGAAAGGTATCGTCGTTAAAAGGATCACTCTAATTCGTATTAGTTGAAATTACAATTGATGATTACTTTTGGGAGAGTGAAATTGTACTCCCGTACAATCAATTAATTTAAAGAGATCAATTTGAAGGAAGATCTTTTTTCTTTGTGTCTTTTTTTTCGTTTTCTTTTTTATTATTATTATTTTTTTTTTTTTTTGTTTTGAATCGAACACAAAGTTTTACATATACCATACACATAGATAAATACGTATTCGTATAGAGATATAGGTAACACATGGTAACGAATTCACGAAGTTAGTTTCGCGGTCGACCGTAACGAATCCATCTAGACATCAACGCGGTTTGCTCGACGTCACGTGCGCAGCCCACTGTGTTACCTTCAAAACTTTCTCACGAACACGAGCACGTACGAGGTATAACTTTAAAGTGGCCGCTATTAATACGAAACGTAAGTCATTTTTCAAAAGGTACCTTCGATGAAATCTTCATTTTTTTTATCATCGTTTATCAGTCCTTTCTTTCTCTTTTCGTGAACGAATGAAGGGATTCTTCATTGACTTATAATCCAACTCGAACATTCAAATTCTCTATATCGATTTGAATCGTTTTAACAAATTCGATTTAAAAATCGATTTATCGTCTTGGTACACAGTCTCGAAATATAGAGTAAATAGAAATTTTATTAATTTTTGAAATGACCATTGATTTTGATTCATTTAGATTTTTTGGATTTCCATAGGAGGGACTCCAAAAAAAATATATATATATATATAAATAGATAGATAGATAGATAGATAGATGAATAGTCCTCTGTAGAAAAGTCAAAAGACCTCTAGTCGTTGCAAATAAAGTCAAAAACCATTCACGAAGAAGAGAAAGAAAGGATTCTCTCTCAGTACCTTTTCGTCTTTCTCTCCTTCTTTACGAGTCGCTACTACGTACATACTGGCAGAAGAAGTATCCTTTTTGGTTCTCTTCTTTCTTGGAGGAAGGCTCGGGAGGCGAGTGAAATATCGATTTTGCCTTGCGGAGTAATGGAATTCCGGAGTCAAATTTATGAGCATTCGCGCCGGCTCGACCTGCTCGCTTTGTTCAGCGGCGCGTGGTAAAAAACTTGTTGAAAGGAGGTTTCGATGGAGGTTGAGGAAAATAAAAAAGAAAGAAAAGAAAGAAAAGAAAAGAAAAAAGGAAAGAGTAGAAAAGAATAAGAAAGGAAAAGAAAAAAAAGATCGGACAGATTGGGGGAAAGTAGGAGGAAAGAAATAAAATTTTCGATTTTTCTTTTGGAGTAGTTTTGTTCTTTTATTTTTTTCCTTCCGTTTTTTTTCCTTCTGCTTCTTCTTCTTCTTCTTCTTTCAAAGAGATAAGCAAAGATAGAAGAGAAGACTTGTTGTCTCAAGGAAATATACAAACTCATCTCGGATATCTATTAATTTTACTTTGAAATATTTTAGAGATTTTTTGAGTTAAGTGAGTCTGTGTAACAATAGAGAATTTCTCTATCTCGAAAAGAGAATTTCTTTTGGTTTCCTAAAGGTTAGAAAATTTTGGTGAACACGTTTTCTGGTGGTCGGAAGGAAAGGAGTGGTGAACGAGAACAAAGTCAAAGAGTTAAATTATCCATGATTCTACATTTAGTTCATAAATTTTCTAGAAACTTAACTTTAACGCCATGAGTGAAATAGAGAGAGAGAGAGAGAGAGAGAGAGAGAGAGAGAGAGAGAGAGAAGAGCGACGAAGGAGGAGGAGAAAAGTTTAGCGTTAATTCCCATAGTATATGTTTTTCTTCTTCCTCGTTAAACAAATGTGTGTGTTTTAAATGTTGAACTTGTCACGCTTGCTTTCTTCTCTCTTTGATATATTACAGTTAGGTAGATATATATCATGTAATTGATGTTGTCCTTTAGAATGATTAATGTTTTCTATCCAAGCTGTTTGATTAATCTTCCCATAGATAATACACTTTTATTATCATTATTATCTTGATCCATTTTTTTCTTCTTCTTCTTCTTCTTCTACTTCTTTTTTTTTTCAAACTATTATTCAAAGATTAAGAGTCGAGAGACTCATTCTCTCTCTTTCTTTCTCACTCTCTATCTCTCTTCATGGATGATCATCCGATTCTCGTTTGGAAGTTTAATGAGCTATTTTTATTTATAATAACGTCGAGCTAGGCTCCTTCCTCGCATTATCACTAATGCACGTTATAGAAACTTGGTCCTAACATTTTTAGGATAAGCACATCGCGTCTTAAAGTTGATATAATGAAGCTCTCGCACGTTAATGAGCTTTAAACTTTGGTATAAAAGCGTATATAGCATAATCCGAGTAGGTAGAAGGGTGGTGGTTGGTGTGTGCCAAAGGAAAAGCGATATGGCAGTCTATGTATGGCTATCCAAGCGAGTAACGTCTAATGAAACACTCGAGTGTACTTTAATATTCTACATCTACCCTCTTTCTTCTTTTTTTTTTCTATCTTCTTCTCTCTCTCTCTCTCTCTCTCTCTCTCTCTTTTTTTTCGTTAAACTTTTACATTAATTTTTTTTCTTTTGTTCTTTTTTGTTTCTTGTTTTTTTTTGTCATGAGAATTTGATTAATTAAAAATTCTCCACAATTTCTATATACGCATCAAACTCGATCATAATTCTATCGTACTGATAACTCGAATAAATATTCTTTTTTCATATTATTTTACATTTGTCATATGTACTTATTTCTATTATTTCTTCTTTTTTATGAAATTAAAAAATTTTTATCACATTCCTCTTCATATATTATATTTTAATATACACGAATACCGAAGTAGTTTTAATTCATTTTATCTGACTCTTTTATATAAAATATTTCTGTCTCATAAAGACACCTTTTCTTTCCTTTTCTTTTCTTTTCTTTTCTTTTCTTTTCTTTTCTTTTTTTTTTTTCTTTTTTCTTTCTCTTTTTTTTCTTTTTTCTTTTTTTTTTTTTTTTTTTTTTTTTTTTTGTAAAAAAGAAAATCCTACTTCCACATCGTGTCTTTTCAAGCGACTATTCAAATGAAAGGAAGCATCTTCTTCTATCTCTCTCTTTCTCTCTCTGAATCTCAAAGTTTAACGGTTAAGCAAACCGAAAGGCCAACGCACAAGAAGACACCTTTACTACAAACACAGCTTTATCGCTAGATACCCACAACACTTTGAAAAACATTTCCTCTCCACCAACTCGTAACTAAACCAAACGAAATCTCTCTCTCTCTCTCTCTCTCTCTCTCTCTCTCTCTCGTAACCTCAGAATCCAATGGTTTAACGAAGGAAAGTACAGCGATGTAATTCGTGCGTAAATATATCTCACGAGAGTTGCTGAAACGCGAAATGTTCATATCTCTGTTAGTACATGTAATAAATGTATATATATATATATATATAAATGTAGGTAGAGGAATAAAAAATAGATAAAAAGAAAAAGAAGGAAAAGAAAATAAAAGTATAACTTTAAGAAGATCGTAGAAAGACTTTAAGAGACGCGTTTGCATTCTCTTTGAAAGAGAGCGAAAACGATTTGGAAGTATATATTACTGAGCACGATTACGATGCAGCTTGTTTATTGCTTGGGAAATTCCGAGCAGCATCCTCTTTCAACTTTGCTGTTTATTTCTTTAGTACCTTGCCTTACTTTACCTTGTCTTACCTTGTCTTACCTTGCCTCCTTACCTTGGCTCTCTCCTTGTTTCTTCCTCTATTTTTTCTTTTCTTTTTTTTCTTTTCTTTTTTTTTTTTCTCCGTTATAGTTATAACGTACGGCCGTTTGCCGAGAGGACCCACCACATTTTCTCTCCTTATCGCGAATTCCATGAGACACGTGCATGTTTTATTATCATGCTCGAAAAGAACCCTCTACTATTCTAATCTGATATATCTCTAACCACCACTGCGAATATCATAATAATTTTTGTTTATTCTCATTATAACTTTTGTTGCATTTATATATATCATTTATTTAGTATATATATATATATATTTTATATATATATATTCTTGAATTTTCTTTTCTTTTATCGAATTATAAAGTTCGAGAACGGTTTTAGAATTTCTTGAATGGAATTAGTTGGGTAAATCTTACAGATCAAAGAAATGCCGATAACGTATAGAGACAATATAAAGTACGATAGAGTACGGTATTTCAAGGGTATAATGAATTTGTAGAACGTTGGTTTGAATGCTTTAAAAGCACACGTCTCTAAGGAAGTAATTACAGAAGGACGTTCGTCTACTGATTGCGAGTACAAGTACCGTCTTGCCTTGGCACTTTAAGTCCCATCAAGACAAGTTTCTAAGGGAGGAGTTAGAATCGTTAAGCTCTGACTATTAGCTAGGCTTATTAAGAAGAATGACGTTTGATCGATGCTTGGAATTTTAAATAGGCATCCAACACGATTTATACTACTACTTCTTTTTTTTTTCTCTTTCATTTAATTAAACTGGATCTTGTTTTTTTTTCTTCTCCGTTCTCTTTTTTCTTTTTTCTTTCTTCTTCTTTCTTTCTTTTTTCTTTTTTCTTTTTTTTTCTTTTTTTCTCTTTTTTTTTTCTTTTTTTTTTTTTTAGAAAGGAATATACCATGAAAACGAAGTATCTCGAAATTAACGAGGTACTCGACTCCACTTCGTTTGAAGTAAATCGAGCTAATATCCTAATTAAAATGAAGATATACACTTATTGCGAAGTAACTTGAGAAAATTTATAACACGTGGTCATAATGTATAATTACATGAGAGGATTCATTTAGCTTAGCATAATCGAATAACCGATTGATCTCTAATTTATGTTGATAAATCCTTTCTATCGTTCTAACGTTTCCACCTGTCGGTTTAATTGATATTCACGATTATCGTATACATACATCACTCCTCCTCTCTCTCTCCCTCCGAACATATTTACGTTCAGGCTTGAAATCAAAATGACAGATCTCATATGTCACGTTATGAGTTATTCTACGATTAACGATCGGGAAGCTTATCAAACTAATTGAATGTTGGTGGTTAAATTAGTCTAAATGTTTCTTCGAGAGACATAGACGAATTTAAAATCGTAACATTGATGAAGCAACATTAATTACAAACCTATAAAAATCATACTACAATACTCGAATAATATATATATATATATGTATATGTATTTGTATATATATATATATATATACATATATGTATGTACGCATCATATATGGTCGCTTCTATTTTCTTTTTCTTTTTCCTTTTTTTATCTTTGGAGAAATTTGCAGGAGAGTTCATTAACCGTATGTATAGGTAGCGCTTGAATAAACCGAGAAATGAAGCTCGCGTTTTTCTTCCTAATTTTCTCCCGTAGAAATAGCGTAGTTATATATATGTATATATATATATATATATATATATATATATATATATATATACAGCAAAGTCACACATACGTATGCAAAAATACATACATGTTACTACTAGATATTCCCTAGTAGTATACATATAGCTTTTATGTTTTCTCTTACCAATCTCATTTGCTTCCTTTTATCAACGAAGTTAACAAGCTTCCTTTAAAGCACTGAAAATGCAATCCACGCCAATCAAATTTTATATCCCTTATAAAATATTGAAGATTTTTATCTCATTAGATTTTTTTTCCTTTCTTCTCTTTTTTTCCCTTTTCTTTTAACAATCATGTAGTTCATGAAATTTCATTTTCTGTCCTACTCAACTTCAAAGATGTAACCGTATCATTTTTTTTTCAGCTCAGATAAAGGATTTATCGTGTGGCATGCAAGTTTTTTAATCCCGCTTGCAGACCGCACCTTTTTTTTAATTTTCTCAGTTTCTCCTTCTACCTAGTTCTTCCATGTCTATTTATTTATTTATGAATGTTTTTATATTACAATCTTTATAATTTATCGTTGGGACTTATTGTCGATAGATCGTTTATCGAGTCATAAAACCAATAAAACATCATAACTATATCTTTATTATTGACGATGAAATTTCATTAATAAATTATTGAGTAATTAAAACAAAAGATTATACTAAAAACGATTTACTAATAATTAGATGATTATTTATTTTATCGATGTTCCTTGAATATTCTCAAGTGTAAAAATCAAGCAATGATGAATAACTACATCGATGAAATTTTTGTCGGTAGATTTTGGGGTTGAATAAAGCATGTAGCTTCTGGTAAAATCTATCTCAAGTTGGTGGTTATCCAATATTTTCCATAAGAAAGTTTCGTCGACACGCGACGTGACATTAACGAGACTTCTAATTCTCTCTCTCTCTCTCTCTCTCTCTCTTTTTAGCCAACATTCCCTAAGTTCCTTGTAAGTTGCATAAGGATCTTGATAATGATCATAATTCTTGAAATTTCAAGGGAATTCACACAAGTTACTGTTCACAATAATTGAGCAAATGCGATTGTTAGAATAATAACGTCCTTGACAGTTCCAGAGAAATGAGAAAATGGAGGGAGAGAAGTGGAAAGATGGAAAAAGGGGCTGAACTTTTCGAAGTGAATATATCGTAACGAGCTACAACTCGAAATACCTTTAGCATCAATGTTTAACAATCATTTGACATTTCTTTTCTTTAGATATTTTTCCACAAGATTTTCATCAAATATGTATTACTTCATCAAATATTTTAACTTCTGTTAGAACGACGATTAGAACGAATGTTTTCCTCTTTCAAGAATTAAATTATTTCTTTCTTTCTTTCTTTTTCTTTTCCAAGTAAAATTTCACGGAATAATAATAATAATAATAATAATAATAATAATAATAATAATAATAATAATAATAATAATAATAATAATAATAATAATAATGAAACTCATTTAAAACGATTTTTTATTTATATTAATAATCCTTCACTCAAAATAATTTCTCATTGAAATAAATGAAATAATTAATTACTTTGGAATAAAATTTCTTCAGGGAATATTCTATTACGGTACGCATTTTAAATGATTTATTATTCATATTAGTAATATCTTATTTCAAATAATTCTACATAAAAAAAGAAAAAGAATAATCATGTGAATATCGAAATTAAAGAAGATAGAAAAAAGAACAAAAGAAAAGGATAATAAATAAAAGAAATGAGTATCAATTTTTGTTTGTTTTTCTAGCACGATCCATTTCGTAGCATTCTCTTCTCAAATTTTTACTTCGTTGAGATCGACCCGCAGCATACGAAGTCATTTAATATTTAGCTCGAATGCAGTCGGTTCAGTTGAATTTACAGTATATGCATATACATGGCCATGTATGAATATATTGCATTAATCACGAATTCAATCCAATACGCGTTTTTCGTGAAATTTTAAACGGCAATACCATACAAAAGCAATTGCTGTTTTCATAAAATATCTTCTTACATTGAGTAAGAGTCTTTCTTTTTTGTTTCTTTTTGTCTTTTTTTTTTTTTTGTTTTTTACTTTTTATCCGTTTTCATTATTCAGAGAGAAAGAGAGAGAGAGATGGCGAGGGGCAAAAACGAGAGGTCGGTGGTATCGCGAATTACAGCAGTACGATTTCCAACAATTTTCGACGTGTACTTCCGCAAAGTAGAATCGAGTTACGAACTTTCCTATGTACATTCAGTAAATATTTAATATCCGTTTCTAAAGCATTGCAAGTAGTAAAATAACATGTGTTGTTTATTACATCACTGTGTTTCATTTTATGTATTGTATTAATTTTTTAACAAAATAAAAAGGAAGAATTATAATTTTGAAATTGTATTTTATGAAAAAAAAAAAAGAAAAAAACAATAGAAAGAGAAGAGAAAAAGATCTTTTAAGAGAAAGATCTTTTTATTTTGCACAAAAATTTCGTTATCTTTTTGTTTTTTTCTCTCTTTTTTTTTTTTTTTTTTTTTTTTTTTTTTTTTAACCAAGTCAAAATTCCCGTCCACATTCAAGAGAAATATAAAGTCGACTGAGTGTATACTGTCATCGAAATTAATGTCGACTAGGTGGAGATGGCGTCGAGCTTCATTTATTGTCCGTAAAAGCCTCTCTATTTGTCATTGTCGCATGGTATATGCCTGGAACAATGTATGTACGTATTCGGCAAGACCCGTTAGGCCAGGGGTTACTGATGAACATGGAAGAAGGAGAGAGGTATAAATAAAGAGAGAAAGAGAGAGAGAGAGAGAAAGTGTCTGTGTGTGTGTCTGTGTGTGTATGCGAATGAGAATGTGAGGGATAATTTAGGAAAGAACGAAACAGTCAAGATAAATATATCAACCATTCGTTGGATAGACTTAAGCACTTTCTTTCATGTACAAGGATGTCTGGGATTCATTAATAGGCTCTCTTATTTTGCACCTGATACTTAACATTTACTAGAAAAAATAAAAAAATAAAAAAATAAAATAAAAAAGAAATAGATAATTTTCAATCGAGTTGCAAACAGAACGAATAACGATCGATCTAACATCGATTCAATTGGATCGATTCAACTTTTTTGATTATTATATCAAGTATCATTTGATTCGTATAAGTGAGAAATAAATCAGTATCAATATTATTTATTCGTTGTTTCATTAAAATTTTATTATCGAGCAAAAATACCTTATAGAAGTATAACGATGAAATGTTGGAGAATTATAGGACTTTAACCAATGAACCCAGTGAGTGGTCGTAGAGTACCTGTTGATTACCCTGGGAGGATCCTTACACTCATTCAATAAACGTATTTTCACTCGAGCATCGTGTTCGACGATATGTTCGGGTCATCTAATTTCTCTACATAATGAAATATCACAGTAGAAAAGAATGAAAATTAATAATCGTTGTTCTTTTTTTCTTTTTTTTATTTTTTTCAAATTTAGAATAAACGAAAGAACAAGTTTGCAAGTGTTTAATAAAAATCTATTCTGCGTTAATTGAAATAAATAAATATAATAATTTTGAACATTAAGGCAAAAGTTTTTCATTTTTTCTTTTTTTTCCCCCATTTCGATTTTCATTTACGAGCAATGTACTACGATAGAATATCCTCACGTTACATGTGCCAGACCAGCTTTAAAGGTTATTTCGCAGTATGGCCGTTGGGGAATTGCAAGGCAAGCTTGTACTAGCCATCCCTATACCACGTGTAGAGAAAATTTTACGTCGGTTCATGTTTCATCGAACGCATAGAAACGACGAAGAAAGGAGTGAGAAAGGGGAGAGGAGTAAGTTAGGGCTTGATTCGTGCTTTCTCTTGATTTTCGATTTTTCCACCACCATCATCACAACCACCATCACCACCACCTACCATCGTCATTCGTTCCTTCTTTCTTTTCTTTCTTTTATCCATTTTTCTATATACATATATATATATATATATATATTCTAACTATATATATATATTCTTCTAACTATATATATATATATATATATATAGTTAGAAGCTGCCGCAGAGTCGGAACTTTTTTAGCAAAGTTTTGCTGGCGTAGCTTTTTCTCTTCAGACTTTTATATATTTTTGTTCTTTTATTATTATTATTTTTATTATTATTATTATTATTATTATTATTTTTTTGTTCTTTCCTTGGATTATTTTTGATCCCCCGTTTCTAAGTCTAATCCCCTTTCTCCTAGTCTTCCTCCATTTAGGAATTTCATATTAATAATATGTAACATTAAAACGTTCTGGCTTGATATTTATTTATAAAAAAAAAAATTAATAATAATAAAGTTATGTTTATTATTTCCATAACACATTCTATGATCGATATCATTGATATTGAAATATATAGAAAAAAATAAGACGATTCGTTGTAAAAAAAGAAACAAAAAAAAAATGATAGGAATTAAACAGTTTATTGGGAAAGTCCAACGGTATAACATTCTGTGGTTGATTAAAGGAATTAAACGGAGCGCAGTCCGTCGTCGAAGTACGTATAACCAACTCGCAAGAGTAACAGCAACCACGGAGGCGTTTCTATTCATCGTACTCCTAGTACGGCTTTTCAACTGTTCTCTTAGTGACAGCTAGCGGTTGTTAGGTAAGCTCTGGTACTTAACCAAGCTCCATCCGAATGGACCGTATAACTCTTCAAAGAGATATGCCATTCATAGCTTGGGGATCTTCATACGCCCGGAGTGAGGATTCTCCTTTCGAGTTATTCCTAAGGCTTTATCGAGGACATCGCTTTGACTATCTGTTAGAACTTTATGACGAATACGTGTCGAAGTCTACGTTATGAGATCAAGATACATGGGTACATACGTACATACATGTATATATATACGCGTAAACATTATATACATATCTGAGTAAAGTAACTTTTAGGTAAACTATGTATATCCAAACGATGAAAAAAAGAAAAAAAAAAAAAAAAAAAAAATTGACATGAAAGATTTCAGAGAAAAAAGAAAAAAAGATTTCTCTTGCGGTAGCTTCGTCGGTTTGGTTTTTCTTCATTGTTTTATTTTTTTTTTTTTTTTTTTTTTTGTTCCCTTCCCAAGAGAGGAACGAAAAACTCTTTTAATCACCCCCATGTGAGAGAGAGAGAGAGAGGGAGAGAGAGGAAAGTAAGTAAAACCTCCATTAAAAAAGTATCAAATTAGCCGACGTGTTCTTGCTCTCGTTTAGCTGTTCTATTTAGGGGTTTCTCAAGAGATGCTTCCCTACGAACGTTGGATGCTTTCAAGGTTTCCATGTAATTGGGTTTGCGTCATGCTGGCGATATCGTAGAATGGTAGCACCATTATCCTTGCGCAGAGTTTGGCCGGAGACCTCAGGGTGGATGAATCGAGCTGGAGCGAGTCAACGAGTCTACGCTGATGGTATTTGTGCTAAGAGAGAGAGAGAGAGAGAGAGAGAGAGAGAGAGAGAGAGAGGAGAGGAGAGAAGGAGGAAGTTTACAGGAGTAAACTAAAGGACGTGTGGAATAGGAGAGACTCTCCTCGGTGGACTCGTCTGCTGGACCGTTAACGTTCCATTCTCATCGCAAAGACACCATAGAAACTCCTAGCTTGATAATGTTGATTGGAACTTTCCTTCTATCTCTCTCTCTCTCTCTCCCCCTCTTTCTCTCTCTCTTTCTCTTCTTCTCTTTATACAGTTTAAAGTTAGTATCTCATATTTGTTTTTTTCATGCAATCGTTTATAATGCTACAGTATTAAAAATTATTATAAAAAATTAATGTAATATTAAAGTATCATCAATTATTATTATTATATAATATAGATATAATAAGTAATTTTTAAGTGATACAATTTTTAATATTAAAAATGATTTTAAGATTAGTTTCTTCGTAATTGCGATTAATCGAAAGTATAAAAGGAAGGTATTATTTTAGCATCATATAATATCATTTTTTAAGAAGTTTATTCCAAACGATATCGGTTGTCTCTCTCGGTGGATACTATGGATATGGTTTCTCCTGACGATTTTCAATTATGGTACCTCCGACTATCCTCGGAGATTTCTGTGAGAAGGCGGAATAGAGAATTTAATTGGCGTAGTTTACGCTTCAGTAATGTCTTAGATTAGTGTCAACCGGAGCGTGCGTGGAATCAAGATCGTTACGGTAAGACCGCCTTCGTCGAGGATTCACTACCATGAAAGTTATTCCAATAATCGCGAGGACCTCTCTGTCTCTCTTTGTCTTTCTCTCTGAACTTTCTTCTTATCAATTCTGTTCATTGTACTGAACCTTATCTCGATTAATTTCGAGTAAAATATAAGTCATTTCACTTCTCCTATCCATGATTTTCATACATCCTGCAATTGATATTCTATCATTTTAATGTTCAAGTTAATCGTATTATTGTTATTATTATTATTATTATTATTTTGTTTTTTAATACATTAAGTATATTCACTCTATGCATATAGTTTAATCTATTATAATTGTTTGAAATCATGCATTAATATTTACTTCTTTCTATATAGAAAGACACTAATGGTCACTATAGTGTTTTTTATATGATAGTTATCTTTTTCTTTTTTTAGATAAAAAACAAACAAATATATATATATATATAATATATAGGAGAAAAGACAAAGTTCAACGTCAACAAAACGTAAAATATTCGGAGATTTTTAGTTTCGTTTTATGGGAAAATAGGATGACGTTCTCTTTGCGAACCCACGTCAAACGAGCTGTTGTTAGCTTGACGCGAGATCGCTCGAACGTGACGACACCGGGATAGGATCGTTCTATGGTATTTTCAGGTTTAGAAGAAAGCACGACTTTTAAAAGGTATTTGCATATTCGTTGCCAACAAAGCCGAACTGCATAACGTTAAAATAAAAAGTGAATGATGATCTATCTATCTTTCTTTCTTTCTTTTATTTCAAATCATTTTCTTTTTTTCTTTTTTCTTTTCCTTTTCTTTTCTTTCTCGTTGGACTTTATTATCTAGTTATTATTCGATAGATTGCGTGAAATAAAGTTAAAATGTGTCAATCTAATCGTACAATTCTTTTTCTTTTTTTCTCTTCAAAAATTGATGTAATACTATTTAGCATTTTGATAATATAAAGAGAAGAAAAAAAGAAGAGAAATAAAAAAGGAACCTTTAACACCAAAGTGACTACTTTAAAAGAATTTTATTATCATCGATTTAAACGTACCCTTTCATTTTGTGCTCGAGTTACCTCGAACATGATGATTTTCTTTTTCTAACGATCTAGCACGATAAAAGTTTCTCTTTTAAAACAAAAGTTCTTTACAGCAAAGATGATATCTCCTTATTTCACGATCGGTCCTTTAAGAATGAAAGAAAAAGATAGAGAGACAGAGAGAGAGAGAGAGAGGGATATCGAAGAAGAAACGAAGAATTCTTAAAGGCTTTTTTCCTCGTCTATGAAAGTAATTAGTATTCCAAAAGAGAGAGAGAGAGAGACAGAGAAAGTAATTATACTTGAATTGATTGAAACATAATTACGATCAGCTGTTCTCACATTTCGATTAATTTACAATTACTTTTTCTTCTTCTTTTATTATTTATTATTCTCTCTCTCTCTTTTTCTATAACATCGAATTAATTTTTCTTTTCATCTATTAGCATCGACAGAATGAAAATTGAAGATGACGCGTATAAAGTAATCGTCGACACTTTTATTATCGTTCTAATCTTCCTTGTAGGAGATTGACGAAAGAAGGGTAAATGGTAGGGGGTAGTGATTCTCGAAGAAGAAGAAGAAGGTTTGGCGTTGGTTAGCTCTTGGGATTTTGGGGTTTCTCCTAAGGGAAAAAGAGGAAAGAGAAAGAGGTGAAAATATACGAAGACGAAAAGGGTGAAAGGAAAAAGTCGTTCGTATAATTAATGTAAAACCGCAGGTTTTATGAGAAAGTTTTAACGGGAACTACCACTCTTTACTTTAGCTGTCCTCCTTCTTTACTTATTTATTTTTTCTTTTTCTTTTTTTTTCTCTCTCTCTCTCTCTCTTTTTATTTTAATTGCTTATTTTTTTCTCTTCCGCTTTTTTCCGCTCTCGAGAAACGACTTGAATTTTTCTAGCAGCCACGAAAGAAACATGTCTCGATAATGTTCCTCCCCATTCTTCTCTCTTTCTCTCTTTCTCGCTTTCGTTTTTTTTTTCTTTTTTTCTTTTAACTCTTTACATTAAACAATTTAACGAACGATAATATCAAACGTAATATAATATATTATATGCATAACGTTATCAAATGAGCTTAAAAAAATTTGGAATAAAGTTGTTAGTATATATTAATATAGACAAGTTAATAATTTATTGAAAATATTGAATAAATTTTCAAAGTGGTCATTGATCAAAACGATAAAACAAGAATTGTCAATACACGTACAATAATATAATTATTGTCCGATGGTAGTACGCAAACGTGTACATACATACATGTATGTATGAGATATATGCGTGCATATATCGAAGTCCATCGGTTATCATTTAAAAGAAAAGTTAACTCTGCGAGTCTGTTGCTGTCAGCTGTTACATTCACGCACGATCCTTTCTATAGTAAATTTTAGTTGAAACTCGAATCTCTGCTCTTCGCTTTCGTTTTCCACTTTGCTTTTCATTCTTCTTTCTTTTTTTCCTTTTTTTTTTTTTTTTTATTTTGATTTTTTATTTTTTAATTTTAATTTTTATTTTAATTTTTATTTTTACTTTTGTTATTTTCATTTTTATTTTTATTTTTAGTTTCGTTTGTTTAATTAAAGTGAATTTCGAGTGACATGCTCGTTCGTGTATCACAAATTGCATTTATTTATAAACGAGTTATATTATTTCCCGACGGAGTTCTGACGTTTTGATATAATACCTACTATATATTCATTATTTTTTTGTTAATAAAAAAAAAAAAAAAGAAAAGAAAAGAAAAGAAAAGAAAAGAAAGAAAAGAAAGGAAGAAAGAAGAAAAAAATAAGAAAAATTCTTTTATCCTCCGTATATAGTTACTTATTAAACATATATGTATATGCAGTACTATCACATCGTGAAATCGGTATGCAGTAGAATAGAATCGTCGTAACAAGCTGCATTGGAAGCTGCAACAATGTATCTCTCCGTTCTTACGACCTCTAGGGACAGTGACGCATTGATCTGAATTATGTCATGCACAGAACTAATTTGTAAACCGTACGTCGAAATGTTCTCCGCAAAGTAATCGATGAGGACGCGAGAGTGTCGAATCGGTATGCAAATTAATCGACAGATCGAACCGACGGCGACATGTTCTTCGTGATCAACGATCGTTAATCTTCTATAATTCCAAATAACTTATTCCGTATATGGGTATCCATATTTTAAAAATTTTTCATTCACTTTTTTCCTCGAGTAATTAATTAATTATTAACTAAGATTGATATTCCGCGAGATATAAATTACGCTTAATGTACAGTATAGTATATATTTTGGGTCTTTGTAAGGAAAAAAACAAAGAAAAAAAAGAAACGAAAAAAAAAAAAAAGCAAAGAAGAATTATATTATTATAAATATTATATCATTACTGTAAGTTTCTTTTTTCTTTCTTTTTTTTTTGGTTTGGGAATGGGGTATGAACAGAAATCAGCCGAGAGTATATCAAATTTGTAATATCAAGACATTAAGAACGATTCCTTTTAGGAAAGGATCTAGGGAATAAATTTTTATCGAAGTCAAGAGAGTTTGTATCCTTCTTTCTTTTGTTCTTTTTTGTTGTTCTTTTTTTTTTTTCTTTTTTTTTTTTTTTTTCTTTTGGTTGAAGTATATAATAATCTACAGAGGAATAAAAAAGAAATATGTAGAGAATCTGACAAATTTTAAATTGCCAGTAGAAGAGTATCGAAAGAGAACGAAGATATTGAATCGCAATTGGTCTCGTGTAGAGCGCTTGCGGGTGTCAAAGGAACAACTTCTCGTCTACTATAGTGCAGGATCGTAATAAGATTTCAATCATGGATACGAAGCAAGTCACGAATCAAAGGCACTCTTTGCCTTTTCCTTTTCCAGTTGAAAAAGAATTCTCTCTCACCTTTCTTTTCTTTCCTTTCCTTTCCTTTCCTTTTCTGTGTCTTTACTTTTTTTATTTTTCTCTTTTTCTTTCCTTCTTCCTTTTCCTCTTTCTTTTTTATTTTTTCCTTCCTTACACTCAGCTTACTCATTTCATTCGTTATCGATCATCAAATTTCTTCTTTAGAATCTGAACAAATTATATGTTACATAATATATACATATATATATTATCGTCTATGTAAAATCATATAATTTGTTGTTGATATATATTATTATTATAAGGAAATTCATATCGTCCGATAAAATAGAATTAAATTGAACGATTCTTACGTCGAATCTTTTAAACAAGGAATTTTAAACAGAGTAAATATTAACATATAAATATTAACAAAAGTAAGAGAAGGATAGAGGAAAATTAATAGAAAAAATTATTTATCTTCAAAGTGACACAATGAATAATGAAAGCCGAGAATAATTGAATCATTGATTGAAATAACGAATATGTTACAACTAACTAATTATTAGAACGATATAAATTTGGAGTATTATCGAATGGATACACTTATTGAAACGTAAATTAATTCAACCAACTGAGCTCGTACTATGGAACACAGCTTCGTATTTTCTAAACATTATGTGGACGAGAGAATGTACAGAGTACACAAATACGCATATATATACTTACGTTACATATGTATATATGGATGTGTTGTTAGTATCGAGTGAGATATAAAGCAGATGCTTTCCGCGGTATAGTTTCATGAGAACGCATGAGTTTCTATTCGGTTCGCCGGAAACAGTGGTGGTCATAAGAGCTTAGATTAATGAAGAGCACAAGGGACAATAGATCGGAATACGTAGTCCATATTTCATGGTATAAAGGGAAAGCGACACATTACTTTGGAGCATCGTTCTGAAGCTTTCTAAGTGAATCATTCGGTCTTAAGCGAATTGCGGTTGAGAACGTCTGGGATGAGGTTAACCCAGAAAAGACAAACCATCTGTATTAGAGAGTGAAAGAGAGAGAGAGAGAGAAAGAGAGAGAGAATCCGTGGCTTAACTATAGTCTTCTCTCATCTCTCTTAGGCGACTGGTTATGCGTAAAGAGGTCATGGTAAAGAGATCAGTATACACCTTGCAAGCTTCCTTATCCCTGTGCTAATATTAGAGCTGCAAACAGTAGGTCTCTGTCGGTAGTAGAAGAGATCTTGACCAAGATCTCCTATATCTTTGATCTTATATCCTTTCTTTATCTTTATCTCTGTCTTTCACTTTCCCATTACTTCCTTCGTATGTTCCTCTCTTTCCTCTGAAATGGGGAGTCTATCTCATCTACTTCCTTCTTCTACAACTACTCTCTCTCTCTCTCTCCCTCTCTTTCTCCCGCAGCTAACCATAGTCCATACCACTGGGTATAACCGAAGTTACCAAGTCCCCTGTGCTTCTCTCGATCTTAAGTTCCGCAAAGTGAAATTTACAGCGTGCCCGATGGCTCGTATCGCGTTGAGAGGTCACCATGGGTGTTAGAATCTTCCTTAATATTCCTTTGACTCTCTAGAGTATAGCACCTATCGCCTCTCTCTCTCTCTCTCTCTCTCTCTCTCTCTCTCTCTCTCTCTGTCTCCTTCTCTTTCTCTCTTCTAGTAAGATATCTAAACGACACTGATGATTTAGAATGCGAATCCCTATAGTGAAAGATTATTTAACAAGAAGTTTTTCTTTATATGAACGTATCATTATTTTATTAAACAACAATTTTTTTTCGAAACAATAGAAACTGTATTATTATTTCTTTCTTTTTCGTTATTTTATCGAAAGACCTTTAATTGGGTTTAAGCGCGTGAATGGAAACTCGACAACGAGACTTTCTAGGTTTTAATCGATTTACATAATAATACTCTTTCGTAGAGTGGTCCGGTCATTATCATCTTCGTCGTTTCATCGAGGCATTTTAATTATGCCACGATGAGAAAGTTCCTCCGTCATAGAACTACAACTATGGTACTTCTATTTAAACCACAGGCTAATTCGCAAGTTAAACTCTCGCTTCCAGGTGATACTTACAGGGACGAGCGTACAAAACCGGCCCTGTTACATATGTAAACGCGTAATGACGTAAACAACTTTGCGAACACGGTAGCCGTTGCGGGCAACCTTCCTTCGCGGCCGACGTTTATCTCCCTTCCTTCATCCTTCCCATCTCTCCTCCATAGACCTAAAACTTTTATGCTTCAATGGATTACACTGTTGGACTCTTTTAAAATGAATTAATTGATTATCACGCAGTAGAGGTCCATCCAGCCCGTTAGAGTCAGCACTTTTTAACGACAGCTCGGACTGAACATTCGAAGCCCTTTAATCGCGTCCATTTTCTCTTGGAATACCTTTTTTTTTTTAACCCTTTATCTCCTCTCTCTCTCTCTCTCTCTCTCTCTCTCTATCTTTATCTATCTATCTCTATCTCTTTCTCTGTGTAGTCCAATGGTGCTCTAATACTTTTTCATTCAACTTCGATTTGGCAATTCCTTCACAATCGACAGTCCGCTGGCTTCACTCTACTATCTAGCAGTAATAATACTCGAGGTAGAATTCCTAGTCACGGTTTAAAACTCTCTCTCTTTTTTTTATTCTCTCTCTCTCTCTCTCTTTCTCTCTCTCTCTCTCTCTCTTTGGCTCTTTCTGAAAGAACGAGAAACGCCTGGAAAAATTCACGAACAAAGCAAATCGATAGATGAGAAAGAAAAGAGAGAGGGATCCTCGGTACTATCTAGTCAATGGCACATTTGCGCGAGACGTTTTCCTTCCTTTTCATTTTCTCTAAATTCTCACTTTGTTCTTCTTTTCTTTCTTTCTTTATCTCTCTTTCTCTCTCTCTCTCTCTCTCTCTCTCTCTCTCTATCTCTCTCTCCGTCTCTTTCTCTCGTCCTTTTCTGGTTGTTGTCTTATCGACAAATAAAAACACAAATAAATATTACAGTGGAGTTAGTGTCGTTAAAATATTATCACACGTTTCTTTAGCGTTATCAGTACATTTTTATTCTTATAAATTTTTTCCTTATAAATCTTGCTTTAAATCTCGATATAAAATATATTTATAAACTTTCAAAATATTTTTTTTGTTTTTGTTTTTGTTTTTGTTTTTTTTTTTTTTTTTTTTTTTTTTTGCTTTATGAATATTCGATAACAATGTCCCGTAGTATTACATGATGGGGATTCGGATTTATCTCTATCTAAAAAAAGTTTTCGTAACAATTTACGAGCAGATAGAAGAGTTCGATTAAAAATGAAAAGTAGAAGATGAGTAAAGAAGAAGAACATGGAAGATGGAAAAAAAACGAAGCAGGAGAAGAACGAAGGAAAAGAGATAGAGCGTGGGAGAGGGAAAGAGAAAGAGAGAGAGGCTTTTTCTCGTTCAATCTACTCGAATGGAAACTGATATTCTATAAAGCGTCGCGCACGTACACTTTTTCGGTTCTTTAGAAGACGTAACCATAACGTACAACGACAAAGAAAGAGGATTATATAGTATGAACGAGAAAAAAAGAAAATAAAGAGAGAAAAAAAAAGAAAAGAAAAACAAAATTTTCATATGTAGATAGAAAATAAGATAGATAAGACGGAAGATGAGAAATAGTAAATGCTTGTTTGTATCTTCAAAAATTTATATCATGTATTTCCGAAAAGAAAAATCTCCTTTTTAAAGCAAACGAATGTATAAAAATAAAATTTATATAAGGTTACACATCCTGAAGTTAGTTCGTTCAGAAGGTTAAAGAAAAGAGAGATGAATAGAGCAGCGATACTTCTCTCTCTCTCTCTTTTCTTCTTTATATCTGCATAACTTCTTTTTCTTGCTCTCTCTCTCTCTCTCTCTCTCTCTCTCTCTCTTTCTTTCTCGCTCTCTTTCTCTCTCTTTCTGTTTTCCTCTCTGTCTCTTTTTTTTTTTTAACTCTTTGACGCGTTTCTACAAACTCCTCTTACCATGACAGCATCCTTCGGCATCCAGTGGAATGTACCGAGATAGCTGGAGGATTACGTGAAAGGTCCCTTTTTCCATTTTATTCGGGGATGAGCCAACGTGACGAGAATAAATGACAAGACACAGAAGGCTCCCTTAGTCCCTTTTTACCATCCGAGGAGCTCATACAAAGTCCGAATTTATTCCTGTTACGATCTTGACCTCGCGTTTTCTTTTACAAAAATCTCTGTATTTCTTTCTGTCTTTCTCTCTCTCTCTCTTTCTCTCTCTATAAAATTATTATTTAAAAAATTTTTAGTTCCAATAGAATAAGAATCAATGAATAATCTACATAATTTTTTCAAGTTAATGTTTTTTTCTTTTTTCTTTTTCTTTTTGTTTTACAAAAATCTGTATATCTCTGTTCGAAAACGTTATTTCCGAGATCCATATTTTTTTATCTAATATAAGAAATCGACGAAAAATTTAGAGAATTTTTTTTTCTTTTCTTTTCTTTTCTTTTTTTTTTTTTTATCGAGTTTTAATCATACAGAAACGTATAAAATATTCGCACTTTACGATAATATTTCGATCGGCAAATTTAGCCTAGGAATCTCCCGACATGATCTTATGAACTTGTCGACCCTCGTCACTTTCTTTCTTTTTCTTTCGTTTTCTTTCTTTTTCCTTTTTTTTTTTTTTTCTGCAACGCTTTCACTCCACATTTTCTTTCCTCGGCAAAGCTGCTTTTCCGTTCTTGTGGACTGATCCGTATGCTTTCGAGCGGATTTATTCGATTCTGGATTCTCCGTCCGACTATCAAGATGGATGGAAATGACTAGAACTATAGGGAATGATAAATGATGTCTGGTATATGCTAAAGAAACGAAATGTTCCTATTCTATATGATATATATATCTCTCACCGAAGGTGTATATCCCATTTGAATGTCGTACAAAAATCTAGTGACTTTTCTATATCACTATTTCATGAGTCTCATTTTCAAATTCGATTTCATAGATTTTAATCATCTTTCTTTTTTTTTATTTTCTTTGGTGGTAGTAACATTATTTGGATTGACCTAAAGGGAATGAGAGATGTTAGATCAAATACGAACGTGCAATAGAAACGAGATAACGGGATAGGTAGTTCGATTGACACTTACTCGTCTCGATTCCTTTTAGTTCGAAAGAACGATCTTTGTTCGATGACCGCAGTTCCGGCCGCAAACAAACCGTAACTACATCGGACTAGGATAGCCAGTATCTATGTATGTTAGGATGTACCTACTGGTCTAACGGTGCTCTCGATAGAGGGTAACTAAGTTAGGTTTGAAAGGTTTGAAAATAAAATAACATCGTATATATATATATATATATATATATATATATATATATATATATATATATAATGATATCGATCGATCGAGATTAAAAGACGAATTTTAAAAAGAAATAATTTTTAAATAGTATTAATTCTAAATACTATCTATCATTATTAAATCTTATCATTATTGAATGCTTCCAATTTCAAAACGTCAAAGAATTATAGAAAATATTTGTTATCCCTTTGAACGTTCATTTTTATTATACACATAATTCATTCTGTAAAATACTGAATAAAAACTTGATGGGTCATACGTCAGGTTAAATAACCCGATAAAACTTGAGACTGGATTTTGATGAATGTTTCAGGGATTATTGATTGATAAACGAATTCCCTTTGAATACGTTCTCTTGTCGTTCGATATATGTCTTGAATAAAGTATATAGTTGAGTACAGCCATGCTAGTAGGTAGGTATGTCAAAGAGTAGGTAAAAGTCGACGTTGCTGATTGAAAGATTAGGGGTTTGGTAAAAAGTATTCACTGTACTGTTGAAAAAAAAAAAGAGAGAGAGAGAAAGAGAGTCTAAAGCCTCTCTTGCATAGGAAGTCATGGTAGGATTTAACGCTTACTCGAGCATCTTTCAATCGTCGAATAGACGAAGTACCACTTTGTGCACTCTTTTCGTGCAACTCTTTTTTCCTGTCTTTTGCATTTCTTCTCTTCATTTTTGTACCCTCTCTAACATTTTCTCTCTCTCTCTCTCTTTTTTCTTTTTCTTTTTTTTGTCTTTTTTTTTCTCTTTTTTCCTTTAGCCCCTTCTCCCTATCGTCGTCGTCGTCGTCGTCATCGTCGTCGTCACCTCTTACATGGTCACGACGTCTAATTCAAAACCTCGTCGTCACCAATCTTCCTCTCAACTCCTTCTCATTCTATCCTTCTCTTACTCGTTCACTTCACTCTAGTAATACTCTCTTCCTTTCTCTCCGTTCAAGGCAATTAGTATTCTCTGTACGTTCCCGTCAATGGCGGTACTCTTTTTGCTCGGGTTTTAGACTCTTCGAGTCCGGATGAAAATCTGGACGTTGTTACTAATCGCTGCTTCACGAAAGTTGCTAATGGATTCAAGGGTCACACTCTTACTTTATCTATCCAAGTACTTATCCCTCGACTCGACCTTGATATGAATATTAAGTTCGACGTTATGCGACATGATTATATAATTAATGAGAAAATATATTAAGAAGACACTTTTGATTTTCTCCTTACTAGTTTCTTTTTTTTTTTTTCTTGTTACATCTTCTGTAATATTCATTAATAGCGTTTAGAAGTTTAGGAAGAACATTTTATAATCTAGATATACATATGTATGTCTTACGATCGATCACTTAATTAATTAATTTTTCTTTCTTTTTACAAATGACAAAATATGAATCGTATTAAAAAGAAAGAAAAAATATATTTCTATTTTACAATGATACATTAGATTTCGCATATTAACAGAAGTATGTATTTTAAACTATTCTAAAACAACTTGGTTTGGTTTCTATTGTCTAACAAAATGTCAGTCGAAACGTAACTTGGGGTTGGTCAGTTTGGGCTGGTTGCCAAGTCAAGTTTCTCTTACCAATCGGTGCAGTCCACTGGCAGTATTGTGTTGGTCGTTTACTACACTTGGTGTCTCGTTTCACCCTACGATTTTTTTTCTCTCTCCTTTTCTCTCTCTCTCTCTCTCTCTCTCTCTCTCTTTTTCTCAGTTTCCCCCTTACCCCAAAAGTATCACCAGTTTTGTTGAAGTATCGTTAGCATCGTCACATCGACGGCACGTTCGACCCATACCCTTAGGCTTACTTTCTCGAAACCATCCCTCGTATTACACGCCCTCTTGGGACGAAATACAAAAGCTTTTGTCTTCTTCTTCGTCTTCTTCTTCCTCTTACTCTTAAGATTTCTACTTGCTTCTATTACACGTCGTTTTTATCAAACGAATTCAGTTCGTAAAGAGAGAAATAGAAATATAGATAGAGATAGAGACACACTCTCTTTCTCTCTATATCTTTATCTATCTATATATCTATCTCTATTTCTCTTTTTCTCATTGATATTTTCTGAGTAGAAGTAAGGTTCACTTGATATAAGTTTTCAAATAATATATTCTTCAGAAAATAATTTTAATATTAATAAATTTTCGTTTATCTCGATTTAGTATAAAAATAATATAAATAAAAAGATAAAAGAAAAAGAATTGAAAAAATGTGAAGTCTTTCATATACAAATCGATAATCAAACGTCAAACGTAGAATTCGGTTCATAGAAATACTTATTCCATAATATATATACATATATATATATATATATATATATATTTATATATATATAGGAGAAAAAGAAGGGTGTAGTCGTGTCTATTCGTCGATTCTTATGCAGATCATCAGAAATAGGAAGACCTGAATTTTCGAGACGGAGTTTGAAAGAGGAACGATCAAATTTTCTAGGGATTCTTTGCCTGTCTAAAAGTTGGTTCTCGCTCTAGCTCTGTTGAAAGGGATCATAGTTATTCGATGGTGGAACGAACATAAAGAAGTTATCACCGAGTCCAGTACGAAGTCCATTCGATCGATAGATTTACTAGATGCGATCTAAAAAAGCGTTGTTATCAAGATATTCGACTGTTTTGATTTATAAAAAAAATAAAAAAAAAAAAAAAAACAAAAAAAAAAAGAGAAGCATGAAAAACACTTATCTTTCTTACATATGTATTGTATATTATATATATATCTTTCTTTTTTCTTACTTAATATTCTCCAAAGTTAATGACAATCAACTTGCTTGGGGTTTTGTTTGTCACGGGATCGATAATAGTAGCAATGTAAACCGAATGTTCGAATCGCTTAAATTATTTTCAGAACTGTTGGATAATTAAGGAAGTTTTGCTTGAAAACAATTAGTACTGACTCGAGGCTAGCTTACTCGAGACTCACGACTTTACTTTGCAAAGTTGATGTTAGGAACAAGAAGAGTCACTGTTCCAAATACTGTTTCTCTATCTCGTCTATTCTATTTCTCTTTTTCTTCATTGGAAAATTAGTTACGAGATTGGTACTATGGACAATAAATTTAAACGAAAACGATCGACAATTTAAAAATTTTCTTCTTTTATATTTTATTCGATATTATAATATCAAGCGTTATCATCTTTATCATCGAAAATATTTTATAATATTCTATTTTATTGTCTAATACTTGGACGTTTTAACGTCAAAAACATTGTTTCGTTCTTATTTCGAAATCGAAACTTTGACATTTCTCCATTGGATATTCAAATGATATCATTCGAAACATCGAAAGCACTTGCGCATATTGATAATACTATGTGCTGTTAGTACCACGTAAGGTGAACGTGAGAAACGTCAAAGCCAGAAGAGACTTTCTATCCTATCAAATTTACTTCTGACCAGAATACTATATATTCCTATACACACACACATATATATATATATATATATATATATATATATATATATTATATATTTAGAACCTTACAATTTTATTTTGCATAGGACACGTATTTTCTTTTTTTTTTTTTTTTATTTCTTGGAAAACATATTTATTCGTTAACATCAATCAGAAATAAAAAAGATTCCTAATAAAACATTTTTAAGGAACAAAGTAAACAATAGGATATTCATATTTATGGCATTTGAATGTCTACGAAAGATAAACGTCCATAATAATAGTGCACGTTATGTTGAACGAAATGTATGTATGTAGGTTGAGGTACAATATATGTAGTTTAATAGAGTCGTTCGATAAAATATAGTGCGACGTCGTTTTCGTTAAGAAAATTCTCAGATTTATATTCTCATAATATATATATATATATAGTGAAATATAGATCAGTATATAATACTTAATATGTGGTACTACGATACGATGACATTGGGATTGAGAGATCATGGCTTTTTTTCTTTCTCTCTCTCTCTTTTTTCGTTGACGTTAAAAAAAGATTCTTTTGACAGTGATATCAACGAAAGCTTGAGAGATTTATTATTTTCCCATTTTTCTTTCATCCCCTTGTCAACCCCCGAAAACGTCCATTATCTGTTTCAATTAGAGTTGGATTATATATACTTGTGAGTTAAGTTAAATATTATTTTATAAAATTTTCTTCGTCGAATGATAAATATCCATTTAGATCGTTCATCTCAAATACGTTTCTATATTTTTATCAGACATATGTTATTTCATCCAATGATTATTTTTAACAGGAAAGGAGAATGAAGGAAAAGAAAAAAAAGAAAAAGAAGGTACTCTTCTTCTTTAAATATATAGATACATACAAATGTATATATATACATATATATATATTCAAAATAAAAATTCAACTTTCTTATTCCTCTTTCTCCTTTGGTCCCTTGAGGTTTTCGATATTCCAAAATATCGTGATAGCTTTGAATCACGCTTACTATCATCGAAATAAATCCTGATCTTGAAATTCTTTTTTTCCCCCTTGGTATAAAATACAATACACAAGTTTCTTTTTATCCCTTAGATTTTCCAACGATGATAGAAATAGTAGTGTATAGGTATAAAATCTGTATGTCGATTCGAGATTCGTGAATCTTTAGAAGGTGTAAGGCTTAGAAGAAATTCTAAATAGGTCTCTTGTGAATAGAAATCATAGTTTTTACTTATATTTCTTCCTTTCTTCTTATCGTGGATAAGAGAGAGAGAGAGAGAGAGAGAGAGAAAGGGATAGAAAAAAAAAGAAAATAGAAAAAAGAAAAGAAAATCCCCTTTAAACAAATCAATAAAAAAAAATTGAAAGAAAAAAAAAATCTGAAAGGAATATTTCGTTCGAAAGATTGAAAATCAAATAAATCGAAATAAATAAATAAATAAAGTATGAAATTTAAAAATGTTTGATATGACTGACGGATCGATAAAAAGGAGAAAAAAAAGTGTTAGGCCAAGCATCAGAGGGCCTATCTTTATCCTTTTGCATTTCTCTAACGATTTTCAAGAGAAAAATAATATGAAAAGAAAGACAATAATAATAATAATAATAATAATAATAATAATAATAATAATAATAATAAAAGAACAGAATAAAGTAGATGAATGCATACATCGGGTATTCTCGACTTTAGTTGAACTATGCAAATAGATAAAAGTGCATTCATGGTCATATTATTAAATTCTTATCGTTACGCTTGAACGATTCAAAGCTCATCGGTATCCATCTCTCTCTTTCTCTTTCTCTTCCTCTTTTTCTTTTTTTTTTTTTTTCTTGAAAATGTAGATAGAAAGAAGAAGAATGGTTGACAGTATGCTAAAAGGAAAGAAAGAGTGAGAGAGAAAGAGAGGAAATCTGGTATCGTCTATCTCTTTCTGACTTACTATGTATTTTTCCCATACGTTTCTACTCTTTCTCTGCGTTTCCTTCCAAATATCGCGAAACTCTGTACCTTCTTCGAGATCTTTCTTTCTTTTTCATTCTATCTCTGGTTCTCTCTCTCTTTCTCTCTCTCTCTCTCTCTCTTTCTTTCTCTCTTTCTCTCTCTCTCTCTCTCTCTCTCTTTCTCTTTCTCTCTATTCTTTTCTTCAAGCTTTCCTCAAACGACAGCGTCACGGAGTTATTGCCGACGTTTTTATTGCACAAGTTATTGCGTATATCAGGACCTTACTTCGGCGGCCAACAAAAATTTCTCTTGTTATTTTTGAAGAAAAAGAAACATAGGTAGACGTAGAGAATAGCTAGATCTTTCTCAAAATATATTTTGAATATCAGAGAGATAGATAGATAGATAGAGAGAGAGAGAGAGAGAGAGAAAGAAAGAGATGAATTTTTTTAAGTTTCTTCTATCCTTGAAAAAAAAATATTTGAAATTTTTTGTAATATGAAATAAAATGAAATATGCATATATATATATATATATATATATATATATATATATATATATATTTATAGATTATAAATTATGCATATACAGTATCTACTTTTAATTAATTTAATATATCATTGTTTCATATTTGTTCTTTCAGGTTCCCATCAGCGTATATCAAATTTTTCCCAGTAGATTCATCTCAATAAAGATCATCGATCAAAATTGACTTTAATGTAAGTAATGTAAATTTTTAAATGTAATTTATTCTTTTTTCTTTTCTTTTTTTTTCTTTCTTTCTTTTTTTTTTTTTTTTTTTTTTTTTTAGAAATATCGAATAGAGTTTCTGTTTAAGAGCTTATACCTTACTTAACCTGTAACAGATACAATTTTTGATAGATCGTATCCAATAGATCGATCACAGCTCGGTGGTAAAGATCCTTTATCATCGGAAGAAACAAAGGGATTCGACCTCGATCGGAAAAGTAAATCGAAGCGTGAATCGTACGCTTCGTGGAGCGTAATAAATCGCTTACTCTTTAGTGAACGTGGCCTAGTCCTCGTATATGTCTTCTTTTTTCTATTTTATTCTTTTTTTATACTCTCTTTCTCTCTCTCTCTCTCTCTCTCTCTCTCTCTCTCTCTTTTTTCTTCTTTCTTTTTTCTATTCTTTTTTTTTTCTTTTCTTTTCCCATTTTACCGATATCTTGAAAGCAAACATTTTCACTTCCTTTTTCTTTCTTTCTTCTTCCTTTTTTTTTTGTTCTTTTTTTTTTTTTGTTTTTTTGAAACGATCTCAATCCTTTTCAAGAACTATTTATTTCGAAATTACTTTTTCTTTTTCTTTTTCTTTTTCTTTTTCATTTTCTTTTCCTTCTATAAACGCGAGCTTGTCAACTGATTTGAATTCGAATCGTCGTGAGTTTGTTTAGTAAAAATTTTCGATTTGTCTTTCCCATCGGGGATATGGTAGGGAGATTTTTAAGCTTGTTCTATTTTTCTCTCGGATATATCTTTTCTCTCGGAATTCTTCCTTCCGAGAGACGGGATATATAGATCGTATGGAGTATGTATTGTTAGTTTGAAGGAGAGAAAAGAATTCGATTTGAATAGGCATATAATAAGTACTTGAAACTGATGTCGATAAGGGCTTTTTTTCGACAGCCGACAAGAATAGTATTGATATTCTCTTCTGCGATGAGCATTCCGTTTTTTCCCCTTCAAATAGATCCTTCCATTATTTTTCTTTCTTTTGAAATTTTCCTTCTTTTATATCGACAGATATAGTACTCTCACATACACATGACTATACTCTTCATTCATCGTTCATTTTTTTATTTATCGTATGTACGTATCTACATGTACATGTGTATATATATATATATATATTATGTATAAGCAAGTACATATATTATTCCATAAAAAGCTGATTAATTAGTTTCTTTGAAACTATGATGTTCAAACCAAAATCACCAGACTTTTTCCGGACATTTGAATTTTATCAGACAAAAACATAACATTAAAGTTTCCCCATTTAATTAATTTCACAAAGAAAAATGATTAATATAATAAGAATAATAATAATAATAATAATAATAGTAGATTTTATTTAACACAGAGAAATTAAAATCGCATGAAATAATTTTGTTAATTCGAGACCCCGGATAAATTTGATTTGGAATAATATATAATACGATATATAATGATAAAATTTAAATTAACGTCCTGTCAAACGAAATCATTTAAAGAGAAAGAGACGGAAAACGGGAGATTTGTAGGAAGCCGATAATCCTCTTTATGATTCACAAGGGAATATTAGAGGGTTAGATGAAGCAGGGTTATAGGTGCATAGGTCGTAAAAGGGTCTCGAGTCACAGGCAGGAAGACGCAACCCAGACGCTCATTACTCTTCCTTCGAGTCACGTTAGAATATTTGAATATGCTCGGCTTATCGTCGAGTTTTCCTTCCTCTCTCCTCCTCCTTTCTTTTTCTTCTCTTCTTCTTCTTCTTCTTCTTCTTTCTTAGTGATAGGTGGGAGGAGTAAAGAGAACAACTCGTAGAGAAGGTGTAAAGGGTAGACAGATTTATGACAAACGATTTGTCTAAGAAAAGTTCTTCCTCCTTTTGTTCTTTTCGTCTTTATCTCTCTCTCTCTTTCTTTGTGTCTAACATTCTTCATCATTTTTCCACATATCCATTTTCTTTTCTTTTTATTTCTCTTTAAACGATGAGTAATCATAATAACGATGAGTATTTTGATGTAATCGAATAAAAATTACAACTCTATCTCGAAATCTTTTCTTTTTTTTTATAATTAAAAATATCTTCGAATTTCATTAAGTAAAATTTTTCGACTCGAGAATTAATCGATCATTAAACTCTTTAACTCAATATATATATATATATATTTATGTATATAATGAATAAATTGTAAACAAGGGTTTGGTGCATTTATCACGCGTTAAGTTTCTAATGGCTTATCTCTGACGTTGCTTCGAACTTCGTCTGTATTGTTTCGTGAGCAGTAATCCGTAGGTAAACACAGATCAGGTTGTCCAGGAAATTGTGCTTCGCTCAACAGACAGGTGTTTCCTGTTCGTACTCCTTGTATCTCTCTAGTGACCGTCTAATCTCATTGACTTAGTCTACCTACACACACATATATATATATTTAATTAATTTTAATTCAATTTAACTTAAGTTAACTGTGACATGATCTTTTTTTCTCTGAATGAAATTTAATCATTGAATTGAAATGTATTCTCTTTTTTCCTTTCTTTAGGAAAGGTAAATTTTTTTTTCTTTTTTTTTTTTTTTTTTTGTTTAGAAATCTTTTTCATCTTTGATTACTATCGAGGAAAATAAAATAAAATTATTATATGTATAATAAATTTTATCTTGGGACAAATTTCGAGATTATCGAACGATTATAGGGACGATGATGATAAACGAAGGGAAATACGAGGGAGTATCTCATTATAATTCTAACGATATGCGAAGACGGTGCTAAGCGATTCTAATTAAGTGGAATCGAGCGTAGGAAGGTACATCATTACCGTACCTTAAATTAAATGCTTTCTAACAACGGATCTCTCTATCCGATGGTATGATATTAGGAAGAGAGAGAGAGATAAAGATGGGAAAATAATACCTTTAGGAAGAACATTTGCAAATGTATAATACGAATGGTTACATTCTAATCACGGTTCTCTGTTGTCTCGTTTATACGGGCTTAATTATTCATGTATCTATTATTTCCGTACATGCGCGTGCAAATTTTCACGTGTATTAGACGCGATTGCTAATGACGATTGTACGTTTTAGCTGTAGGTGTATCTATAATATCAATCAAGATGAAAGTGCATATTATGTATAATATTGTTCAGAATTAACTGACTATGATTCATTCGGTGTAATTACTTATCTATAGAAAATCTATCTTGTAAATTTTGTTAGTTGATCATTTTGGAAGGGGTGGTTTGATTAGGTGAAGATTTAGAAAAAAAAAAGAAAAATAATAATAATAGTAATAATAATAATAATAAAAATAAACAAAGCAAGAAATTCTTAATTAAAGAAATAACCATAAAGGTCCAATCAAATTGAAGTTTACCAAAAGTAATTTTATTTTATTAAGACATTTGTGAAGTTCGAACTATGTTTCAAACAACTACGATGAAATTCCTTAATGTGGATGAAAGCTTCCACGTTAACGTGACCAAAACTATGTACGTTATTTAGATCGAGAAAATTCGATTTTCTCTTAGTTAGCAATAGATTCAATGAAATTCTTGTGGGTGTCTCCATTAACCCTTATGATCTTGGGGGAAAAGTAAGTAATATTAACGGAAAATTTCCTACCACGGAACGTTAACGGGAAAATCGTTAACGTTTAAAACGAACAAATTCCATTCAAAGCGTATCCTTCTTCACACGTGTTCACGGTACAAAGGATTCCCATTCACAGTTAACAATGAGTATGCCATTATCATTGAGTTCGCTAGATTTAATTTCCCGATAAACCGTGCATGTATGTATGCATGTACGTACATTCGTACATACGTAAGTATAGAAGGGCAATTCGATGAGAGAGAGAGAGGGAGGAAATGTCGTGGGGTCCTCGCGTTATGTTGAAGATTATCGTAGCTCAAATATTTCCGATAAGTCGGTCGCATTCCCTAGCACCCTTTGTGCATGGCTAAGTAGCTATAATTCAGCCTACGAGCTACATCAGTCGGCAATATCCAAGGTAATAAATTAAATCAAAGAAGATAATCCAGATGAGTCTCTCTCCTCGGTGTCTCTCTGTTCTATGGGGATATCTATAAGGCCTTGGTCCGTAGCCAATGTCATAATGGAAGCCTGTAGTATCATCTAGGCAGAGTAACACCTATGAGTAATCTGCTTTATACGAGATCTCCTTTCAGAGACTGCATCTCGATCCCTTTGTCCTATTCT
This sequence comes from Vespa mandarinia, assembly GCF_050613455.1. NCBI lineage: Eukaryota > Metazoa > Arthropoda > Insecta > Hymenoptera > Vespidae > Vespa > Vespa mandarinia. The sequence continues at coordinate 3,565,175 of NC_140827.1, read as the reverse complement.
GCTCTCACCCTCTCTCTCCCCCCCTCCCTCTCTCTCTCTCTCTCTCTTTCTTTTTCTACGTAGTCGCTTGTATCGATTTCCCTACCTACGAGTTTCTCTTTCTCTCTTACTCTCATTTGTTCAGGTTCATACAATTTGGCATCTCTCTCCAGCAGAATCTCGTGTTTTCTCGTACACCTGCTCTTTCTCTATTTATCTCTCTCTCTCTCTCTCTCTCTCTCTCTCTCTCTCTCTCTCTTTTTCAACATCGACACGCGTTTACAGTTGAATTTCCATGTACACACCGTATGAAGGATTTTAACCTAACTCTAAAATCTCCGTCGTTGTTTCACACGACTAAAGAGAATACATTACGTAGGCATCAAGCATGTGCGAGGGTAGGGATACGTTTTAGGGAAAGCTGGAGTAACACTGATTAGGAAAATTTACGGAAAATGCTTTCAGTCAAAACTAATTAAACCCGGGTAATCCTCTACGGTCCGGATTTGAGGATACGATCCTCTACGTAGTTTCACTGTTTTAGTTCAGAGCCTTATTGTTAAAAAAAACATTTCTCATTTTATTTCGATATTGAAACGACGTATTAATTCGATCATTTATATACGATTAGAATTTTTCATTGACTTATGAAAATGGGAATTAGAATCGATCGAGTTAGAATAATAGTATAAAATAATATTTGTAGGAAATGAAAAAGAGAAAGAAAAAATGTAAATAAATAAATAAATAAAAGGAAGAGAAAAGAAAAAAATTGGATACAGATCACAATAGCAAAAATAATTGAAGCTTTAAAAAGCTTTAATATCATTAATAGATACAATTTGATTCTATCTATTACGAAACTCGATATATTTTGGATTTTCAATTGAATCGACGCAATCAGACGAAATAAACGAACATTGGTTTGCCGACCTCTTTTTATATACACTTTTTCTCTCTCTCTCTCTCTCTCTCTCTCTCTCTCTCTCTTTTTCTGTCAAAGTAGGTATATAGGTATATACATAACTCGTATTACATCGGCTCTCGTTTCAACGTCAACTATGCTGCAGGGGGTGGTGAGGGGGCGGGAAGAGGGTGTTGAACAATTCTCGCAAAAATGTTCAGCGTGCCTTCGTTGAAAAAGCGCGGAACGTAGAAAAACCGTGGAAACCGATCCGCTCTTGCGGAAATTCGAAATGAGAGCGTGTAAGATATCGTATACCAGAGATAACTACCATGATATCACGCGAATACTTCCAATAAAAAGTTTCGTCGCGAAATTCTTTCTTTCTCTCTCTTTCTCTCTCTCTCTCTCTTTCTCTCTCTCTCTCTCTCTCTCTCTCTCTCTCTCTCTCTCTTGGTTCATAGCAAGCTGACTTGCTCTCCTCGTATATGGATCTCATTTCATCTTACATAGAAAAATCGACTGACTTCGTATCCTCTCATCTTTCTTTTTCTATTTCCTATCCTAGCTTCTATTCCGTCCCTCTCTTCACCCCATCCCCAATCTCTATACTTCGGAAAAACTTTTTAATTTCTCTTCCCAGCCTGCAATACAAACTTTTCCTCTTTCGTCTAGTTCAACGTTCCCTCTCCCACCTATCATCTTGCCCTGCTCTGAATCCCTCTCCATTCCCTTCCCTCCCCCCACCTGTTCCATCATAATGAAATCCATCCCAATTGCAAGATTTCTTTTATTGGCATTTATCACGTCGATCATCTCGATCGTATCGTTTGTATAATATGTTATTTATCATTTCTTTTTATCATTGACAGATAAAATTCTACGTATCAGCTGTAATCAGTCGTCTTCTTTTCTTTTTTTTTTTCTCTCTCCTTTTTTTTTTTTTTTCTTATTATATTCTTCTTTCTCGTTACTTTTATTAAATACGAATCTTTTAATTAATTCTTTTATCAAAATACAAATTTTGATAAATCCATGTATCGGTATGTCAATCAATTTCTTTTTCATTTTTTATTCTTTTGTTCCTTGTCTTTCTCGTTTCCGTTATTAAAAATACGTCCATACAGTCGTTAAAATATTATTAATTTCTAATTTGAAACGTTTTAATCAAGCAATCGGGGAAGGATCTATAATTTCAGTGACCTCGTGTCGCAACCAGCCGTGGTCTAGCTCGACGATTATGGAACGTTCGAATTCGTCGAGCTCGTAATAACGAGCATTAATCTCTTTCCACGGCGAATTTCTAACGCGTCGCTTCGCGTCGTTAAACTTTTCGCTAGACTCCTCTTTTTTCCCTCTCTCTCTCTCTCTCTCTCTCTCTTTCTCTCCCTCATTGTCTCTCTTCCTCACGCCGGACACCGAAGATTTATTTTGTTTTCGAGCCCTCGTAATGTCTTATAAAGTATAACGAAGCGAAGAAAAAGAATGGAAGAAATGGAAAAAAAAAAAAAAAAAAAAAAAAAAAAAAAAAGAAAAAAAAAATATCCAAAATTCAGTTCCTTTTTATTGTTGTTATTATTATTATTATTATATTTTTTTTTTGTTTGCTTATCTTCTTTTTTCTTCAACGAACTATAAGCTCTGATATTTTCCTTAAAATTCTTTAAAATTCTTTTCGTCAAAGCGTAGAAACAATTTTAGACATTTTTCAACAGCACACGACGCTTCAACGTTGATCACAAAAGTTGCGGAATATATCTTAGAGGGAAAGAGAAAGAGGGACAAAAAAAAGAAACAAAAAGAAAAAAAAAGGGAAGACAGACAATGAGAAAAGTGGTATTAAGAGTGATTATTTATTTATCAAAGTTATATTTATTTTTTCTTCTTCGTTTTTTTTTTTCTTTTTTTCTTTTTATTTATATTTATTTCCCTCTTTACTTCCTCGTCGATCTCGATTATATGTGTAAATGACAACTCAATACGATTTTTTTTTTTCTCGAACGAAATTATATCGATACCGAATCGATTATTATTAATCAATACCACTGATTTATACGTTCCCACGAATACGTTAACCACGTTACAGTTCCGTGTCAATTATGTGTTTCTCTTTCTCTCTCTCTCTTTCTCTCTCTCTCTCTCTCTCTCATTCTCTCTCTAATCCATTGCAGAATAGATTACTGGATTTTGTTAATTGCTTTGAACAAAAAAATATCGATAACGATGGATCGATAGAGAAATAGAAAAAAAAAGATATTTTTTTGGTATCGTTGGTATCGCGCCTTCGATCAATTTTTTAGACATTTAATTAACAATGCCACTCTCCTCCCCCTCCTATCTCTCTCTCTCTCTCTCGATCTATTAATCTCACTTATCGATTTTTTCCCTGTTGAAATTTTTTTTCTCTTACTGTATCATTGACGATATTGATAGATTGTAGACTTCATACGTACATAAATGCATATATGTTCGTATACGTAGGATTCATGAGCACGAGCATTTGACCAATTAGATAGGGAAGCCAGTAGGTGGTAGTAGGGGATGTGGGGGTTGAAGATGGGGTGAGGTTGGTGTAGAAATGGCGGAGAAGGCACCTGCCACTATTACCGGTAATGTAATTCTCCACCATCTTGCGTTTGAATTTCCGCGTAAGCTACGTAGCAATTACCATAAACTAAGTAGACGCGATGTTCGGTTGAATAATTGTTCAGAAACGTGTGGGCTCTAAGTGAATTTTGCAATAAGGCTATATGCATACATACGTACATACATACACACATACATACCTTCATTCCCAAATTAATTGTAAAAAAAAGTAATTCATTGCACTAAAGGAATCTCATTGTAATCGATTTCTAAACAAAGAATTTCAATGTACCAAACGAACCAATACATAATATATTAATTAATAATTACATATATATATATATATATATATATATATATATATATATACAAATATACAAATTGTATTTATCAATAATTCGTGTGATCACAAATAGTTTCTCTCTTTTTCTCTTTCTCTTTCTGTTTGTCTTTTTTCTTTTTTTTTTCTTTTTTCTTTTTTTTCTTTTTTTAAGTAATACAACAAGACGATAAAATTTATGGGAGAATGCATAAGTATTCCTGCTATTCGTACCGACTAACTTTAAGTAGATTAATTCGTACTGCCAGAAACATCTAGACGGATTTAATACTGGAATGCGAAAATTCCATGAGATCCTTACTTTCGTTCGAATCTCTCTTTCTCTCAGTCTCTCTCTCTCTCTCTCTCTTTCTCGTATTATCTGTCTCTTATCCTTAATCATAGCAAAACCACCCTTATATGAATAACTATGTGCCTACCTAGCTTATGCAAGCTTTCCTGTTCGAAGGCATCACGAATATAGAATATAGAATTCTCCCTCTCTCTCTCTCTCTCTCTCTCTAGCTCGCGGGTGCGCGCGAGTGCATGCGCTGTCACAGAACAATTTGAATGACGATAGCTCTTTGCCAAAGAATAATGGAATTACCGTAGTAATCGCGATAACTTTCCGGTTTCGAGGGTGCTCTATAACATCGACTATAATACTGTTCTCGTCGAGTATAACTATTCGTACTTTGCGTCGAAGCCCTAGCAAAGCTTTCGGCCATAACCTGGGACAGTTTCTGTTCTATCCAACTTCCCTCCCTCCCTCCTCTCTTACTCTCTCACTCACTCACTCTTTACAGCATGGAAAAGTTACTCAGAGATAGAGAGAAAGGTGAAAGTGCAGGCAGTAATTCGAAAGCGGATTATATAACTGAAAATCCGGGTGCATTCGTGCTGAATACTTCGTCGTTCACTATATATATAGTGTATATATATATATATATATATATGCCTTCTTTTTGGGTAAATCGGTCGAAGGGTATTGGTGAAAGTCCAACGAGATGATATTGGCGACTGTCTACCGTTCCATACTTCGGATAACCGGTATAGTATAGTACGGTTAGATAACAAACGAATAAGATTTTCACCGTAAGCTTTATACAGAGAAAGAGAGTACTTTAACGTGAAATGTGTTATACGGTCGAACGTTTCCTATGATAGATTTAATAAAAAAAAAAAAAAAAAAAAAACATAAAAAACGATAAAAAATAATAGTATAGTACGTGATTAGTACACGGGTCGTAATAACATTATTTTTTGCCTAATTTCTCTTTAGAAGATTGTTATAGGAAGTTTTGTGTTAAGAAAAAAAAAAAAAAATAGGAAAAAGGAATAACGATAAGGAAAAGGAAGAAGGAATATTCATAACGTCGACAGACCGAAATATTTTTTTTTATGTATCGCAGGGAGAAAGATGATACGGTCAACGGGTCCACGTTATAAAATATTTCACTATCACCTATCATTTCCCCCGGCACGACATATAGATTTTTCTATCCTCTCATAGATCAAAAAAAAAAAAAAAAAAAAAAAAAAAAAAGAGAAAAAAAAGGGTCGAGCTTACGAGCGGTACGTAACATGCGTATTCTGATATCTGAAATAACGAGATCGTAAGAAACTCTCAGACAATAACGAAAATCCAAAGTGCCATATCAATCGTACGTTTTCGTTATATTCGGCTCTAAAAAATATTTTCCTTTTTTTCTTCTTCTTTCTTTCTCGATCGATAAGATACTCAAAGATCATCTGTCCATTATCTTTTTTCTATTATTATCCTCTTATTAAATAACACGTATAGTATAGCTCACATAATTTTTTTATTGAAGATACTAATAAACAACCTCAAACAACTTGATTTTATTATCAATAAGGTGTTATCTAGTACAGAGCGAGAGAGAGAGGGAGAAAGAGAGAGAGAAAGAAAATATACATTTGTTTCACGAGATAACAAAGTAAAAAGATTCTCATTATCATTCGACTCATCCGTATCTACATTTAATACGAAGAATTAATTAAGGATGAAAATCGAATAGAAGAGAAAGAGAAAAAGGCAGAGAAAGTCAAAGGATGATGCTAGGGGAAAAAGAAATAGCTGGGGCTATTCTCTCTCTCTTTCTCTTTCTCTCTCTCTCTCTCTCTCTCTGTCTGTCTGTCTGTCTGTCTGTCTGCGTATTTACTTACGTACATTTCGGAGATAAAGAGAATCCTAAAGAGGGACTACTTCAAGTTAGTCGATTTTCTAAAGCACTAACCCTCTATAGCTGGCAGCTAGGCTCTTTGATTCACAGTGATCCAAATTGAAAGGAAAAAGAAGAAGAAGAAGAAAAAAGTGAAAAAGAAAAGAAAGAGAGAGAGAGAGAGAGAGAGAGAGAGAGAGAGAAGGAGAGAAAATCGACTGAACAGAATGACTTGAATTTCAAACGTTTCAGAGAGCATGCGTCCCCTCTTTTGAAATATGAAGAGAATGTTCCGAAGTTATAAGGGCGTGGCAGGTGTGTGTACACACATACACACACACACACTCATATATATATACACAAACACATACACACACATATATATATGGGAGGATGTATGAGTGCGTGCTAGCAGTACCTTCGACCTTCGAACTTCTCTCGTGTGCATCGCTTAGAGGAATGTTAAATCCACTGCCGGCGAGGATGGCCTTATCTCCTGAGCCATCCCGAAGACATACCACCGACTGAGCGCGTATCTCTTTCTTCTTCATATCTCTACATACATTTATATATACATACATAAGAGAATAAAAGTCTGTCTAAGTGTATGTGAAAGATGTCTGGGATATGGACCAAAGAAAGCTAGAAACGGGAAACGATTACGTTTCTAACGGAAAGAGAATGAAAACTAGAAAAAGAAAGAGAACAGACCTAGGGACATCCGTTTTCCGTGACAAAGAACATTCAACATTGCAAATCAATCGTCTACAAATTATCTCTCTCTCTCTCTCTTTCTCTCTCTCTCTCTCTCTCTCTCTCCTCTTCTTCTCTTTTCCGTGAAATTTACACCAGGAACTTTCTCTATTCATCAAGCAGTTAAAGCTGTTCATCACTTTCTGCTCGTAGCATATATGACTTCAATGACAAGTATGAACTACGGAAAATATGAACTACGAGTGCAATATCTCTCACAATCTAGTTAAATATATATATATGTGTATGTATATATATATATATACACAAAATACTTGCAATGAAATATAACTGTAATTAATTAAAAAACAATTAGATGAATTCAATGCATTTCAAAGAGAGAACTTCGACGTTTACTCGTCGGGATACGAAAGAAACGCCTGTTTCAAGAGCTATGAAATGTTTAAACAGATATGGTATTGTTTAAATATTACAAATTGTTTATATAATTCTAAAATATTCTAAAGTATGAATTATGTTAAACTTACGCGTTAGAAATGGGAGAAAGAGGAGCTTCGATGTTTACTCGACGGAGTAGATAAGAAGACTGTCTCAATGATAGTCACCCGTCTTTGAAAAGTTTGTTTTTGTTGACGTAACCTAGAAACCATTCACTCGGTCAAATTTCAACTTTATTTACATAAATATTAATTTAATTCTATTTTATATTTAACGACGCGTATTACGAGCTACATATGTATATAATGTTTATACAAATGAACTTTTGTTTAATTATTAATATACTATATTCTGTGCACGTTGTACATTTTTGAATATCTATATCTATTATCGAAAATGTGAATTATTTAAGCTGATTTTGATATTGATACGTATCGAAACACATTAATTTTTCATTATTTTGTAATGTTTAATCGAAGGAACTGTTATTTAAATATTAGTCTATTGCACTTCGCCTCCATTATGCATTGTTTGAATAGTTATGAAATTATTGATAGTATAAATTATTCATGCTTTATAACCATTTGGAAAGAGAGTGCTTGTTTCGATGTTTACTCGTTGAAATGCAAAAGAAAACTGATTTGATAATAATCAAAGTCGTTCGAGCGTTCGTTTTCATTGACATTATATACGGGCAACGACCCTCGCATTTGAGATTTAATTGTAATGAAATGTGTTATTAAGTACATAATGTTTATGAAAATAAATTATTGTTTAATTATTATTCAATTATATTCAATTTACATTGTAAATCATTTAGATAGACATAAAAATAATAGAAAAATATAAATTACTTATCTTATTATTATTCATAGCTTGAAATTGTTTAAACAAATGTTAAATAATTGCAAATACGAATGATTTATATTATTCCTTATGAAAATATATTGCATACTAGACGTTAATTTGTCTGAATAATGCAAAATAACTCTATAACTATTAAAATGATCGACTACTCAATTGTTTTGTTAATTTTTCTTTGTTAAGCATTAAAATTTCTATTCCAATTGCCATACGTCGTCCATACGAAATTAAATCGTTAAATATTACGTGAGTATGTTAGCTGCTTTTTATGTTCTTTAAACAATCGCACGATTGTTAAATTAAATATTCAACTGCATTCTATTTCAACGTACGGACATTGGCGCATTGTCGAAATGAATAATCATATGAATAAATAGATCATATAATATTATACGCGCGATTATTAATATTGAAACGATTTTTTATTTTAATAAAAATAATTCTTTATGAAAAATTCAAATAAGTGATCGCCTCGTTACAAACTTTTGTCTTTTTAAAATGGGACATTGTCCGTTCGATCAAAATTAATCAAGGATTACATACTTAATTTATTACTTTAGTAAAGTATTATAAAACCAAAATCGATAAACGATTTTTATAAGAGAGAAAAATTCTTACGTAGAACTGCATTATATGCAACACACTGCATCGTACTTTTCTTTATGGTTTATCCGAGCACATCCCCGAGAGTATCTCAACGATATTCACCAAAAAGGATGTAATGTTTTAACCTGGGGATTATACTTTTTATCTTTCTCTTTTTCTCTCTCTCTCTCTTTCTCTCTCTCTCTCTCTCTTTCTTCCAACGAAAGATCATTTCCTTGCCAACTCTTTTTCTTTCTAACATAAACGTAAACGACGAGTTGAGAAATGTTTTCTATAGACATTTTCCTCTTTTAAAGATATCAAAGAAGATACGAACACGAAGAAAAGAAAATCGTTGATTTAGTATAAAATGGAGTAATCTCTGGGGAAGCTATCTCTTGTCGATACTATCCGACGAAAACTGGATGATAAAAAGAAAGAGAGAGAGAGAGAGAGAGAGAAGGCCAATTATATTTCTTACTGGAGCAACAACAACCAGAATGAAAGTTTTTAAGTTAGAATCATTAACTTGGATAGATAAATAGATAGGGAGATAGATAGATAAATAGATAAGAGAGAGAAAGAGGGTTTGCAACCAGAATGAAAATACGACTAGCCAAAGTTATGGTCTCTACGAAATGAGTCTGAATTTTCATGGAAGATGGAATAAGAGAGAAAGATGTGAGCTTATGTGAGAGAGTATGCCAGAGAAATAGAGATGATTTGCGTTATCTCTGTTCTCCTTCTTTTTCTCTTTCTCTTTCTACGTCTTGTACTAGTAGAAATAATATATAAAATCTCTGAATTGAATACGTGCTAGTAAGTAATAAGGATGCTACGACTGCACACATTACTTTTAATATCATATATCCATTCACCCTTTATCTCTGTCTTTATATTCAATCGATTGATCGTCGTCATCGTTGTCAATATGTTTCTCAAGGAAAAGGGCTAAGGGATTTTTGCGAAAACGAAATTAACTCGATAAATCTGATTGGGATTCGAAAAATCCTAAATGATTGGCTAAGAAGAAGAGAACGGCCTTAACTTCGATGGCTTGTGTTCCAACAATCGACTTATTCGAAACGAGACGAGAAACTTATTTAATCTAAAATCTTTCTCTTTCTCTCTCGCCCTTGTTCTCTCATTCAATCACTAACTCACTTTGACTATACGAGTGCATCGATTTCACGTTCAACAAGCAAACTATAATTTCGAGTGAATAATAATCCAGTCAAGACCAATTTGTACGTACCATAAATTTTCTTCTTCTAACGTTTAGATAACAAAGTTCAAATTCGAGGCAACGCGAGGGATTAAAAGTCAACGTCGTTTCTCGATTGGAGAATTAAATGACATTCCCCGTCTCTTGTCAAAGTAGTACAAGTTTTCTCGCGACGACGATTTGAAAGTGACGATTTAATGCCTTGTATATTTAAGAGATTGCTTTTACAAGAGAAAACGAATTCTCTCTTTCTCACTCTCCCTCTCGCTCTCTCTCTCTCTCTCTCTCTCTCTCTCTTTCTTTCTCTTTCTTTCTTTCTCTTTCCCTCTTTAAAGTTCCTTCTACTTTCTTAGCAATACTCACGCCTCTTCTTAAACTTTCAAGAAATACAATTTTCAATTGGAAAGATAGAAAGAGAAAGGGAGAGAGAGAAAGAGAGAGAGAGAAAGAAAGTGGATGAAGATAGAAAAAATAAAAATAAAAAAAGGAATTCTTTAAACTACTTATCCTTATCTCTCTCTCTCTCTCTCTCTCTCTCTCTCTCTCTCTCTGTCTCTCTCTCTCTCTCTCTATTTCACCCTCTTTTTAGGTTTCAGAACTAAAAATACGGACGAAAAGTTTTTCGTAGAAAACGAACGACACGTGAAACTAAGAGAAATTTCATTGTAAATAAAACGATTCCAGAGAGAATAAAATCATATCCGTACCGGCGTTCCTTTTCTCTTCCCGTGCACGTCGGTGTTTCGTTCTTTAAATTCAAATCAGTTCGTTTTCTTTCTCACTCCTTTTCTTTTCTTTCTCTTGTCATTGGTAGAGCACGAAACTCCTACGATAAATGTAAAAGTAAAACTTGGCGAGACTCGTGCTTCCAAAGGATCGAATCATAATTTAAACATCCCGAAAAGGTTGCCTTCGTGAGACTCCTTGAAAATTTTCGGTACGGTGATCGCTTACAACCCTTCGATATATAATATATATATATATATATGTATGTATGTATATATATATATTTGCTTTAACTTGGAGTGGTGGCAAGCGGTCGTAAAGAAAATGAGAATTCAGGGATCGGATCGAGATTACCTTTGAAAAATTCAAACGATAACGAGGAGAATCGTCTTTCGTTGTGACATCTTAACCAAATTTCCATTTTAAATTTTTTCCTCGAATCTTTGACTTCTTCTTACGGTGCTTTAACCACCATACAATTTTAATATTCTTTTTCAACAACGAACCCAACCAATTCTACTCTTTGCAATTTCTTTCGGCAACTTTTAATTTTTTCTCCTTTCTTTTCCCTCTTTTTGGATCTCTCTCTCTCTCTCTCTCTCTCTCTCTCTCTCTCTCTCTCTCTCTCTCTCTCTCTCTCTCTCTCTCTCTCTCTCTCTCTCTCTCTCTCTCTCTCTCTCTCTCTCTCTCTCTCTCTCTCTCTCTCTCTCTCTCTCTCTCTCTCTTGTATGTGTATGTATGTATCTCGGTTTTTTGATAATGGACATAAATTTTTCGAATTTATCGGTCTGTAAGAGAAACGTGAAATAAGTGAAATTAATTTATGGTACGAAGTAGATTTTGAAAATTATGAGAATTCCTTTCTTCATTTCCTAGCAGAATTATTCTCTCTTTCTCTCTCTCCTTCTCTGACACACACACACACACACACATACACTCTTTCTCGAGACGCTAAAGTTCAAGGAAAGTAGTTACTAGAGCGTAGAAACGACACATAAGTCCCTAGTCCCAGGTCCCTGATCCTTATTCACAAAGGAATTCTTAACTCTAATTTATGATGTGCTATAAACACAAAAATATTATCTACGTATTAATTCACGCCTATCAGACAAGAAAAAAGAAAGAGGGGGGTGTAAAAAAAATCTACTTAAATAGGATAATAAAAAGAGTGAAATAAAAAAAAACAAAAAAATAAAGAAATAGAGAAATATTTTATATCATCTAACAATTACGAAAAAATATACATATGTTATTTACGTATGATCAATTGAATTAAAATTGTATTTAATTATAAAAAATAATTAATTACGTCTATGATCTATATTACCGATACGATCTTAATTATTTTATTAACTAAAACTTATCTATCAATATATCGTTTACCTATATTATACTGAAGGCTAATAAATTTCATAGATACTTCAGCTTGAAAGTTCTATTCGAAGGGCAACGATCCTTTACAGGTGGATACTTGGCTAACTTTTCGGCACCATATTCCCAACATACGTGTTCTTTCCTTTGAAAGGATCGCTCTCGTTGAATAAGCTAAGCCACCAGCAAACACCAAGTAACAGCAATAGTAGTAGTAGCAGCAGCAGCAGCAGCAGTAGCAGCAGCAGCAGCAGCAGCAGCAGTAGCAGCGGCAGCGGCAGTAGCAGCATCTCCACCCTCAACTGTTCCCAGAACACGACTTTGAGGCACTTAAAAAGTTTCATGACCAGTTTTGATTTATCTGTTGCTGCGGTTGAACTCTCCCCGGACTTGCTGCAAGTTTTCGTGGAAATAAAGAAAAAGTATATCCTTTCTTATCCTCTTCTTGATCTACGATGCTTTCTCGTAAGACTATTTCTTCTTTTTTTTTTTGTTCGTTTTATTTCTATTTTTTTTTCCCCTTTTCTTTTCTCTTGAAAAATCAGTTTGTCATATATCCACGTGATCGTATTCATGCATTAGTTCTAAAACAATTCTCTTTTCCCATAGCATATTATTTTCTCTCTTCTTTCGCTTTCTCTTCTCCTTTCTTTCTGCATCTATTTATCTCTAATTCTTTGCTACCGTAGAACTCCGAGAAAAAGGAAAAGGAAAAGGGAGATAGAAGGAAAAGGAGAGAAAGAGAGAGAGAGAGAGAGAGAGACAGAGAGAAGAGCACAAGTAGTATAGTTGGCTGGAGTATACGCTGAAACTCGAGGTAAACGTAAGCAGAAAATGTTGGTAGGAAAAAGTCGCTCGGTCTCCGAGCAACGAGCCGTAGAAACTTCGTTTAGGACCAATAAGAATTCACGAAAGGCGGTTTTCCGTGGTTCGAAAGAGTTTCGAGAAGAGGACAAGAGAGAGAGAGAGAGAGAGAGAGAGAGAGAGATGGTTTGCTCGAAGTAAGAGTAGGGAAGTTTCGTAAAGATGCGAAGCAGGCAAGGAGAGGCAGGCAACCTGCTAGCGAAAGAAAGCTGAACAAACAATTTGCATGAAAGTAGAGAGAATTCTTAAAGAGTAGAGAAATCATAATTTAGCAGTGAAATAAAATTTATCGATTTATAATAAAAATCTAAGTAAATGATATTTTTTTCTTTTTCCTCTTCTTCTTCTTCTTCTTCTTTTTATTATTATTATTATTATTATTATTATTATTATTATTATTATTATTATTATTATTATTATTAATTAATAACGTTTAATCTTATTTGTATTCGAATTCGTTGTTGTATATTGCTTAAGTCATTTAAACAAAAAGTAATTGTACGTAGAACGACGAAGAGAATTGCAATTTGTAATATACTAAATTATAAAAGTTTTCCTTTTGGTTTCCACCAAGGGATTTGCTAGGTAACGTACACGGAGAATTACTAGTCTAGTATAGTGTCAGATTCTCGTATGCAGTCTCTCAGGTGGTACGCAGTAGCAATCAACGAAGTTCCCTAAGAGTTTACGATATATCTTGTTGTTGGTAATGATCAATCATAAGGGATGGAAAGGAACGAAATTTAATCAGGAATAGTGGTGCGTCTTCGTAAAATAAAATCAACGAGAGATAGAGAGAGAGAGAGAGAGAGAGAGAGAGAGAGAGAGAGAGAGAGAGAGAGAGAGAAAGAAAGAACGTTATCTAAGAGTTAGAATCTTTTCGGGTAAATTAAAGTCTCAAACGAATAAAAATTATCAAGATTAAGTAGTAATCTCATTATTTGGAATCTTTTTTATTAGCTTCTTCATCTATTCTTTTTCTTTTTCTTTTTTTCATCTTCTTTTTTCTTTCCATTTTGTTTGTTAAATAAGCCGAGCAAAATTTTTAATGTTTTCAGACAATTGATGGATAAAAGATGATAAAGAAAATATTATCTCAAAAAAAAAAAAGAAAAAAAAGAAGAAGGAATTGCTCGTGAATATCTAAGAGAATAATAAGTAAGTGTCTTGAATGCTCCATATATCCATACATATGTATGTATATATCTGTATATATGTATGTATGTATATAGTTTCGACAACATCTCCGTTCCTGTCTGTTGGCAATCCTGTTAACTTCCACGGTGTGCCTTCGTTCCTTCGTATGGCAGCCACACACAATATCCTCTTACATGTAAAATAAGCTAGGCGACGATATTACCAGGAATACACCCTTCCCCTAAAACTTAGGCCCCCCCTTGCCTTACCTACAACTCAGAATCTGATTATTAAGGAGTTCGCTAACGGGTAGTATCATCGGTGAAAGGCCTGAATCTTCTTCCCTCGTCTCGAGATCAAATTTCACAGGACAACGCCAGATGCTTCACAATAGCTTCGAGTAAATCTTAGACAAAATAAGCTACTACTACTACTACTAGTAATAGTAGTAGTAGTTTAGTACTATTACTACTACTACATAGATCAACGTAGAGACAAGGATCTTGATTTAAGGAGCTATTTAAAACTGGAATGATCCAAGATTGACAAATTCTTACATGATATCTCTTGATAGTAATCACGATGGAGTATAAATATCATATCAATGAAATTAACAATATTATCTGTTGGGATCTGTTAACGATTGGATGAACGGATAATACCAAAAGATATATATATATATATATATATATATATATATAGATAATAGATAGATAGACAGATAGATAGACAGATAGATAGATAGATAGAAGGATGGATGGATGGATACATAGATAGATAGATGGATGGGTAGATAGAAAAGGATGAAAATGAAATCACTACAATTTCTGGAATCTATATGCGTATGTAGTATACGATCATAATCAAGAAGCTAGAAACGTAATCCCTTGAAACCTATAGACGTGACATATACCGGTTAGTTGCGAACAAAGCATAAATCACAAAGCACCGAACATTCGTTACACGGTATGTGGACCATGAAATGCACCACATTCTCTCCAACTATTCTCTATTCGTATTTGTATCAATGTGTATACATTTATCACCGAGTAACTATATATTATATATATACACACATCTATATCTATGGGCACACATAACGTATACATATTAGCAATCACAAATAATAGACTATATGGAAACTTTTGCTTACGTAGGCACTTAAGAACACATATATACATATATATTTATATATATATATATATATATATATATATCCTAGGTACATGCAAACATAGATGCACGCTAGAAATGTTACGGTCTGGTAACAGTACTCGTCTGATTGGATTGAGGATTATTTACTGAGTACGAAACACAATGAAATGATCATGGATTCTTTTGTCTCTGACTATGCTCGTAAGTTTACTACTATACCGAAAAACGTATGCCTTCTAGATAACATTTATATCCTTTGTTGTATCGATTCCACTTTCGTTTAATCTCATACTCTGTCTCTCTCTCTCTCTCTCTCTCTCTCTTTCCCTTTCTCTCTCTTTATTTCGATCAATCGTTTCTCATCCTTTCCCCTTTCGTAGCCCCCATAGTACACGTTCTATTTGAAGGTCTCTTATATTAGGATCGAAGTCCTTTCGAACAATAGAAACTTTCGAGGATGGTCTAAATGAGCCGATGCGAGCGGAATACGAGACACGAGCGCGCGTGGATAGGATGCACAAATGAGAGTTCTTCGTTGAATTTTTATCGCCCGATCGATATGAAAATACCCGTGGGTTACGATGGTACTACGTTCGTCGAAGGGAAAATGGAATACGAAATATATTACGTTAATCGCGTAATTGAAACAATCGAATGATAATGTAACGATGAAATATTAAAAATAAAATATATATATATATATATATTTAACAACAACAAAAATTCTCTCTGGATCGAACGATATAGAAAATAGAAAATAGAAGGGGGAGAGAAAAAAAAGACAAAATGAACAAATTATTTCCCTCAACTTTGTTCACATAGATTAACATAGTATGAACCCATAAGAAAGAGAGAGAGAGAGGAAGAGAAAGAGAGAGAGAGAGAGAGAGAGAGAGAGAGAGAGAGAGTGACATACGTTTTCTCTTTTCTTTTTACTCGTTAGTGAAACATACCGAGATAACGGGGAACCATACTACATGGTTAATGAGTCCAAGGCCTCGTTATACATCTTTCTTTCTCTTTCTTTTACTTTTCCTTTTTCATTTCCTTTTCCTTTATTTCGTTTCTTTTTTGTCTTTTTCTTTTTTTTTCTTTTTCTTTTCCTTTTCTTTCCTTTCCTTTTTTTTCTCTCTCTTCTTCTTTCCTTTTTTACAGTCCAGCCACACTCAACTACGCTGAATGCATAATTACTTATACGTGTAAGCGCATATTTATAATCGCGAAACCCTCGAGCGAGCGGTCGTTGCAATTAAGCAGAATTAATAATCTACGTGTCCCGGGCGAGAAATTAACAGATCCTCCCTCCCTCCCTTCCTTCGACCCTTCCTTTCTCCTCTTCGTCTCATCGGCCTTTCTCTTCTCTTCTCTTCTCTATCTTTATCTCGATGTAAAGGCGAAAGTTCGACCCTATCTCCCTCCCACTATCCCTTCTATACTTCCTAACGCTCCCTCCCTACCTCCCATCTCTTCTACCTCCTTCCTCCTATCCTTTCCACCCTTTTCTCTTCCTCTATCGCTATGTAGGTAATTACTTTTTAAAGCTGTATGAATTGTTAAGCCGGATAACAGGACGTGCGCGCATGCATACTGATAACAAGTTCGACGTGAAAAATGAGTGCAAGGAGTGAACGTCGGGCGAGTTAATTATTCGACAAGGTTTTCCTCAAAATCAAGGATGCCACAGGATCCAAAAGGATTATTATTCCGACATAAAGGAAATACAATTTTGTTCTACATATTTCCTTCTCTTCTTGCATCTTTTTATTTTTTTCTTTCTCTCTTCTTTTTTTTTTTTTTTTTCTTTTTTTTTCTTTTTTTTTTCTGTTAACAGAAACGAAATTAATACTTTTGTCATAGTCGTAGTAGTTTCTATATACTTGTTTACAATATCAAAGCCCATAGGATATACAGATTGCAGGATATAAATACATTTTTACCGTATTTCCAATATGATCCATATAGTATATACACAAAAGATATTCACATTCTAGATATAATATATATATATATATATATATACACGTACGATAAGAGAATGTAGAATTGTATCGAGTTGTAAAAAAAGAGAAAATATTCGAGAAATTAATTTCGTTTAAGGCTTCTTATCGATCTATACGCGAGATAATCCATGATCAATAGCGAATATTTTATTCGCTGGAAATAAATGTGATAAGTGTACGAGAGATTGATTAGCGGGGCGGTGGGGTAGGGTGTGAGAGTGATTAGATACGAGGTAGTTAAAGAGAATAAAATGCTAAGTATTCGATATTCGTAAAAGCTTACATATAGAAAATGTCCAATTAAGTTTAAATTACGGTAGGAGAGTGTGGTTAGCCATGGACGCCCAACGTTCGTTGTTACTGTAAAACGGGGAAATGGTGAATAATATGGTAATTTGATTATCCGTAACATCCGACCAGCAATTGGATAACTGTGGCGAGTCTCGGGGTATTGTTGCCGGCACAAAGGATACACTTGACGATAATACAAGGAAAGCTCTATCTCTCTCCCTCTCCCTCTCTTCCACGTTCCGGCTCCGTCCAGCCTCTTAGGAACGTGTAATTGGTCTAAGGGATCTACAAAGTCCGATTCGAATATCCACCCAGGCGAATTAATCTCTGTGTACTACAAATTCGACAGCAGACTTCAGCTTTCTATCTCTATCTCTCCCCTCCCTCTTTTTTTCTCTCTCTTTCTCTCTCTCTCTCTCACTTTTGTTTTATGTCTCGTAAAAATAAAGTTTGACAAATTAGATTTACAGATACTTATCATTTTTATGTAATTGATTATATTTTTTTTTTGTACTTGGCATAATGATTAGGTTCCATGATTACGACATATATATATATATATATATGCGTGTGTGTGTGTGTGTGTGTATATTTTTTTTTATCCTTTGCAATAGAGAAAAAGAGAGAAGAGAGAGAGAGAAGTTTATGTACAAAAATTAGTGTTGCGCCGTAAACTTTCAGGAAAGTAATCTGAAATGTTTAATCTCTAAGACGAAGACAGAACGGATGTTGCGACAAAGATGAAAGAAGAAGAATCTGCTGTCGTCGTAGCATAAAACGAAGTGACTCTTATCTTAATTCGTTATTCGCGGCGTGGACAATTTTCCCAGGCGGGGTGGCGCGACCTAGCTTCGAGTTTTGACGAATCGGATACTTTACAACGTCCCAACACAAAAATTAGTCTTAATGAGAAATTTAATTAACGAAATGAATAGTAAAATGGGATGATGTTTTTTCTTCAACAAAATGTCCTTTGCACTTTTGATGATTACGAACGAATTTTGATCTGACAACAAACGCTTCTACAATTTTTTCCTTTCTTTTATTTTATTTTATTTATTTATTTATCTTTTGTTTTCTTTTTCTTTGTTGATCTTTTCTCTCACCTTTTATTTTTATATTTTGTTCTGAAAAGAAAAAAAAAAAAAAAAAAAGAAAATAATCTTTCTAAATAATGCAAGATTAAATGTATGATAAGGTGCAAGGTATACATATATTCATTAGTTTAATATATTCTCTAAGATATTTCTCGTCCTATCTCGTACTGCACTTCATTCTAATTTTAAAAGAAAAACTCGCTTTGTTTTTATTTTTTTATTTGTGTGTTTGTTAGTTTTGCTCTTTCTTTTTTTTTTGTTTTTTTCTTTAAATAAAATCCTATTAACTGGAAAAGCTTCGAATATCGTGGAAGATTATTTTCTTTTTATGAGTCTCGATCGAAGGAAATTCAGTTAAATCGACTCGACTAATCGGACAACTCTCTCTCTCTCTCTCTCTCTCTATTTCTATCTCTATTTCTCTCGAGTACGCATATAAACGTGGACGAGCGATTTGGCAGAATCACTTTCTACAAGAGGCGTCTCGATTAAACGAGAAGTAATCAAGTAAACGACGTTACAAGCGCTCGTCGGTAATCGAGAAACTTCTCGCGATTTTCGCGATAACCTGCTGTCAATTTACTTTTGAACCTAAAATTTCATGCGTATGACATTTCCATGAGAACTAATTTAACGTTATTAATAGTTACTATCATTACTACTACTACTACTACTATTACTACTACTACTACTACTACTACTACTACTACTACTACTACTACTACTACTACTACTAATAATAATAATAATAATAATAATAATAATAATAATAATAATAATAATCATAAAAGATGATAATAATAATAATAATAATAATATGATAAATATAACCAAAGAGAAAACAAATACATTTTTTTAAAACGATTTAAATATAGAATGAGAAGAAGAGAGAAAAGGAAGAAAAGATATAAAAACATTCTCGTATATCTATGTTAGATTTAATTAATATAAATTGCAATAGAAAAATATTCAAACAATTTTTGATGGAGCAGAGTGAGAGAGGGAGGGAAGGCTTGGTAAAGCTTACTTTTCGTATATAAAAGAGAAAAAGTAAATAATACATTTTTTTTGCTTGGATATCATGAGATGAATATAGAAAAGAATAGTTCTCTCTCTTTTTTGTTTTCTCTTTTTGTTTCTTTTTTCTCTCCTTCTCACGGGGTCGAGCGAAGTTCAATCTTTGATATATTCCATGGTACAAGTAGCCACGTGCTTCGTTTATTTTCTCCTTGATTTTTTTATTTCTTTATACGATATCGGCATATGAAAGTTTATTAACTTTCATATCATTCGTTGCCAATATTATAGAGAACGTAGGAGAAAAGAGATAAGGGATGGAGTAATTTGAAAAAACAAACAAAAATAAATAAATAAGTAAATAAATAAAAAAAAGAAGGAAGAAAAAAAATAATCCGACCAGCAGCAGCTTTATTGATTCTTTTTTTGTTTTTTTTTCTTCACAAAATACTATCACTTTTTGTTAAATTTTTCTTGTATACATATATACATACATGTATATGAATATATATATATATACCTCTTCTTCTTCTTCTTCTTCTTCTTCTTTCGCCACGTACCTGTAAAAATGAAAAATGCATTACTTACTTTCCTAGACGTAGCTGCGTATATACATACATGCATACATACATACTCAAATAATGTTCTTCTTTTTTACAAAAGCTCGTGTCGTGTATGCTACGATTAAAACGACACCAAGAATTCTTTTCGCTTTACGTAAAATCGAGTTGTAATTTATTATTTCGCCGTCTCACCCTCGCTGTTCCACCCTTGCCATTCTCCCGTTGTATCGTGAAAATAATTTCCCGACCATCAATCGAAAAGTACAAATGCAATTTGTTTTACTTTCGAGGTAATGCCCTTAAAATGATTATAATTCGTGCAAACATCCTTCTTTGACAAATATAATTTCTTATTAAAGCTAACAATGGGCATGATATATACATACATTCGATGAAAATTATTTATCGCTTAGATTTATTCGAATCTCTTCTGTATTATGGATTCAATTAAGTTACTATAGATATTTAATAATTGAATTCGAATATTATTATTCGATTCTTATTATCACGAACTTTTTCATTTCTCTTAGTTCCTTACATAATTAACCCTCTTTTCATGATTTAATAAATTCGACGATAATTACGTAGACCGTCCTCTCTCGACGATATAATTTAACTTTTAAAATTCATCTCGTTTTATCTCTCTCTTTCTCTCTCCCCCTCTCTCTCCCTCCCTCCCTCTCGTTTACTCCGGACGTATCTACGTATATATCGCTTTTCAATTTGCATGATAAAGAATTCGATCCGTTCTTGATTATCAATCGTTTTATTTAACTCGAAATTGCAAAACGTTCGGAACGAGAACGATTCTGAATTGTTTTTTTTTTCTTTTCATTTCTTTTTCTTTTCTTTTTTTTTTTCTTTTTTTTTTTTCAATTATAATTTTTATTACTTTACCCTTCTTGTATTTATTTTGTATTTTTACAACGATAATATTTTCTAAATTTTATATTATAAACTAACTGCAAAATAAATTGCTCTATAATGTATATTTATTAATTAATTTATTAATTGTAAACGTTGATAAAAGTAAAACGAGAAATTATTGTATGTAATGGCTAAGGGTTGATAGGAGAAAATTTGGGAGGGATTGAAATGGGAGAAAGGAGAAATGTATTATATAATATTGAAATGAGAAAATACGTTTGAATGTTAAATACATTGATTGCCCAATACGGGACTGTACCCGTATAGGGTAAATAAATATGCGATTGGATATAATGCGTGGAAGTAAACGCGTTAATCTTTCTATTTAATTATGACGCTTTTCGCGTCACAATGTATCCCTGGATTATTTTTATTCGATAATCAAGGGATAATGGACTGGTATGACCGAGTTTTAAATGAAGGAAGGGAAATGGGAAGGAAAATAAAAAAAAAGCAAAAGGGAAAGTATTTTTCCATCCTTTACTTTTTATATTTTCTCATTTTATACTTTCTACATTATCTTTCCTTATTCTCTCATTAACATTCCTAACGCAATATTTTTGTTTGACCTCTTTCTCATTCCATTTTTCTCTTTGACCCATATTACTACTAGATGGGATAAAGTGAAAGGGAGAAGAGAGATAGAAGAGAGAGGTCTCTTTGTCTTTCTCTAATCATTTCATTATTTTCCTTCTATCGTGTAATTAGAAAGTACACACACACACACACACACACACACATATACATAGACAGAAAGAAAAGGGAACATTTTGATTATAACTTTTTTTATTCTATTTCTAATAAAGTCTCGCATGATTCATAAATTTCTCCCCATATAACGAAATAATATTCCCAACGAGTTCGGAATATAATTTAACTGTCGATAATTCCATAAATTTCGGACAAAACTATTTTCGGGGGAAGGACGGAGAAGACAGAGAGAGAGAGAGAGAGAGAGAGAGAGAGAGAGAGAGAGTTTCCAATTATTACGAACGATAATTGCTTAACGTTCGAATATATTCTTCGTAATTGGTTATAAACGATTGGTTTGTAAACCCATGAAAAATAATCAAACCTTCGTTGCTTTGAATAATAATAATTGGTAAAAGGGATTATTCGATTGAAACGATTATTTCGTTTAACAAATTAACAATTAATAAAGTTAACGTTGATTGATCAACCTAATTCTCACTTATATCTATATAATTGAAATATATTTATTTGAATGATTAAAAAGAACGAAGATGAAATAAAGTATCAAAAGGAAGGAAGTTTTAGGAAAGAGTTAGAGGACTATTACTACTACTTCTACTACTATTACCTTGGAGTACTCGACGACAAAAGTTTCATTTCAGTGTCATAGAACTTTCGTGAAAGTTCCTTGTCGATGTTACCGGATCATGTTCAACCTCCTCGGATCGTCGAACCGTTTAATAGACTTACGTTTGCGCCACCAGGAAAGGGTATAACCTGCTCATACCTGTTTTATGGTGTAGAATATCTTTTGTTAGATAAGAGAAAACAAGAGGTTGAATAGTTACTATCGTATAGATAAACGTGCTGATGCACGTGCTAAAGTGAAATAATCGAAGAAATAAGGGAAAATAATGAAAAGCAAGTTTTCTTTCTTTCTCTTAGAGAAATAAAATCTCTTTCTCTCTCTCTCTCTCTCTCTCTCTCTCTCTCTCTCTTTAATTTAATTAGATTATCATTGATAGTAAAATGTTTTGAGAATTGTTAGAATCGAAAAAAAGTTAAAATGCTAATCAAGAAAAATGAGTTAAAGGTTCAATTATGAAATACCAATATTTCTACTAACGTATATCGTTATTAGAATAACGTGGCTATCAACCCCTTTGCAAAGGTGATTAATTAATGGCTTCGTTTAGAAGACTGAAACCACCCTTCTGTCTCGATTGTTTAACTTAACATTAAGCGGTATCATTTGTCAAGCTATGACGCGATAAAGATATTATCATAAGACATCCTTAGATGATAATTAATGTAAAATTAAGAAGAAAAAGAAGAAGGTAGAAAGGGTGAAGAGGAAAGGGAAAGAGTAAAAAAAGAAAGGGAAGAAAAAAGTGTTACGAGAAAATAGAAGATACGAAGGAATGAACTATAATCGATGGAGAAAATACCTATATGGTGGTGAGTAGTTAGCCACAGATCGTGTAAACGCGTCCACGAAATTTGCAAGTAAATGGCAATTAATCAGTGTCCCGTATGAATCAGGCAAGGCCGTTAATTTGTCATTTCGTGGCGTGACAATTTGCATGGGACCGTTGTCGTTGTTACGCCGCCAACGTAGCAGCCACGTACGCAAATAATATTTATATTTCTCAGCAAGAATAATACATTCGCTTGCCCCTGTCACACCCCTATATATATATATATATATATATATATATATATATATATATACGTTGATATACATTTACGTGACTATATATATATATATTCTTATAACTTCTACATACGAATACACGAGTAATGAAGTACGCATAACGTAACCACCTACTCCCTATATAAAGTTACAACGTTTGTAACTTCATACCTACGTGAAAAGTATTATCCAACCGCGGAATGTCTTTACTATATGATTGTAATATAACTATATTCGACAAGGTAACTTAAATCATATCATCTGACACGATTTAACCGTGACAATTCCTTTTCTAGGGAATTTTTTTTCTTTTTTATTTTATCTCTTTTTTCTTCCTCATTCATTTATTTTTTTTTTTTCTTTTTGTACGACCCATCAACGGACACGTTCCCTTTTCAAAACTTTTATGATAATGTTACCATGAAATGTTACAATTCAATCCTAAAAGAGAGGTTACGATTTCTCGATTGAACGATTATCAAACATAATCTTTTATCTTGGTAATAATTTTTTTTTCTTTTTTCTTTTTTCTTTTCCATTCGTTCTTCAAATTAATCGATCTAAATGCTATAATACGATACGCACGTAATTGCGTATATATGCGGTTTCACGAAATTCTACGACTATTTTATTTTTTTCATAGATTTGTGAAGCCCCTTTTTACGTGATCCCTCGTATTTCGATTATCGCTCACTTCGTTCTCTTTTGAGTTCTCAACAATAACGCTTTTAAGTAGAAATAAGAAGGAAGCAGATGAAATTAATCTTTCGAGTATTGCTGAAAGAGAGACCAAGAGAGAGAGAGAGAGAGAGAGAGAGAGAGAGAGAAGGAGGAAATCGAAGACGAGAATTCTCTCCTCCGATCTTTTCCAATAACAACCGGAATTCGAGACGATTTTCTCCTTTAAAAAGAAAAAAAAAATAAAAAAAAGAAAAAGAAAAAGAAAAGAAAGAGAAAAGAAGAAAAAACTAGGAGGAAGGAAACTAGAGCATTGATTTCGTACTTATTATTTTTAACTTACGTTTTTACAAACACGATCGTTGAAAAAAAATTTCATCTAAATTTGATATAAAAGATCTCATAATACGAAAATATATGAAACAAATTTATTTACCGATGCAAACGATCCATTATATTACATCGCCGTAGTAGATAATTTTAATCTACATTAATGATATTCCAGTTTCTCATTTATCCTCCGTAAAAACGCTTGATAATCACTTTATATCCTTCCTTTTCTCTCTCTCTCTCTCTCTCTCTCTCTCTCTCTCTCTTTCTCTTTCTCTCTCTGTCTTTTCTTTCTTTTTTTCTCTATTTATCGAAAGCTCATTAAAAACACGCCATTATCTTTAATACGCGAGCAACGAGTTTGATGTCTTTTAAACCTGGCCCACCTCTGACGCAAGTAAACCACTCATTAATGGTACGTTAACACGATTATCTTCCTTCCATCCTTTGTGTTCCGCGATATTATACATTTTATCCTTAGAACGTTCCTTCCTCTTTCTCTCTCTCTCTCTCTCTCTCTCTCTTTCTATCTCTCTCTATCTCTCTATCTCCCTTTCTTTCTACCAAAGCTTTTTATAAAGCGAAGCGAGGGTAAAAATAAAGTTTTACGGGGCTGTAAGAGAGAGAAAGAGAGAGAGAAAAAGGGTACACGATGAAGAAAGAAAAAGAGAGAGAGACATATATATATATATATATATATATATATATATATATATATATGTAGTGAGAGAGAAAGAGAAAGAGGGGAAGAACTATCGAAGTGGTTCGCATAGAGAAACGATGCTTCTTCTTCTCAGGTTTTCAAGTTCTAACTTGTAAACATTTTCCGATAAACTTTCGGTATATTTCGAGAAATTTTTCAATACTTTCGATAAGGAAAATAGCTCACTGTGGTAAGCATTAAATGTAAAGGGTGGAGGTTTGCCATAGAATAGAGAAGAAATAGAAAGTTCGCAAAGGGGGAAAATCTGTTACAGACTCTAAGAAGTACGACTATTTTTTTACGGAACTTTGACGTGTGCCAATCACTAATGCCAATCACTATCTTTCTATTGGGTATACAGAATGTATATTATTGCAAAATATCTTGACAATGTAAATAACAATATCATCGTAATGCTAATTAGAGTTGAAAAATGAAAAAAGAAAAAAATATTTACTGTTGTTTGCTCGCACTTTGAAATATATTGAAATTGTTTTCCTTTGTGAACTTGTTTCGTTAAGTTGTATTTCTGTTCCCTTTTTTCTTTTCTTTTTTTTGTTTTTTTTTTTTTTTTTTTAGAAATCCATCGTCGTCGAAATCGCGTTTCCCGTTTGGAATATAAATCAATGATGAAGGTTAGGTCTTTTCCGTCCGAATTAGCAAACTTGAATAATTCATCCGGGGTTGTCTAGCAGCTAGAAGGATAAAGGGTGAGAGAGAAAGAGAAAGAGAGGATAAATGAATAGTAGAGTGATACAAAGAGAGATAGGCAGAGAAGCAGAGAAGCAGAAATTGCATCGGTTGTAGACAGTGTATTTGATCCTGAGCATGTAATTTGGCTTACTTGGCGCTAATGAAGGAACTCCGTACACATCTGTTTACATATATGTATATATATATATATATATATATATACTCACAGGGTAATCCTTTTAAGTAAAGTCACCTGAATAGATTTTTTTCTCTTCGACTTATTGTGATGTGAGAAATATTTTTTACATAATGTAAAATGCTTTTAAAGGGCCAAATCTGACAAGAATATTTCTTTCCCAAGATCATTTTTTTCGAAGGTATCAAAGTCATCGGTGTTCCTTTTCTTTTTTTTTTTTTTTTCTTCTGACACGTAACTAAATTTTTTTTTCTTTTTTCTTTTTTTCTTTGCATCGTGCAGCTGATAAAAAAGTTTCATTCAGACATGTATAATAGCATAATCTTGAAATGATCTATATATTTCCTGATCTGTAATTTCTAGTATTGTATTTCGGATAAATACGAGAAACATGTGTGTTAAATGACAAACGAATTTGTACGCGGGAATGCATTGAAAAGAAATGAATATATAGAGAGAAAGAGAATCGATTGACAGTTCATGGAGAATCGAGAGATCGTTCCGATTAATTTCATATATTTCGAAACGTTCAACCAATCGGTTGAACAGAAGAGTAGAGGAAGTTCCTATGGTGTGTATCGAGAAGAGAGTTTGGTAGAAAAGGAAAGCAAATTATTGTCATATCGGGTCGATAATTGAGCATAGGCGGGCTCTAATGAACCGAATTTGGCTCGTCGACTCTCTTCTCGTGGGTTGCTGCAACCAAAGCAATTACGATCCGACCAGAAAGAGAGAGAGAGAGAGAGAGAGAGAGAGAGAGAGAGAGAGAGAGAGAGAGAGAGAGAGAGAGAGAGGGAGGGAGGGAGGGGGAGAGAGAGAAAGATAGGAGAGAAGAGTAGAGAAGAGGAGGAGAGAGGTTTGGCTCGATGCTAGACATCGAGCGTAATGCAACGTCGCGTTAGCCAATCTGCAGTATAACTAGTATTATGTTTACACCAGAAATTAACGTCTGACTAGCGAACGAGCAACGTGTGGTGCCAATGTGGATAGGAATTGGACGATAGCCGCAGGGGTGAACGAAGGAAAGTGGGAAGTTCATTTAACCCCGATAGAAGCATTGTTCATTCTCGTTTACCACTAATACAAAGCTAGTGGAAAACACCATAGTTATTTTAGATTAAAGTTTACATTTATCGACCATAACCAATTTCGTAAGTGCATAACGAAATCACATCAATTATTTTACCCCTGTAGAATACGAACAAATTGGAATGTCTGATTAATACAAATTTTCTTCATTATTCTCTTATATATATATATATATATATATATCATATAATGACAGTATCAGTTTTTATTAGTCTTCTACTGACAGTCATTTTAAATTAGTGAGAATCTATTCATTCATTCATTTATTTATTTATTTATTTATTTATTTATTTATTTATAAAGCTACGTTTGCTTGGAATTTAAAATTCATTCGAAATGTCATGGTTAACGTTGCTCTTTCTCTTCCTCTTTCTCACTCGATCTTAACTTTCATATACGAAGCACATCATGGTGTGCGTGCGTATATATATATGTATGTGTGTATATATATATATATATCACATTTTCCAGCGTTTAATTCCATTTACTCATGGTAGCTACATACATGTTCGAGCCCTGTTACGTTTCAAGTAACATAAAATCGTGTCGCTAACTCTCCGCGCTGAGCTAGAAACATGCTGTGGTTAAAGGAGACGTCATTCTAGAATCCTTTCAGTTCTTGGTCAACGGCTTATATGTTATAAAGAGATGAAAAGAGAAAAAAACGAAAGGAAGAGAGAGTGAGAGAGAGAGGGGGGGAGAAAAAGTTTCGTAAATGGCAAAAACCGTGAGACTCCTCTATTCCGGTTCATACTCCTGAAAATCTCGAAAAATAGAAGAACGAGAGAAGACCGTGGTCTATGTTAACAAGCAAAATCGTACTAAAGGAAGAAAAAAAGAAAGAAAAAGAGAAAACAAAAGAAAAGAAGAAGAAAAAGAGAAAGAGGAGAGAGAAAAAAAAAAAGAAAACTTTGATCTCTCTCTTTCTCTCTCTATTCTGTTAGTCTACAGCTTCGAAAGATTGTATCTCATTTATATACCTTTTACTAGAATTAAAATTATCATTGACGAAGCTTTGAAAAAATAAAAATAAATTTCTATTCTGCTGACCACCAGTTTCGAAGTATATCTTCCTCCCTTTTTCTACTTACTTACGTTGCAGCACGCGTTCCTTGGCTACTAGTAAATATTAGATCTCACAGCTGTAGCCAATGCTTCGTTTTATGTTCCCTTATTCTTCTACCCTTTTATACATACATACATACATATATATATATATATATTTTTTCATATTTTTCTTAATATTTTCCTTTACCACTTTCGATTTCATAATCCGTCTGAAATAAATTTTGACATACTGATGTCTTGAAATTTGTTCATTGAACGAACCCTTTTACGAAACCCACGAGCAAGAAAAATGTAAGACAATTTTGACTGGTGATAAAACCTCTTCCGCCCCCCTTCCCTTTCTCTCATCACATTTTATTATCTCCTAGACATATTTATTATAGAGCATCGTAGAGAGCACGATTAGATTACATAACAAATATCTACTATCGTCGATATAAATATTTTCGACATTTTGCAAAAAAAAAGGAAAGGAGGAAAAAAGTAAAAAAATAGGGAAAAAAAGAACGATAACTCTTTGAATTTAATTCCCGTTGAACGCGTGTGCGCAATCGCCTAGATGATAACGCGATACTGCTAACGGTAAATTTTAGCGCAAATATCGCATTTCGATATTGCTCGAATCTCTCGTACCATGCAATCCACTGGCGCACCAAGTGCAACGTATTCCGAAGAAATATTAATTTTGATCGGCTGATATATACATATATATATATATATATATATATATTTAGAGAGTTACACGTTTATATTCGTTCTCATTTCGCATTATAAATACATTGTTATTCGTATTATACGTATATGTCGCATCTATTGAAAATATAGAAGCGATTATTAATTAATATATTATTATTCAATACGTGTTCTAATCAATTTTCAAGATCAACCTGGGAATAATTTTTACGAATGAAAAGTCTCTTTCTCCGGGAAAAAGAAAAGAAAAGAAAAGAAAAAAAGAAAAAAGAAACGAACTGTATTTTTATGAGTATACTAAAAAAGAAAAAGAAAAAGAAAAAGAAAAGAAAATAAAATAAAATAAAATAAAATCGTGCTCTATCTATTTCTTTTTCTTTTCCTTTCGAAGAGAGAAAAGGAGGAAGTCAGACGAGAAAAGAATTTTTCTCTGTTGAGAAATGGAAAAAAGAAGAAAAAAGAAGAAGAAAGAAAAAAGACAAAAATTTGAAATGACCATATTCCTTTCCATTTTTTGTTTCTCTGTCGGCCTCTCTCTCTCTCCCTCCCTCGTGTTCTTTCTTTTTCTTTCTCTTTCGAATATCTAAAGTTATTTTAATCCTTATCCAAGGTTGATTCACGCCATGAGAGATTTACCACGGTTCTCTTTGCGTAGAGAAATTTTCTACGTCCTTATTCCTCGCATCTCGGCCTCATTCAATTCCCATTGCTTGTAGGAAAGGTTTGGAATAAGGGTCGAAGAAGAGAAAGAAAAAGAGAGAGAGAGAGAGAGGGAGAAAGAAGTTGGAGGAGGGAATGTAGGGGGTGCAAAAACGAGCGAGTAAATATCTTGCAGTGGCGGTAAACGGGAATTGAATAAACATTTTTCAGCAAATAGACCCGACAATGGTACGAATTTAAAAGTCGCTGAGACGAGCACAGGTGGTTCTCGGGAAGGCGGTACGCCGATTCGCTTGGGTAAAAGCTCCGAACGGAAAAATTGCATTTCAGCTATGTAGCTTACTCCTCGTTCCTCTGACTCTTCTTCCATCCCTTATCTTCTTCTATCCCAACCACACTTGCTTCTTCTTCTTCTTCATCTTTTTCATCTTCTTCATATTCATTTTTTTTCAATTTCTCTCTCTCTCTCTCTCTCTTTCATAGCAATTTTGCAGTCACCTTTTCCTTCTCTTTTTCATACTACTACAGTAAAAACTTCTTCCTACTTCTCCTCTTCCTCTTCTTCTTCTTCTACTTTCTCCTCCCTCCTCTTCTTTCTCTACCTCTTTCTTCTTTCTTCTTTTTCTCCTCCTTCTCCTCCTCCTCCTCCTTCTCCTTCTCCTTATCGTCATCCACGTCGTTCGAATGTAACCGACTTTTCCGGTTTACCGGTTATCTC
This sequence comes from Vespa mandarinia, assembly GCF_050613455.1. NCBI lineage: Eukaryota > Metazoa > Arthropoda > Insecta > Hymenoptera > Vespidae > Vespa > Vespa mandarinia. Next base: position 3,535,016 of record NC_140827.1, on the reverse strand, counting down.
TCGATTCTTGCGCTGAGAATTGGTTATAAATGCTAATGTACGAACATACCCCAACCTCCCTCTGTCTCTCTCTCTCTTTCTCTCTCTCTCTCTCTCTCTCTCTCCCTCCCTCCCTCCTTTTCGCCCGTTCGTAATGTCGACGAAGCTACCACAGGCAATCTCCACGAAAGAAGATTCCCAAGATGAAATACGGGGTTGAGCAAGTTCTGCGTAAACCGGCGAATCTTTATGGTATTTCTGATTTTCCCGACCGGGAAAGTGCGAACGCGAGCAGGATATCGAGAGAGAGAGAGAGAGAGAGAGAGAGAGAGAGAGAAACAGAGAAAAAGAGAGAGCAAAAGGAAAGTTAGAAAGCCAATACGTGTAATCGAATTTGTATTGGAAAGCAAATTTTATGTCGATCACAACTTTCAATACGTATTCATGTATAATAAAAGTATCTTAAAAATGTATTAGTACATTTCTCAAAAAGTTAACTATAGATGTACATGCATATATTATTTTTAAAACGTCAAATATTCGCACGAGAAATTTTCTTTTCCTACCCTTGTTCATTTTTCATTTTTCTTCTTTTCTTTTCTTTTTTTTTTTTCTTCTTTTTTCTTTTTTTTTTTTTTTGTTCTTTCCGCCTTCCTCCTCCTCCTCCTTCTTCGTCCCTCTTCCAAAAGGAAAAGAGAACGTAGAAATAAAATATAGAGAGAAAGGATATTGGATAATACGTTAACAACGTTTACAGTGTGCCACTTGCAAGCTCGCTCACATTATATACATACATAGGTTATATCTACGTAGAATAGGTAAAGATAGGTATATACATACGTAGATTCGATTTATGATCGAGGGGTAGTTTGTCCTGTATTCATGGAAGTGTTTCTTTCCAAGCGAATACGCGTCGACTGATCGAGAATACCGATCGATCACTGGAGGCAATAAATTAACGTCGAGTTAGTAGTAACCCGATGTGAAACCAATTTCTCTTCGTATGCGTATAACTTGCTTGTGCGTGTCTACGTCAATTGCTATAAAAGATGCATTATAAAATACATACGTACATACATGCATATACATATATGTATAATCCTGTATTTGTAGGATAGTATTTTATAGTTATATGTACGTAAAAGAAAGGGTGAACGGTGTGATGAAATCAACGTGAAACGATTTCTCTGTTTTAAACACCATTGGCTATTTCATTTGAAACTAGGTCAAGCTCTTTCTCCTACACCTTTATCTTTCCTTTTTCTTTCCTTTTATCTTTTTTTTTTTTTTTTTTTTTCTTTTTTTTTGTTCCTTCTATCTTTCTTTATACAAACACTGTATGTGTTCTTTCGTAGCCAAGCTTCGTTGTAAATCTTCTCGAGACAACTAGACGCTTCCTTGGACGATCTCTTCAACGCGAATTAAGAAGAGAAACGATTCTAGGTGAACATCCGACGCTGATTTCTTTCTGCGGTCTTATTCTTTGAGATTCTTCTTCTCCTCTCTCTCTCTCTCTCTCTCTCTCTCGTTTTCTTTTTCCTTCTGACGTGTTAAGTATCATATTTATCTCAAGTATTGTATACTAATTGATACCTTCTGTCAAAGAGAGAGACAGAGAGAGAGAAAGAGAGAGAAGAACTTGTAGAGTTTCCTTAAAGAAGGAGATGAAAAAAGAAGAAGAAAAAAAGCAAATTAAAGTAAAAAAAAAAAAAAAAAAAAAAAAAAAAAAGAAAACTGATGTTTCGCGTAATACTTTCTATACTTTAAGCAAGACACTCTTGAATTCCGGATAGGGACGACAAGGACGTTGAATTATCGAGGAAGATCCTTTGGGAAATCGTTGGAAAGAACTTCTATCGTGCTTTTCCTTTTTCCTTCTCTTTCCTTCCTTTCTTTCTTCCTTTCTTCCAAACTTCTCTTCCTCTTCTTCTTCCCCCCCTTTTTTTTTTTTTTACATCTTCGCGTTCACTTCGAAAATCAGCTGAATTCTTTGCGTCGAGGCCGTAATCGATGAATTATTGTCGATTGCCACGAGAATGAAGAAGATAGTAAAAAAGAGAAGTTTGGTGTACACAAAATGGTTTGACAATCAATCAAGAAATCATTCATGCAAATTATTATTATAATAATTCGTATGAAAGGAAAGTAAAAGATAGAGAAGGAAGAAAAATCTGCAATTTATTTTCCATGATGACGATGATTTATCCAAGGTTCACATTCAAACGAGAACAACGGGTATTATTATAAACCCGTAAGAAAGTTAAGAAAGGGGTTGCTCTCCCCCTTGCTTGACTCGTCGTAACCGGATAGAAAAATATCGTCTGAAAGATTTTTGCGCGTATACATAAATTCATGGAGGACGATCGAAGAGAAGTCCCGTTTGAATCTTCAACTTCTTTTTGAAGTACCCACACGAGTGATTCAATGCTTGGTACTTGTCAGAAATGTCAAGAGAGATTTGAATCCGAGATGGCTTTCACAAAAGATTTCGTCCTTTGTCGTTCACCGATAGCTAGCTAGCTACCTCCTCTGGTGAATTTTGTAAATGACAAGGGTCGAAAGTTGCCAATCTTTATCAAACATTTTTCAACAATATCCCTTATTATAAATTCTCGTCGAGTCGTCTTTTAATTGAAAACAAAAACAAAAACGACAGAAAAAAAAAAGAAGGAAAGAAAAGGGAAAGAAAAAAAGAACGTACATATCCATTATATTATTTCTCTGTAATTAAAAGGGCATTGCAATTGAAAATAAAAATTTTATTAGATTCTCGCTTGTAAATTAATCTAACGAAGGTGTTGATGAAAGGAAAAAAAAAATAAAGATGAAAAAAAAAAAAAGAAAGGAAAGGTTACACGGTAACAATTAATTACTCGGGTTATACGATTTTAACGAGTTATTATTAAATGAAGTTGATTAAAACAATGATGATGGTTAATCGGACAGTATTCCAAAAGTCAAACTTTATTCCTACATTCTTGTAAATGAAAGTACAATAATGCGAGCGAACAACCAGGGGCGTTTGGTTGGGGGAAGGGGGTAGAATAGAGTAGGGAGTAAAAGGGACGTGACGGAATTTCAGTATATCACTTTACGCTCACGACCTTTTCGTACTTCCTCTATATCCCACCAGTACAATAAACGTTAATGTAAAGGGGAGGTACGAATTTCGTACGATCCTATTCTCTTCTCTTCCATCCTCTTCTCATTATCTCCGGGTGATACTCGTGATAATATAAATTACATTCGAATACACATAGAAATTCTTTTTTCAAGATAATTTCCACTCCAATTTTCATGTATTTGTATGTGTGCGTGTATATATATATATATATACGTTCTATGTTGTACATTAAGAGACTCATTATTATTATTATTATTATTATTATTATTAAAATATCTCATTTGTTCGTTATCTTTTTTTTTGTTTAATTTACTTTTTTTAACTTATCCTTAAATTTTGTAAAAATTTTTCTCCTCAAAACTGAAAAAACTTTTAAATATCTATGAGAATACATTAAGTTCCTATCTTTCTTTCTTTCTGTCCTTTCAATATATACATACATACATATATATATATATATATCTTTCTTTCTTTTTTTGTCTTTCTCAAACACTTGAAATTTTCATCAATTGGTTTCTCGGGTTTCTGTTTTTTGAAGGGACAGACAACCCTGAGAGTAAAAGATAGATGAAGATAGATGGATAGGGAAAAGAGAAGGACAGAAGTTAGAAAGGGAGATGGAAAGGGAAATTTACATTCGTAAGTACCTGCGATGAGCGAGAACGCGTTATTTCTTATTCATTCCAACCCCTCGACAACTTGACGATAACTCGTTCTCTGATTAAAGACGCGCTCCTTTTCTCTTGTCTCGTTGTTCTCCTTCCTCGATGGACCGTTTTCGCCCATCGATTCTCCTCTTTTTCCTTCTCCTTCTACACCACCACCTTCACCATCTCTTCCTCCTTTTCCTTCTTCTCCTCCTTTCTTAGCTCTTCCATTTCCATTTGCGTATTTTAAAAGCGTTACTGTATTTTCAAGTAGTCGAGCGTAGGTAACTTTACTTTAGGAAAAAAGTGTTACGAATTTTCTTACAATTTTCTTATGCAAGATATCGTTTCATACTTTTAAACTCTTAGTAATCTAACCTTTTTCTTCTTCTTCTTCTTCTTTTCCTGCTTCTTCTTTTTTCTTTTTTCTGTCAAGAGAGAAAGAGAGAGAGAGAGAGAGAGAGAGAGAGAGAGAGAGAAAAAGAGAAGAAAAAATACCTTACTGTCGCATTAACATTCATAGTTTACTATCATAAAATATTGTCGAAGAAATAAATTAGTTAGAATGTTAATAAACATTTTTTGATAATAATAATAATAATCGTTTAATTTATAGTTAGAATAAGAAAAAAGAATTATTGAAATTATATATGTATGTATATATATATATGTATATATACATATATCTCTTTTTGTTTTCTTTTTGCAGAAAATCCATTCGAAACGCATCGGGTGGCAAGAACGAAAAATGAAGAAAATATCTTGGCTCGTTTCGTACGATCGATCATCCACGTTCCTTAGGTCGAATCTTGAAACGACAATCTCATCCAGTCGATTGAGTCTCGTCGAGCAACGTAATAAGAATCTCGGTGTTAGCGATAAGAGAAAGGATAGGAAGCGGCTTGCTAAAGAAATATTTTTAAGGGAATCTCAGCTAAAACGTAGAATATAAAGTGGATTTGTTGATGAGAACGGCAGAATGCGATAAAGATAAATAGAGGAAAAGTCAGGGAGAGAGAGAGAGAGAGAGAGAGAGAGAGAGAGAGAGAGAGTTATGTACGTATAACAAAAAAAAAACAAAACAAAAAAAAGAAACAGAAAAAAGAAAGAAAACAGAAAACGAACGTCCAAATGGACGTCGAAAAAATAAATGATTTACCGTATATCACGGCTAAAGGAAATATCGAAGTTAGGTTAAAAAAATTTTAACACCGATAATATCGTAAAACTTTTCCAAATCATGTTATTTATGATATATTCGATAAAAAAAAAAGAAAACTACTGGGAAAGATACGTACGACGATGGTATGAACGTTTCATTAATAGAAAGAATTATTAATCGATATGAAACGAGAATTATTCTTTTTTTTTTTTTAAATCCTATTTAAAACATTTAATCCCAAGTCAATAATTCGTGGAAAATATTATATACATGGACGCCACGCGGAAAATAGCGTGAAAAACAGAATAAAATATGATAGAGATTCTCGATTCCTTGACGAGAATAAGATTCCATAGAAAGATTTAGACGGAATAAAAGATAGATATATAGACGGAGAAAGAGAAAGAGAAAGAAAAAAGGAAATAAACTTGAAGGAAAAAGGAGATTTATGATAACTACGATTTTAAAAAGGATTTACATACCGTCGTCATTTCATTTTCTTTTTTTCTTTTTTTTCTTTTTCTTTTGTTTTCTTTCCCTTTACCTAACTAACATTTATGTAAGATATTCCATTCGTAAAATAATAAAATCGATATAATACGACAAATGATTCTATCTATGGGAATAAATCTCGAGGAATTATATATTATCATCGTCAAATGTCTTTTTATGAGAATAATAAAAATAAGTAGGTGATCCTTTGATAAAGGAAGGAGAAAAAGGCTGGTGGGAGAATGGAGAAAGACAACGTTAGACATTATAGGGCTTACGAGGGTTTTAAGCCGGCCAATAATGGCAACACCTCGTCCCTTAAAAGAACAACGTCGGATCATCCAAAAACTTTGCATCCATCGAGGCAAGTTAGATGTTTATGCTTCGGTGGTATACCAGACAAGGCCAGCCAACAATCCTTCCTAAAGGGTTTCGCCATAAATCTTGGTATATGCGCATTAATGGTCGCTTATACGTTACTCGGAAGTTTCATATTCCTTGCAATTGAGGGTGGTACCGATTCTACGGACAATGTTGGAATACACCGAGCCTTGGCAACCATTGCCGTTAGCAGTCAATCTAATAAAAGGATTAATAATACAGCATGGATGATAAAGGTAATAATAATTTTATCATCGTAATCGAATAGACAAAAAAAGATAGTTGATTTATTTCTATTTAATACATATATATACATATATATATTCTGTAAATTAGAAATGGAGCCGGTCACTTGCCAACTTCGTAAAACAAAATGTGAAGAAATGTGACGAAATAATATGTAATTGTTTTTTTTTTTTTTTTTTTTTTTTTTTTTTCCTAATTTAACGATCAAACAAACATTGAACGGAATACATTAAAGTGGTTGAAATGATGCTGTATTTGAATTGCATCGTTGCAACGATTTGCATTAGAGGAATTACGTGAGTTAATCGGGGATAGTGAGAGGGATTGGCTTCTGAAATAAATTATTTTTTATTCGATGGTCATAAAAAAAAAAAAAATATTTTCATCACTCAGTGATATTAAGTTATGAGAATTAGGGAAATTTGTTTAAAAAAAAAAGTGTGGACTCCGTCGAGTCCTTTGACGCCATTAAGTTAAAAAAAAATAAAAATACAAAAAGCAAAGTTAATTGATTTGCCTTGTGAACGGCTCATCATTAATAATTATTCAATAAAATGATCGTAAAATATTTTGTCAATGTTTCTTTTACTAAATTGTTTTTTTTTTGTTTTCGATTTCTTTTGTTAAGGCAAATAACGAAGCACGCGCTAAAACCGTCGAAAATATATGGGTACTAACGGAAAGCTTGAACATTCTCTACCGTGAAAATTGGACGAGATTGGCAGCCCAAGAGATCGCAAGGTTTCAGGATCAACTGGTGAAAAGGATCATGGACGACATGATAGCGACTCAGAATACTGGCACGTACACTGTTAGTAATGGTGTAAACGGCGATACTGGTACGCACACCGGTAGTAACAGTGCAAGCGGCGATAGTGTCACGGAACGACGAATACCCGAATACGAGTGGAACTTCGCCAAGGCGTTTCTATACTCTTTAACAGTACTGACTACTCTAGGTAAGTATTTATACTCTCTCTCTCGTAATTAAATATTCTACAGATACAGATTACAGTATCCTATAGTTAAAACCCAGTAGTCCGAGAATCAAGAGCTCTTTCAAATATTCAAATAGGAGAGCTTCTATCGTATTCGAATAAGCCTTTGAATTAGTAATGCTAATTCTATTGGTGGATCTGTTGTGGAATTAGAAATTAGAATATCCGTGTTTTTCTGTTTTCTTTATTTTTAATTTTTATCGATTTATTATCGTATTCGACCAACGATTTATCAGTTTCTCGAATTGATTGATTATACTTCAATTGGACGTTGTTAAATTAATGAATGTATAAGCGAGAAAATAAAAAAAGAAAATATATAGTAACTCTAGGATAATTTCGTATACAATCTTTATCGTTGATCTAACGATATCAAAATATAAATTCTATGCTATCACACTAATCAATAAAATCTTTTCGACGTATAAATGCATTTCTTATTTCATATCGTGCATAAGATTTGTATTTCTTCAAAGAACACCGGATAGAATAAATTAAGCCAACGTCGTGATAGAATATTTGTATGTAATTAATAGATCAGTAGCTATAGAGAGAGAGAGAGATAGAGATAGAAAGAGAGACAGATAGAGAGAGAAGGGGAAGATAGAGAGAGAAAGTACCACCACACTTGAGGAGAAACATTACCACATGAACGGTTAATTACTGAAAGCAAATATCATATAATTTGACTCGGCTTGTACTGACTTCTGAAGCTTGACAGGATCATTTGCAGCAGCAGCAGCAGCAGCAGCAGCGACAGCAACAGCGACAGCAGCAACAGTAGTAGTAATAGTAGCAATACCTAAATAGAGTTAAGTTCGTAGTAATTTCCTAATTTCAATACGAGAAAGATGTGTTACGGGTTATTTAGCTTAAGTTAAATGGATCAAGACGACGACTCTCTTTCGAATCATATTATCCTCGAATTTCTCCCATTATCGTGGAAGAGCCTGACGATAATTATCTTATTTTATTAAATCCCTTAAAAAAAAGAAAAAAAAAAAACTGAATTTGATTTTCGAAATTTTACGAATATCATAAATCTTAAAAATAATTGGGCTTTTAAAAAACATTTCTGCATTTTAATGATCTTTACAACGAAAGGTTCTGAAGGATTTTATTCGTATCGTTGCCCGACCTATAATCGACTTAAACTACTTAATCTCTTCCGCCTATACCTAGCGAAACTACTTGCATTTTAGTCTGACCGTTGATCGAACCACGCTACTTATATACTTTAGTCCGACCAATAATGGAGCCACGTTACTTGCACTTTCGTCTGACTAATCCCCATACCATCTCTTTACCATTCCTATCAATAATATTCAAGTAAACTATATAATACTCTTCGATCGTTATCGCTTCGTTATTATCTATACAACCTAATCACATTAATCTCTCAAAACTATAATGACTACAAGGGCTATATCAAAAGGGAAGTTATTGCAGTCGTTAACTTCTACCATAGGTGCATATTCTCTAAGTTCGGAGTTTGCATTCGAGCGATCAAATTCTGAAGTTCGTTTAGGGTTTGTTGACACGTGCTCTCGGGTTTCACGATCTAAGCACAAGTTCTCTACTACTACTACTACTACTACTACTACTGCTACTGCTGCTGCTGCTACTGCTGCTGTTGCTTCTGCTGCTACCTCGACAGATTTTAATAGGATATCTCTATTTCCCTTGTTAAAAATAAAATTATAAAAGAAATAAGGGAACGTGTTCCTCTCCTTTTTCTTATATTCTACATATCTCTTTGCTTCTACATTTACCCTGTCCTGGATCATTACAAGGAAATGGAAAAGATTGTAGGAAATATGTAGAATATGCGGATGAATATTTTTAACGAGGAAAAACTTTTCAATAGTTAGAAGAGACAGGAAATCGTTGTTTAAAATCATAAGGATGAAATAGAAGGAGGGCCAATATCAGAGGTCTAAGCATCAATTTTCATGGCAAACAAAGTTGGACATTAGCTTATAATGGGTCTCTATACAGTTGGAAATCTTTTGTCCAATTTTACCATAGAGATTGGAATTGTTGCTTCGGCGTAATGGAAAGACGACAATATTACTTCTTGTATGATCAGCCTGGACGAGCCCAGTGACGTCACGTCCGATCGTTTGCCACGGTTATTACTGAAACAGATTGGAAGTCCGCGAGTTTGTCGGCATTTAAAAAAGAAATAGGAGTAGGGCCATCGTAAACGCGATTCCACGAACCGACCAACCCGAAGAGGATTATCGAATTATCGATATCATATTTCTTCTTTTGTAATCGTTGAGCTTTTGGACCAACAACGAATGCGTATTCGCAAAAGAAATAGGATTTTTATCGGTTACGGTTTCTCTTTTATTACACATATATATATATATATATATATATATATATATATATATATATATATATATATATATAGAAAAAAAGAGTAGAAAAAAGAAAAGAAAAGAGAAGAAGAAAGAAAAGAATCGATGGTAAATATTAATTTATTTGTGTGCGTGTGTATATATATATATATATATATATGTTTTTTTTTTCTTTATTATTTTTTAGTTACAAGCTTTCGATAAGGTATACACGTAAATAAAATATTAATGTAATAATATCTTCGTGTAGATATGAACTCGTGCTTAATACGGGGCAATTGTTTTTATCGTTAGGTGTTGGTAACAAGAGCGTGAGAATTATAAAATATATTCGAGAAAAAAGGGATAGTAATAGAAAGGTAAAATATATATATATATATATATATATATATATATATATGTGTACGCGTGTGTGTGCATGTGTCACCAAAAAGCTTTTTCGTACCTATGCAGCTTTTTTCCCCCAGTGCTATTAACCAGAGTAGAAAAAGAACTGGTGGGAAGGTAAAGGGTAGGGGGAGGAGGGGGTAGAGGAGGAGTAGGAGTGGTGGGTGAAAAAAATCCTCGGGCTTTTCTTTTTCTCTTTTTTCGAACGCCGAGGAAAGAGAGAGAGAGAGAGCTAATTAACTTTCAAATCTAATATCGAGATTCATCCTTACTCTCTTTTACCGAGTCGGGCCACGCTTCGGAATTGCTAATTAGAAAGTTACATTTCTAGGCAGGTTTCGCGAAGCTTAAAAGCGTTCTACAATGATCCAACGACCATGTTATATATTTTCGACATCGGGATCATTTCTGTAACATCGAAAAAGATAAAAGAACAAAAAAAAAAAAAGAAAATAAAAAGAATAGCATCATTGGCCATTTCTCATCGAGCGAATTTTAATTTATTCATTTTATGTCGAAATTAATCGTAGTACGTATGATTTTTATTTTGTTTTTCTTTTTATTCTTTTTCCTTTCCTTTTTTTTTTTTTTTTTTTTTTTTTACTTTCTTTCTTTCTTTCTTTCTCCAAGGAGAGATTGGACATGCGATTTAAAAAAAGAAAAAAAAGAGAGAGAATAAGGATGAAAAAACGAATAAATTAGATTTCAGATTCCTCTTTTTTTTTTTTCCTTTTTTTTTTTTTTTTTTTCTTCTTTTTTGTTATACATTAGAGAAACGATCGACGTCAAGGATAAGATATTTAAATGAGAGAATTCGTTTCGCAAATTAATTCTTTCTCTTTCTCTTAGTCGAGAACCATAATTTGCACTCTCCTTTGCCGTTCCTCCTCTCCTTTTCTTTTGCGGAGAACCCCACTCGAGTTTTTGTTGAATCCAACTGAATTCTTTTCTCTCTTTTTCTCGTTGATTCTTTCTTTCTCTCTATTTCATAGACTTTATCCCTTTCTCTTCTTTTTGTTTTTTTTTTTTTTTTTTTTTTTTAAACGTCATACGACAAGTTAATTACGGACCATATCGCTGTACTTTTTTATCGACTCGCGTTTGAACGCGAAAAGAATCTTGTATACATCTGCGTTCTACTATTAGAAAGAAATAGTTCATGCGCGTTTCCTTGCTATCAAAGGGACGATATTGCTCGAAATGTAAAAGAAAGAAAAAAAAAAAAAAAAAAAAAAAAAGAAAAGAAAAGATAAAAAGAAAAAGAGGAAAAAAAAGTTGAAAACAAGGACATGAAGAAAAAAATTCGATGATTACGTCAAGCGTATATTTTCGAAAGAAAAGAGAGGTTCAGAGATCAAAAAATATGAAAGGAAAGGGAGAGAGAGAGAGAGAGAGAGAGAGAGAAATGGACAGACAGACAGAGAGAACAGATAAGAAAAATTTAATATACAAAATATAAAAATTATTGTCGCGTTTATAAAGAAAGAAAAAAAGTAAGAAAGAAACAAGAAGTTATATTTTTCGAATAGTATAATAAGAAGCTTTGGATCTAATTAATACGAGATAATTCTCTTTTCTTATCAACGTACTGACGCAAACAGATAGGAAAAGTTGAGTTAGTCACGGTTTGATTAATCGCACGGTTACGTCATTCCGACAATAAAGTTACATTTTTTTACGTCTACTAAGTTCGTTAACAAATTGGCTAATATATTTTTTTTTTCTTTTTCTCTTTTTGTTTATTTCTTTTTTATCTCTCTCTCTCTCTCTCTCTCTCTCTCTCTCTCTCTCTTTTCTTGACCCTTCCATCAAAACGATCGAACGAACGAACGACTTTATCAAAAATACTCGAAGTTATCGTCGTTTCATTCGTAATTTTATTCTATGTTGATCATTAAACGAAATCCCTAAAAATTAATATAAAAAGAAAAAAAAAGGAAAAAAAAAAAATAAAAGAGAATTTTTTTAACGTGCCTATATGTAATTAATTTAATCATAGTGAGAGAAAAAGAGAGAGATAGAGAGAGAGAGAGAGAGAGACGATCATACTATTAGATTCCAATTTTTATATCGTTTAACATTTATAATGGACGATCATTGATTTTAATACTTATAATAGAAAAGATTAGAGCCATAGAAAACGTTTAACTTTCTATAGAGAATATTAATTTCAGATAAACCTGACATTAGGGGAAACGATACGATTAAACTACGTTCGGCAAAAAGTTTATTATCGAGTTCCATAGGAACTATGAGGAGAAGGGAATGGGGAGAAATAAAGTGGGAGGGAGAAGAGAGAATGTTTCGATGATGACGTCGGCCGATAAGGGATGAACACAGAGTTTGAATTAGATTCCAAATGTTATACGAGTTAATTAGAAACTATATAAAAACCTATCGTTCCACGTATATATTTTTTATTTTAATCGCTTTGTCGTACATCTTTTTTAATATTTATTCCGACGATAATTTTTCACTAAATAAAACGTCATCGTTCTAAAGTAAAATCGTTATATTTAAAATGAAGTGGTTCCCTGGAAAAAATAATAAACGCGATCAATTTTAATCTTGTATAAGACAGACAAAGAGCAAGAGAAAGATAAAGAGAAATAAAAAGAGAGAGAGAGAGAGAGAGATACAGAGAAAGACAGAGATAAAATTTATCAAATGTTTGCCGGAGAAAAATAAAAATAATATCGTCTTCCTTTTCTATTATAAAAGAAGACAGAATTTT